>NC_092728.1:102750395-103079028 GCF_047496885.1 Scyliorhinus torazame | reverse complement strand
ACCTTAAACTGAATCAGGCTTAGCCTGGCGCACGAGGACGACGAGTTTACCCTGTTTAGGGCATCTGCCCACATCCCCTCCTCAATCTCCTCCCCTAGCTCTTCTTCCCATTTCCCTTTTAGTTCGTCCATCATAGTCTCCCCTTCGTCTCTCATTTCCCTATATATATCCGACACCTTACCGTCCCCCACCCATTTCTTTGAGATGACTCTGTCCTGCACCTCTTGTGTCGGGAGCTGCGGGAATTCCCTCACCTGCTGCCTCGCAAAAGCCCTCAATTGCATGTACCTGAATGCATTCCCTTGGGGCAACCCATATTTCTCGGTCAGCGCTCCCAGACTCGCAAACTTCCCATCCACAAATAGATCTTTCAATTGCGTTATACCTGCTCTTTGCCACATTCCATATCCCCCATCCATTCCCCCCAGTGGCAAACCTATGGTTGTTTCTTATCGGGGACACCCCCAGTGCTCCGGTCTTTCCCCTATGTCGTCTCCACTGTCCCCAAATCTTCAGTGTAGCTACCACCACCGGACTCGTGGTATAGTTCCTTGGTGAGAACGGCAATGGGGCTGTCACCATAGCCTGCAGGCTGGTCCCCCTACAGGACGCCCTCTCTAATCTCTTCCACGCCGCTCCTTCCTCCTCTCCCATCCACTTACTCACCATTGAAATATTAGCGGCCCAATAATACTCACTTAGGCTCGGTAGTGCCAGCCCCCCCCTATCCCTACTACGCTGTAAGAATCCCTTCCTCACTCTCGGAGTCTTCCCGGCCCAAACAAAACCCATGATACTCTTTTCTATCCTTTTGAAAAAAGCCTTCGTGATCACCACCGGGAGACACTGAAACACAAAAAGGAATCTCGGGAGGACCACCATCTTAACTGCCTGCACCCTCCCTGCCATTGACAATGCTACCATATCCCATCTCTTGAAATCTTCCTCCATCTGTTCCACCAACCGCGTCAAATTTAGCCTGTGCAATGTGCCCCAATTCTTAGCTATCTGGATCCCCAGATAACGAAAGTCTCTTGTTACTTTCCTCAACGGTAGGTCTTCTATTTCTCTACTCTGCTCCCCTGGATGCACCACAAACAGCTCACTCTTTCCCATGTTCAATTTATACCCTGAAAAATCCCCAAACTCCCCAAGTATCCGCAATATTTCTGGCATCCCCTCCGCTGGATCCGCCACATATAGTAGCAGATCATCCGCATATAAAGATACCCGGTGTTCTTCTCCTCCCCTAAGTATTCCCCTCCATCCCTTGGAACCTCTCAGCGCTATCGCCAGGGGCTCAATCGCCAGTGCAAACAGTAACGGGGACAGAGGACATCCCTGCCTTGTCCCTCTATGGAGCCAAAAATATGCCGATCCCCGTCCATTCGTGACCACACTCGCCACTGGGGCCCTATACAACAGCTGCACCGATCTAACATACCCCTCTCCGAACCCAAATCTCCTCAACACCTCCCACAGATAATCCCACTCCACTCTATCAAATGCTTTCTCGGCATCCATCACCACTACTATCTCCGTTTCCCCCTCTGGTGGGGCCATCATCATTACCCCTAACAGCCTCCGTATATTCGTGTTCAGCTGTCTCCCCTTCACAAACCCAGTTTGGTCCTCGTGGACCACCCCGGGACACATTCCTCTATTCTCATTGCCATTACCTTGGCCAGGATCTTGGCATCTACATTGAGGAGGGAGATTGGTCTGTAGGACCCGCATTGTAGCGGATCCTTTTCCTTCTTTAAAAGAAGCGATATCGTTGCTTCTGACATAGTCGGGGGCAGTTGTCCCCTTTCCTTTGCCTCGTTGAAGGTCCTCGTCAGTAGCGGGGCGAGCAAGTCCAAATATTTTCTGTAAAATTCAACTGGGAATCCGTCCGGTCCCGGGGCCTTTCCCGTCTGCATGTTCCTAATTCCTTTCATCACTTCTTCTACCGTGATCTGTGCTCCCAATCCCATCCTTTCCTGCTCTTCCACCTTGGGAATTTCCAGCCGATCCAAAAACTCCATCATTCTCTCCCTCCCATCCGGGGGTTGAGCTTCATACAATTTTTTATAAAATGTCTTAAACACTTCATTCACTCTCTCCGCTCCCCGCTCCGTCTCTCCATCTTCGTCTCTCACCCCCCCTATTTCCCTCGCTGCTCCCCTTTTCCTCAATTGGTGTGCCAGCAATCTGCTCGCCTTCTCTCCATATTCATACTGTACACCCTGCGCCTTCCTCCATTGTGCCTCTGCAGTGCCTGTGGTCAGCAAGTCAAATTCCACATGCAGCCTTTGCCTTTCCCTATACAGTCCCTCCTCCGGTGCTTCCGCATACTGTCTGTCCACCCTCAAAAGTTCTTGCAACAACCGCTCCCGTTCCTTACTCTCCTGCTTCCCTTTATGTGTCCTTATTGATATCAGCTCCCCCCTAACCACCGCCTTCAACGCCTCCCAGACCACTCCCACCTGAACCTCCCCATTGTCATTGAGTTCCAAGTACTTTTCAATGCATCCCCTCACCCTTAAGCACACCCCCTCATCCGCCATTAGTCCCATATCCATTCTCCAGGGTGGACGCCCTCTTGTTTCCTCCCCTATCTCCAAGTCTACCCAGTGTGGGGCATGATCCGAAATGGCTATAGCCGTATATTCCGTTCCCCTCACCCTCGGGATCAATGCCCTACCCAACACAAAAAAGTCTATGCGTGAATAGACTTTATGGACATAGGAGAAAAACGAGAACTCCTTACTCCTAGGTCTACTGAATCTCCACGGGTCCACCCCTCCCATCTGCTCCATAAAATCCTTAAGCACCTTGGCTGCTGCCGGCCTCCTACCAGTCCTGGACTTCGACCTATCCAGCCTTGGTTCCAACACCGTGTTAAAGTCTCCCCCCATTATCAGCTTTCCGGTCTCTAGGTCTGGGATGCGTCCTAGCATTCGCCTCATAAAATTGGCATCGTCCCAATTCGGGGCATACACGTTTACCAACACCACCATCTCTCCCTGTAATTTGCCACTCACCATCACGTATCTGCCCCCGTTATCCGCCACTATAGTCTTTGCCTCGAACATTACCCGCTTCCCCACTAATATAGCCACCCCCCTGTTTTTCGCATCCAGCCCCGAATGGAACACCTGCCCTACCCATCCTTTGCGCAACCTAACCTGATCTATCAGTTTCAGGTGCGTTTCCTGTAACATGACCACATCTGCTTTAAGTTTCTTAAGGTGTGCGAGTACTCGTGCCCTCTTTATCGGCCCGTTAAGCCCCCTCACGTTCCACGTGATCAGCTGAGTTGGGGGGCTTCCCACCCCCCCCCTTGCCGGTTAGCCATCATCTTTTTCCAGCTTCTCGCCCAGTTCCCACGCGGCTGTATTTCTCCCAGACGGTGCCCCCCCGCCCATCCTTTCCCGCACCCACTCCCCCCTTTCCCCAGCAGCAGCAACCCAGTAATTCCCCCCTCCCCCCCCCCCCCGCTAGACCCCCCGCTAGCGTAATTACTCCCCCCATGTTGCTCCCAGAAGTCAGCAAACTCTGGCTGACCTCGGCTTCCCCCCGTGATCACGGCTCGCCCCGTGCGGCGCCCCCTCCTTCCTGCTTCTCTATTCCCGCCATAATTATCATAGCGCGGGAACCAAGCCCGCGCCTCCCCCTCGGCCCCGCCTCCCATGGCCAACGCCCCATCTCCTCTCCCTCCCCACCTCCCCCCATCACCACCTGTGGGAGAAAGAAAAGTTACCATACCGCAGGATTAATCATACAATCCCTCTTCGCCCCCCCCCCCCCCCCACTCGTCCCACCACTTTGTCCAAACGTTCATTTTCGTAGTCCAATCATTCCAATTTTTCTTCTACAATAAAAGTCCACGCTTCATCCGCCGTCTCAAAGTAGTGGTGCCTCCCTTGATATGTGACCCACAGTCTTGCCGGTTGCAGCATTCCAAACTTTATCTTTTTTTTGTGAAGTACCGCTTTGGCCCGATTAAAGCTCGCCCTCCTTCTCGCCACCTCCGCACTCCAATCTTGATAGACGCGGATCACCGCGTTCTCCCATTTACTACATCGAGTTTTCTTCGCCCATCTAAGGACCATTTCTCTATCCTTAAAACGGAGAAATCTCACCACTATGGCTCTGGGAGCTTCTCCTGCTCTCGGTCCTCGCACCATAACTCGGTATGCTCCCTCCACCTCCAACGGACCCGTCGGGGCCTCCACTCCCATTAACGAGTGCAGCATCGGGCTCACATATGCCCCGACGTCCGCCCCCTCCACACCTTCAGGAAGGCCAAGAATCCTCAAGTTGTTCCTCCTTGCGTTATTTTCCAGTGCCTCCAACCTCTCCACAGATCGTTTCTGGTGTGCCTCCTGTATCTCCGACTTCACCACCAGGCCCTGTATGTCGTTTTCATTCTCTGCTGCTTTCGCCTTCACGACCTGAAGCTCCTGCTCCTGGGTCTTTTGTTCCTCTTTCAGCCCTTCAATCGCCTGTAATATCGGGGCCAACAACTCTTTCTTCATTTCCTTTTTTATCTCCTCCACGCAGCGTTTCAAAAACTCTTGTTGTTCAGGGCCCCATATGAAACTGCCACCTTCCGACGCCATCTTGGTTTCTGCTTGCCTTCCTTGCCGTTGTTCCAAAGGATCCGCTGCAATCCGGCCACTTTCCTCTCCTTTTTCCATCCGTGTCCAGGGGGAACACCCTTCTGGTTTACCGCACGGTGTTTTCAGCCGTTAAAATTGCCGTTGGGGCTCCTATCAAGAGCCCAAAAGTCCGTTTCACAGGGAGCTGCCGAAACGTGTGACTCAGCTGGTCATCACCGCACCCGGAAGTCTCGCTATTTACATCCTCAAACACTGGGATGGTAAATCACACAGGCTGCGAGATGGCTCGCAGTACGGCAGTATTTACTTCGATGTCTAGTCCAAATTTTCGGTTTAAAAAAAAATTTTAAATGAGGGAGTCACACATGGTGACCAATTATAAAGGGAAATTGGCACTAAAAGACAGACATGCCAACATTCAAGATATTACACAAGATAGTACCAGATATTATGCTTGTGTCCATAGAACTCTGGAACCTCAGGAAGTCCAGAGGAAGAAAAAGAAGAGACGAAAGAAGAGACCAATGAAGACGTCAGACATGTTTTTCATCGTTATTGTAATTTGTATCCGGTTCCGCGCGAATGCGAACCCCCTGACCCCAACCCCCCCTGGCCGTCAATGATTCACTTCCCCATAGCACCCAGAGCCCAGTGACAAGTAACAACACACCATCATGGTGTGATACGTTTATAACATGATACTCCCTTTCATACGTAATTGAATCCCTTCTAGTACTGCCGATATTCTGCAGCATCGTGCAGACTATCCACATGAGGAAATGGCGAAGGAGAGCCTACCGCTCTCGCCCCCCGGTATACAGGCTTAGGTCCCCTATTTTCGGACTTCATCAAACCCCCCACCCCCTCGCGTGAATTAAAGTGCATCCGCTTTCTTTATGTGTGCTTTTGTTCAATAAAGAAATGTAAACCTCTGTGCTTGACTGCCAAGCCAGACAAACTTGTGTTGCTGCTATTTAGACATTTAAAGTGTTGTAGATTATTTTTGATTGTTTGAGTGAGGATAGTTTATTGAGGATAGTTAGTGGTACTGTTTTTTTTATGTTGTAATGCATGCCCCTGTTGTGACATAGTGCCACTTAGAATTGTTAGTTAAAAATGTTCATACATAGTTATGGTCAATGTAGAGGCCATGGAAAGAGTGCTCGCTGGGTCAGGAATTGAAGACAACGCAGTTATGTGATGCTTCACGCTTCGCGTTAGGGATCACAAGGAGGGTGTGTAGCCACCTGCGTTGGCCACTTTCCGACTTAAAATGGAGGTCCGCAAAGAATGCAGGGAAATTCAGCCAAGCCAGGAAAAACGAGCAAGTGCAAAGTCTCCTGTGTATTAGAACTTGCAGAAACCCAGACAGCACTGAAACTCACAGCCATCTGCATACTAATGAGCGATCCCCGGGAACAATTGAAACATGTAAGGTGAATAAGGCCAAGCCAGACTCCTCGGCGCCAGCAGGAGCCAAGACAAAGGAAGGCCAACGGACACTCAGGGACCGCCCAGCGATCAGGACACGGCTCCAGTATTGGAGAAATCGATCCAAGTGATCGGAATGTAGTCCAATCACTTGGAACCAGATACGGGGTCCACCCCGAACGGCGCGAAGCCCCTGGGGACTAATAAGTAGAGCCCCCAAGTTCAAATCGGTCTTCTTGGCAGGGTCACTCAGCAGCGCGAAACAACCCTTGAGAGTGAACTGCCTAAGCTACCGAATCAACCAAGTAAGTCTCCAGTCAACGCACGCTACGAGATAGGCGCTCCTAGCTACCAGTCCATACCAGCTTTTGAATCCTGCAGACTCAGGATCAAACAAAAGGCCATTTGTTCCCCTGACCTGGTGGGCCAGTTCCGAAGCTAAGAACAGGCCTTTTAGTGATAGAGATAGTCTAGTAAGTAGAGTTTTATGCATGAGTAGTGATTTACTGTGTATAATAAATGTGTTTTGATTTGAATCTTATTAATTGGTGTGTTGAGTTATTGATCATTACTTGAACTTGAACCTCGTGGCGGCATCATAAAGTTACCTGGCGACTCTAGAGCAAAGGTTATAGAAACAGAGCGAATTAAGTAAAGATACAACGAGCAACGAATTAAGAGCCAACCAAAGTTAGCAACAGCCCGATGACCCCTCAATGATAGCATTGAAAGACTCCCTCATCCCTTTTCCTTCCCGATCTGTCCATCTGCTTCCTGAACTTCTCTGGCTCCTGCGCCCTTACCGCAGTTAGTGTGTCTACCGTGATGAGCACAGCGACCTCCAGCATCTTCTCTCCTTCAAGTTCCCTCGCCGGGCTCCTAGTCTCGGGCTTTTTCGAAGAGACTTTCGACATAGCACCGTCGACTAATCATTACCTAGTTCTGCCAGCTGCGTTTAAGCACAAACCTCCCCCCCCCGAGAAAATAGGCAAAAGGGATCGAGAAACAAGGACCCTGATGGGAGCCACCTTTCGTGCAACCTGCTCTTACATGACGTCACCGGAAGTCAATAAAATCATTTACAGCTCAACATTTAATTAGCTTTGAATTCCACATCATCACCACTTCAGCGAGCTGAATTTTACAATATAATACTAAACTAACAGTGCCTCCAAAAAGCTTGTGGGCAGCAAACATAGCCTCTAATGCAGAACAAACATCCTTGTTTTTCCTGAAATACTTTACTGAAGGTATTCAGCGGGTTGCCAAAGGGAAAGGGAAAGAAATATCAACAGTGATAACAATTGCTGAGCTTTGGGGTTTTGGAACTGATTTGCTTTTAGCTTAACTTGCATTACAAAGTGCACAAAACAAAGATAATGTGCACTGGATGCCTAGGTGATCGTGAGGCAGAACCCTGATCGCTTTGTCAACCACTTTTGTGTTGCCTATTTCAAACGCAACTTTCCACCACTGTGCATGTATGGACTTGACAGTAGGTTAGTGCGAATCAGTATCGTGGTCTGGAAAATGTAGCGACCCCCCCTGCAAGGCGGTTCTCCGGCACCCCCGCTATTCTCAGGCCCGGATGGGCTGAGCAGCCAGGCCAAAACGGCGGGTTCCCCCCGGCGCCGTCCACACCTGGTCGCTGCCGGCGGGAACAGCGCGGGAACGCTGGGGGGGGGGGGGGGGCGGCATGCAGGGGGGGGGGGGGTGGGGGGATCCTGCACCGGGGGGGGGGGGGGGGGGCTCAAATGGGGTCTGGCCCGTGATCGGTGCCCACCGATCGTCGGGCCGTCCTCTCTGAAGGAGGACCTCCTTTCTTCCGCAGCCCTGCAAGATCCGTTTGACATCTCCTTGCGGGGCGGACTCGGAGAGGACGGCAACCACGCATGCGCGGGTTGGCGCCGGCCAACCCGCGCATGCACGGGTGACGCCAGATATGCGGCGCCAGCAGTGTCATGTATGTGGCGCTGCCTTTACGTGCCGACAAGGCCTGGCACGTGTAAATGACGCGGCCCCGCTCCTAGCCCATTATCGGGCCCTGAATCGGTCGGGATAGGGGCCGTTTCACGCCGTCGTGAACCTCGACGGCGTTCACGACGGCGTGGGCACTTCGGCGCGGGAGTGGAGAATCCTGCCACGGGACTCTGGAGAAGGCCCTTCGAGCCTGCTCCGCCATCTGATCATGCCTGATCTGATTGGTCGCAACTCCACTTTCCTGTCTGCCCCCATAACCTGTTGACTCCCTTGTTTCTCTGTCTTGGCTTTGAATAAATTTCATGGCCCAGACATCACTGCTCTCTGGGGTAGAGAATTCAACAGGCTAAGTAACAACTCTCTGAGAGGAAAGGATTCTCCTGGGTATAAAGGGATACGGGACAAGGAAGTGCTGAGAGTTTTGGCCAAGGTTGGTATCATGACCGGTACAGGCTTGGAGGGCCGAAGGGCCTGTTCCTGTGCTGTATTGTTCTTTGTTCTCATCTCCGTCTTAACACTGGATGGCAGCTAGGTTCTCAAGGGAACTACGTTTAATTCATTTAACAGACCACCCGATATCGAACCAGGCACCGGAAACGACAACAGCAAACCCAATCCTGTCGACCGTGCAAATTCCTCCTTACTAACACCTGGGGCTTGAGCTGTCTCACAGGCCAGTCAAGCAACAGCCTGACATAGTCACACTCACGGAATCATACATTACGGATAATGTCCCAGACACCACCATCACCATCCCTCGGTATGTCCTGTCCCACCGGCAGGCCATAATCAGCAGAGGGGCCGGCACAGTGGTATACAGTCGGGAGGAAGTTTCCCTGGGAGTCCTCAACATTGACTCTGGACCCCACGATGTCTCAGGTCAAACATGGGCAAGGAAACCTCCTGTTGATTACCATGTCTCGCTCCCCCATCAACTGATGAATCAGTTTTCCTCTTTGTTGAACACCACTTGGAGGAAGCACTGAAGGGTGCAGAGGCACAGATGTACACTGGGTGGGGGACTTCAATGTCTATCACCAAGAGCAGCTTGGTAGGACCACTACTGACCTACTTGGCCTGGTGTGAAAGGGCATAGCTGGTAGACTGGCACTGTGACAGGTGGTGAGGGAGCCAACAAGTAGGATAAAACGTTCTTGACTTCATCCTCACTAACCTGCCTGCCACAGATGCATCTGCTCATGAATGTTCTGGTAGGAGTGACCACCACACAGTCCTTGTGGAGACAAAGTGCCGTCATCACGTTGAGGATAGCTTCCATTGTGTTCTATGGCATTACCACCGTGCTAAATGTGATAGACTTCAAACAGACCTAGCAACTCAAGACCGATGTCAGTGAGGCACTGTGAACGGTGCTCAACCACAATCTGTAACCTCATGGCCCAGCATATCCCCCACTCTACCATTACCACCAAACCAGGGGATCAGCCTTGGTTCAATGAAGGGCGTAGGAGGGCATGCCAGGAGGAAGACCAGGCATACCAAAAAATGAGGTGTCAACCTGGTGAAGCTACAACACAGGACTTTTTCTTTGGCAATCACTTGCTAACGAGTATCATTGTCCACCAAGGAACTCCGTGTTACTGGTCATGGACTCCTGTGGGACCCCTGTTGTCATTCATCTCAAGAGGCTTGGAATATAAAAGCAGGGATGTACTTCTGAAGCTTTATAAAGCATTAGTTAGGCCCCATTTAGAATACTGTGAGCAATTTTGGGCCCCACACCTCAGGAAGGACATACTGGCACTGGAGCGGGTCCAGCGGAGATTCACACGGATGATCCCAGGAATGGTAGGCCTAACATACGATGAACGTCTGAGGATCCTGGGATTATATTCATTGGAGTTTAGGAGGTTGAGGGGAGATCTAATAGAAACTTACAAGATAATGAATGGCTTAGATAGGGTGGATGTAGGTAAGTTGTTTCCATTAGCAGGGGAGACTAGGACCCGGGGGCACAGCCTTAGAATAAAAGGGAGTCACTTTAGAACAGAGATGAGGAGAAATTCCTTCAGCCAGAGAGTGGTGGGTCTGTGGAATTCATTGCCACAGAGAGCGGTGGAGGCTGGGACGTTGAGTGTCTTTAAGACAGAAGTTGATAAATTCTTGATTTCTCGAGGAATTAAGGGCTATGGAGAGAGAGCGGGTAAATGGAGTTGAAATCAGCCATGATTGAATGGCGGAGTGGACTCGATGGGCCGAATGGCCTTACTTCCGCTCCTACGTCTTATGGTCTTATGGTTCTTGCATGGCTGAGGAGCACAATCCTAGTGCTGGATCTTCCAGCCAATACTTGCCAGTTGTTTCTGGGAGGTGGGATCGGTCCTTGGACTCGAGATCGCTGGTATTCCTCTCAGGCTCCTTTTCCAGGCCTCCTCTTGCTATCGGGTGTCCTCGAAGAATTGTGTCCCCTCAATCAGGCGGTTCCTCCAAGTAGGTATCTTCTGAGCAAGGGTCTCTCAGGGGTTGATGCCTATGTCGCATTTCTTGAGGTAATATTCAGCGCTTCCTTTGCCCTTGTCCTGTTCGGGAACCTTCCTTGGGCTGGGTGAGGAAGATTTGATTTGACAGTCGGGACTCTGACATCCTAAGCATGTGGTAGGCACAGCGGAGTTGGTTTCAGATGATCATGACCTCGATGCTGGTGCTCTTGCCTTCTTTTAAAAAAAAATAATTTTTATTCAATTGTTCACAAAATATCAACAACAAAATACAAAAAGAAAAGAACAAACCGCACCCCCCCCCCCCACCCCCCGTAAACACAAATAATAAATTAACAGCCATCATCAACACAAAAGCAAATATACACGCCCAATCAGGAAAAACTAACCAACCCCCCCAAGTACCCCCCCACCCCGCCCCGGGCTGCTGCTGACCATCTTCTAACGCTCTGCCAGGAAGTCTAGGAACGGTTGCCACCGCCTGAAGAACCCTTGCATCGATCCCCTTAAGGCAAATTTCACCCTCTCCAATTTAATAAACCCTGCCATATCGTTGATCCAGGATTCCACGCTTGGGGGCCTCGCATCCTTCCACTGAAGAAGAATCCTTCGTCGGACTACCAGGGACGCAAAGGCCAGAATACTGGCCTCTTTCGCCTCCTGCACTCCCGGCTCCTCTTCCACCCCAAATATTGCTAGCCCCCAGCCCGGCTCAACCCTGGAACCTACCACCCTCAACACCGTCCTTGCTACACCCTTCCAAAAGTCCTCCAGCGCTGGGCATGCCCAGAGCATGTGGGTGTGGTTTGCTGGGCTCCCTGAGCACGAACACACCTGTCCTCGCACCCAAAGAATCGGCTTATCCTTGCCCCAGTCATGTGTGCCCTGTGCAGCACCTTAAATTGTATGAGACTGAGCCTCGCGCAAGAGGAGTAAGGGTTCACCCTCCCCAGGGCATCCGCCCACGTCCTCTCGTCGATCTCCTCACCCAACTCCTCCTCCCACTTACCCTTTAGCTCCTCCACCGAGGCCTCCTCCTGCATCACCTGATACGTTGCCGAGATCCTCCCCTCTCCAACCCACTCCCCCGACAGCACCCTGTCCTGGACCCTGCATGGTGGCAACAGTGGGAACTCCACCACCTGTCGCCTAACAAACGCCCTTACCTGCATATATCTGAAGGTGTTCCCCGGGGGGAGCCCAAACCTCTCCTCCAGCTCACCCAGGCTCGCGAACTTCCCGTCCACAAACAGGTCCCCCATCCTTCTAATACCTGTCCTGTGCCAACCCAGGAACCCTCCGTCCATTCTCCCCGGGACAAACAGGTGGTTCCCCCGTATCGGGGACCACATCGAGGCCCCCACCTCCCCCCCGTCACGTCTCCGTTGCCCCCAAACTTTGAGGGTAGCCGCAACCACCGGGCTCGCGGTTTACCTCGTTGGAGGAAGCGGCAGCGGCGCCGTCTCCAGCGCCTGCTCTTGCCTTCTTCAATGACGACGACGTTAGTACGCCTGTCCTCCCAGCTGATGTGGAGAATCTGTCTCAGACAGCGTTGAGGATGCCTCGCCAGGGCCTTGAGGTGGTGCCTGTACGTAGTCCACATTTCTGAGCCACAGAGAGGAGTTGGGAGGATGACCGCATTGTAAACAACGCATTGGTGTTTGCACCGATGTCGCGGTCATCAAAGACTCTTAGGCATCCGAAGGAGGTATTCAAGGATTGGATAGGATGTTGGGTCTCCACATCAATGTTAGCCTTAGAGGAGAGGTGGCTCCCCAGGTTTGGGAAATGTTTCACATTTGGAAGGGGCTCTCTGTTGGTCTTGTTGGGGGGAGAGACCGGGGGCGCAATTTAAAGGAAACATTTTGAAGTGTGATTGGCCAATTCCTCATGAACATTGCCTTCAACTGTGAAGCTAGAGGCCGCTCACAGTCAAAGGGAGTTAAAATGACCTTCAGCATATAACCAAGAACAGGGCTCTATCCTGGAAGTTTTTGGTAGGGCAGACAGGCAGAAGCTGTAGTTGCCCCTGTTATAGGTATCCACAATATCTAAAGATGGCTTGAAAGCCTCATGGCCCAGATGCTTCCCCTGACCGGGAACGCTTCACCATCCCCCCGCCTCCCCCCCCTCCCAGCCGACCAAGCCCAACCCCCTCTGAGGGGGTGAAATTTACCATAGATTTAACAGGGCAGAAGGAGGCCATTCGGCCCATCGAGTCTGCACCGGCTCTTGGAAAGAGCAACCTACCCAAGGTCAACACCCCCACCCTATCCCCATAACCCAGTAACCCCACCCAACACTAAGGGCGATTTTGGACACTAAGGGCAATTTATCATGGCCAATCCACCTAACCTGCACATCTTTGGACTGTGGGAGGGAACCGGAGCACCCGGAGGAAACCCACGCACACACACGGGGAGGATGTGCAGACTCGATGGGCGGAATCGAACCTGGGACCCTGGAGCTGTGAAGCAATTGTGCTATCCACAATGCTACCGTGCTGCCCCTCAATGCTACCGTGTCCCCCCCCCCCACCACCTAGCAATGAGGCAGCAGCTCCAGTGCCCTTGAGCTGCATACTAACAAATGGAAATGGCTAATCACATCCTCAATTCGCCTCAGCAGCCATTGCGGCAGCTTCACATTTTTGAAAGGAGTGCTAAGCGGCGCCCAGTTAATTCCGGGAGGCCGTTGCATTCGACTTCAACCTCGCTAATGAGATGGAACTTATTGCAAATTGGGGTTAATGGTTTGCTCGCCGTATTTGGGCGAGATCTTGAACTCACCATCGGGGGTGGGCCGGTTAGATGGCAAACTGATTCGGGTACGGTGCAAATCTCGATTTTGGGCTCTTCTCGTTCTTTAACTGGCTCGCCTGGATCCATGCCGGGCGCAATGTGGTGGTATGAATCGCACCCCGGATCTTTCCCTGGGGTGGGTTATTAAAGGACTTGGTCTCCTTGAGATTGAGGCTGAGACCCATTCTTTGGTATGCTTCCGCGAAGCTGTCAAGCATTGCTTGAAGATTCTCTTTCAAGAGAGTGTAGATGGCGATGTCATCCGCGTGCTGAAGTTCCACGGTCGATGTCAGTGTTTTCTTCTTGGATTTCAACTGATTGAGGTTGAAAGGTTTTCTGTTCATCCTGTAGACGATGGAAACACAGATTCTACTTGTGTGCCAAACAGCGTAAGAAGCAAGTAACAGACGGAGCCAAGCGATCCTAACATATCAGACCTAAGCACTGTAATCCTGCCACATCAGCTGTGAAAGGTGGAGGGCAATTAAACAACTCACTGGAGGAGGAGTCGCCACAAATATCCCCATCATCAATGATGGAGGAGGCCAGCACATCAGTGCAACAGGGAAGACTGAAGAATGTGCAATGCAACAATCTTTAGCCAGAAAGGCCGAGTAGATGAGCCATCTCTGCCTCCTCCAGAGGTCCCCTCATCACCAATGTCAGTCTTTTTCTGAATAAATTGAGAGTATCCAATGAGAGGAGGCTGTTACGGGAACTGTGCTAACCACCATGCTACCGTGCTGCCCCAAAACCTTATCAACTTAGTGTTGTAGTCTTTGGGGGTTGTATTTGAATTAATGGTTGCTAAGATGTTCACTGTATGTTTTAAAAAAGGTTAACTTGAGTTCATAGAATAAACATTGTTTTGCTTTAAAAAATACTTTTCCATTTCTGCTGTCCCACACCTGTAGAGTGGGCCGTGTGCTCCCCATACCACAATCTATTCAAAGTTGTGGGTCAGGTGAACTCCATGATACACTTTGGGGTTCTTGAAACCCTGGCCCATAACAAATATTTGTTTTATTACATTTGTGATGCCATGGGACACATGTTTTAACATCCTGACACTGATGCCCACAGATGAACTAAAGTAGGGGCTGGTTTTGCACAGAGGGCTAAACAGCTGACTTGTAATGCAGAATAAGGCCAGCAGCGCCGGTCCAATTCCCGTACCGGCCTCCCCGAACAGGTGCCGGAATGTGGTGACTAGGGGCTTTTCACATTAACTTCATTGAAGACTACTTGTGACAATAAGTTATTATTATTAAAGCCCCCTATCTGATCCCAGGATCAACCTGCAACTTGAATGGAAGAAGCCAAGCTTCTCACTCACATCCACTGGCCAATGTTGATTGGATGACAGATATGACGATCATTCCAAAAGACAGCCCCCTTCCCTTCTGTATGATTCGATTGGCTGGTTTCTCTGACCAACCTCCTCCATTACCGAGCTTCAATTGGTGGAGGCAGCTGTCAATCCCGTGTCCTCTTGCCGCGCTCCCGCCCGATTGGCTGATCGCTTGCTCCCGCCCTCTCAGCCTCCCAATCCGATTGGCGCTCGGCGCTTTCGCTCTGAACCTCGCCCACTTTCTGGCCTGACCAGCCCACCCAGCGGGAGATACGATTGGCTGAGCTAGCGCGGCCCCGCCCACCCAACCAATTTGACCATCCTTGAGGTGACGTCGGCGGCGGCGATGGCTGTCAATCTACATTAACCCCGCCCTCACCTGTCCCTGGCCGAGAGCGTATTGGCTGACACGGCGTTGGGGGGGGGCACCCGAATGGGCCGGTGCCCCCCCCACCCCGGTCTGCAGTCTGATTGGTGAGCCGCGCTGTCAACCCTGGCGGAGCGGGACACGCCCTCTCCGGGTCCGCCCACTGCCGCTGCAAGTGAACGGCTGACGTCACGGTCCCGCCCAGCCCGCCGGGGCCTGGGATATTATTGGGCGACGTGGCGCGCGAGCCCCACAGTAATCCGCGGCCCGATTGGTGGATGGAGTTGTCAATCTGAGCTCAGTCTCTCCCCCCCCCCCCCACCTCGCGCTGCCATCCGCTCAGGAGCGGACAGCCCGGTTCGAGCGCGATTCCCGACCGGTCCCTTCTCCCCTCCCCCGGCATGAAAGACCGGACCGCCACCGCTTCCAGCCGCTGCGAGTGCGAGCCGCAGGGCCAGCAGGCGGCCCGGCTGGAGCAGGAGCAGCGGCTTCACCTCCTCTTCCAGCAGCTGGACGTGAACCAGGACGGCGGGCTGTGCGTCGACGACCTGGCGGCCGGCCTGCAGCGGCTCGGCGTCTACCGGACCAGGTCCGAGCTGAGGGTGAGTGTCGTCGCCCCCCCCCCCCCCCCCGAGGGCAGGCTTGGAAACGCCGGTATGGCTAGGCCGCTGGCCGGGAGGGCGGGGTGGAGCGGAGAGGCGGCCCCAGGGAAATCACCCAGGCTGGAGGATGCAGAGCGGGAGGAATGTGAGGGGAGGATGGGGAGGAGGGGGAATGAGGCTGAGGGGGGGGGAGGGGGGAATGAGGCTGAGGGGGGGGGAGGGGGGAATGAGGCTGAGGGGGGGGGAGGGGGGAATGAGGCTGAGGGGGGGGAGGGGGGAATGAGGCTGAGGGGGGGGGAGGGGGGAATGAGGCTGAGGGGGGGGGAGGGGGGAATGAGGCTGAGGGGGGGGGAGGGGGGAATGAGGCTGAGGGGGGGGGAGGGGGGAATGAGGCTGAGGGGGGGGGAGGGGGGAATGAGGCTGAGGGGGGGGGAGGGGGGAATGAGGCTGAGGGGGGGGGGAGGGGGGAATGAGGCTGAGGGGGGGGGAGGGGGGAATGAGGCTGAGGGGGGGGAATGAGGCTGAGGGGGAGGGTGGGGGGGCTGAGGGGGAGGGTGGGGGGGCTGAGGGGGAGGGTGGGGGGGCTGAGGGGGAGGGTGGGGGGGCTGAGGGGGAGGGTGGGGGGGCTGAGGGGGAGGGTGGGGGGGCTGAGGGGGAGGGTGGGGGGGCTGAGGGGGAGGGTGGGGGGGCTGAGGGGGAGGGTGGGGGGGCTGAGGGGGAGGATGGGGGGGCTGAGGGGGAGGATGGGGGGGCTGAGGGGGAGGATGGGGGGGCTGAGGGGGAGGATGGGGGGGCTGAGGGGGAGGATGGGGGAAATATGAGGCTGAGGGGGGGGGAATGAGGCTGAGGGGGAGGGGGGGGGAATGAGGCTGAGGGGGAGGAGGGGGGAATGAGGCTGAGGGAGAGGAGGGGGGAATGAGGCTGAGGGGGAGGAGGGGGTAAATGAGGCTGAGGGGGAGGAGGGGGGAAATGAGGCTGAGGAGAGGAGGGGGGGAATGAGGCTGAGGGGAGGAGGGGGGAATGAGGCTGAGGGGGAGGAGGGGGGAATGAGGCTGAGGGGGAGGCTGAGGGGGGGGAATGAGGCTGAGGGGGGGGGAATGAGGCTGAGGGAGGGGGAAATGAGGCTGAGGGAGGGGGAGGAGGGGGGAATGAGGCTGAGGGAGGGGGGAATGAGGCTGAGGGGGAGGAGGGGGGAATGAGGCTGAGGAGGAGGGGGGAGGAGGGGGAATGAGGCTGAGGGGGAGGAGGGGGCAATGAGGCTGAAGGGGGGGGGGCAATGAGGCTGAGGGGGGGGAATGAGGCTGAGGGGGGAAATGAGGTGGAGGAGGCGGATGCAGAGAGGAATGAGGCTGGAGGTTGCAGAGGGAGGGATGAGGGTGCAGAGGGGGAGGAATGAGGCTGGAGGATGCAGAAGCGGAGGAATAAGGCTGGAGGATGCAGAAGCGGAGGAATAAGGCTGGAGGATGCAGAAGGGGAGGAATAAGGCTGGAGGATGCAGAAGGGGAGGAATAAGGCTGGAGGATGCAGAAGGGGAGGAATAAGGCTGGAGGATGCAAAGGGGGAGGAATGATGCTGGGGAGAAATGAGGCTGGAGGATGCAGAGGGGGAGAAATGAGGCTGGAGGATGCAGAGGGGGAGAAATGAGGCTGGAGGATGCAGAGGGGGAGGAATGAGGCTGGAGGATGTAGAGGAGATGAGGCTGGAGGATTTTGGGGGGTGATGATAAATTGGAGAAGTAGGGGTGGCTCTTCCTGGAGAAGGTTGGAGGCGATTTTCTAGAGCTGTGGTCTGGACAGAGGGGGAGGATTGAGGCTGGAGGATGCAGAGGGGGAGGATTGAGGCTGGAGGATGCAGAGGGGGAGGAATGAGGCTGGAGGATGCAGAGGGGGAGGATGTAGGGCAGGAGGAATGAGGCTGGAGGATGCAGAGGGGGAGGAATGAGGCTGGAGGATGTAGGGCAGGAGGAATGAGGCTGGAGGATGCAGAGGGGGAGGAATGAGGCTGGAGGATGTAGGGCAGGAGGAATGAGGCTGGAGGATGCAGAGGGGGAGGAATGAGGCTGGAGGATGTAGGGCAGGAGGAATGAGGCTGGAGGATGCAGAGGGGGAGGAGGCTGGGGGTTATTGGGGGGTGAATGAGGATTTGGGCTGGGTGGTGATAGATTTTCTAGAGATGTGGTCTGGACAGAGTAGATCTGGAGAAACCATTCCCATTGACGGGACGGCAAGAACTGGATTGAGAAGAAATTTGATGGAGATTCCTGTATTCGTGTGATGTTTGACCTCCGTGGATGAAGAGAAACTATTCCCTTTTTAAAAAAAAAAAAAATTTTTTTTTTTTTTTTTTTAAGAGTACCCAATTATTTTTTCCCAGTTGAGGGGCAATTTAGTGTGGGCAATCCACCTACCCTACACATCTTTTGTTTGTGGGGTTGAAACCCACGCAGACACGGTGAGAATGTGCAAACCCCACACAGACTGCGACCCGGGGCTGAACCCGGGTCCTCGGTGCTGTAGGCAGCAGTTTTGTGGTGGAGGCAGGTTCAATCGAGGCTTTCGAACAGGATCATTATCTGAAAAGGCAAGCTTTGCTGGCCTATAGGGCAAAAGGCAGGGGAGTGGCACCAGGTGAGTTGCTCCTTCCAGGGCACCAGCGTGTATACGACACGCTAAATGTCGTGCTCCTGTGTGCTGCACCCATTCTGTGATCCCCCAATTATGACTGAGCCACATAAGATGATAAGCCTGGTGACCAGAAACCGTTCCCAGGTCAGGTAACATCTGTGGCAAGCGGGAGTTAACATAAATATGCCGAAAGGTTACGGACCTGAAATATTAACCCTGTTTATCTCTCCTGTGCTTTGTCTTTATTTCTGATTTCCAGCATTGGCAATGTTTTGCTTTTGTGCTAATATACAATTTTCTAAGATGTGGTGCCCTGAACTGTTCAAAAGTATTCCATGGTGTGCTGCATTGTCACTTTGACATCCTTTGAGCAAGATGTCATCACCTTGTCGCGCTGCCCTGTTGGACAGATACAAAAGGTCCTGAGGCACCACTACAGAAGAGCTGGGATGTTAGTGAGAATAGATTGCATTTATCTGCCAGGACTTTTATTATGGGGAGAAGGCAGGAGAATGTGGATGAGAAAATATCATCCATGATTGAATGGCGGAGCAGACTCGATGGGCCGAGTGGCCTAATTCTGCTCTTATGTCTTACAGGATGACAGGTAGCAACACTTTTTGCAGGAGAATTGTGAAAGAAAACTGATATTCGGATGCGTGTGCCAAAGTATGGCTAAAAGAGGGAGATTTAAAGGAGCATCTTAAAAAGAAAGGGAAAGATTAAGAGGAAATTCAGAACTGGAATTTCCTCCTAAATCACTTCTATCTTTAAGGTGCTCCTTAAAATAAATCCTTTTGCCCACATTTTGTTGAATTTAAAATTAATTTGAAATGTTCTGAACACATTGTCCTAGATGATGGTGCTGATTTTTAAGCAGTCGTGGTGTTAATATTGTTTGCAGTATCATTTCCATGTACCATTTTCTTATGGATACTGAATGTACTGTTTATTTGAGATCAGCAGATAATCACTTGCATCTATTTTGTCTGCACTGGTAGAGTGGCATTGGGTACTCAATGCCACAAAACAAACTACTAATTCCGAACAAGTACCCCTCTGTTTTCCAGGGGACCAAGTAAGCAAGTGACCATTCAGCATCTCAAGTATATTCCAATATTCAGGTAGATTGTGCCACAACCTTGTTTACTCGCCTTTAATCAATACTAACAGAATTGTCACAGCGAAGTAGGAGGCCATTCAGCTCATCGTAATTGTACCAGCTATCCAAATGAGCAATTCGTTGGTGCTGTTGCCTGGCTCCTCCCTGTAACCATGACCATTGTTCCTTTTCAGATATGTCCTGCCAATGCAAGACGACCATTGCGTGTGTCCGGGCATGCACAGAAAACCAATGGTGCCATTTGAACATTCACCCACTTTCTGAGCCCCGCAGTGGGTGGGCAGGTGGGACTCTGCTTCCCCCATTTTCCAGGGACGGAGGGCGGTCTTCTGATTAAAACTTCCATATCCCACATTTGCAGCTCCGGGGCTGCTTCCTGGTCACATGCTGTGGTTAAGGAGATTGGACTCCGGAACAACTGGGTGAGCGGAGCAGGTGCAGGATCCAAATTAGATCCAGTAAGAGAAGCCCTGGAGCTGCAGATGCCAGATAGGAAAAAATGTCCCAGTTGATGACTAATTTGCAATTCTAATGATTCGTTCTCCCGACAGGCCGGCTTATTTGAACCACCCTATAACTTGAAGTTTGCACCCAATAAGTACTTTTCAGCAAAATACTTTTGCAAATTGTAAAATGTTATTTAAAACCCCCCACAATTAAGCCATTTGAAATGTCTTCAGTCTGTAGACAAATATGCAAACACTTGAATTAGATCAGTGGTGAGCCCGATCAGTGGTGAGCCTGGGTTAACCCACATGGAAGAAAATACTTGGGACAAGGGAATGAACACAGCAAATATAAATGGACACCATAAATAAGATAGCAGATCGAAACTCCAGGCAGGTCTGAACATTGAAACCATTTAAAATCTGCTGCATTGATTCTGGAGAGATGCCTTTTCTCCAAAGGAAAACAGTCCCAACTTCTCCAATCTATCTTCATAACTGAAGTACCTCATTCCTGGAACCAATCTTCTGCCTTGATATCTTTATGTAAATAAATCTGTCGCTCCTAGTCTTGGACATTTTCAGTTGACCCAGGGAGAGAGTTCCAGATTGTCCGTTGCGTGGAAAAGGTGCTCAATTTCACTCTGAATAGTTACTTTTAATTCCAAGACGTACCCCCTTGTTCTGGAATAGTTGTCTATACCTTATGTCGCTCTGTGGGCCTGCACAGAAATGGGGCTTGTAGTGAAATAAAAGCTGATGACTGCGGATACTGGAATCTGAAACAAAAACAGAAAATGCTGCACCATCTCAGCAGGTCTGACCATCTGTGGAGAGAGAAGAGTGCTAACGTTGAGTCTGGTTGACTCTTTGCAGTAAATTAATTTTAGCTCAGACTTGTCATTTTTGCCTTTCCTTCGCTCTGAGTTGACATCAGCCCTACTTTATACTCGTACAACCATAAAACAGAATATTTGTGCAGCAGTTTGAAAGCACATAAAGATGTTTAATCTTCTCACTTAAAAGTCCCATATAGGCACTTTTCAGTTGGGTGGCGGGACTCCATATTTAAATGAGTAACGACTATTCGTTGGAATCAAAAGCAAAGCCTACATACCATGGGATAGGTGGTATCATCTACAGTCAAGTGACTTGCAATGATTGTAAACGTGAAGCCTTGTAGTGTCACTGTTGTTTTTGTTTTGAAACTGAGGTGTTGAGGCTGCTGGAACCATTTCTGTTTTCTACAGGTTACTGGGTGGGAAATAGGAGCAGGCAATATAGTTCATACTCCCAAGTGTTTCATAGTTAATGCCATGATTTTATCCCAGATTTTGTTTCTCGGGCAGGTCTAATGATTTTCTTTTGTGATTGGTGGTTTTTAAAGTTTTGACACTTTGGTTTTGGCAAGCCAGTTCCTAAAATGAAATACAACCCTCTTGGAATGAGACTGTTGGATATAGTTTCAAGTATGTAATTTAGTTCTAGGGTTCAAATGATGGTTATGAAATGCTTCAGGTTTGTCCTGAACAATTGGATAAGATTACAGCCTTGAAGTCACTTGTAGCTATCTGATTTCGGTAGTGAGTTCGCTGGCATACCGATGGAGTTTTGTGTTGGTGGTTTATCAAAAGGCAGTCAAGTTTCTCAATCTGCATAGTGGAAAGAGGAGTCCTGCTGTCTGCAGGGATGAACAATGAGCAGAATTCTAGTGGTTTGACTTGAAATCCACAAAGTCACTCGGCTTATTTAATTGTATGGTGTGAAAGGTTGCATGTAACATTGTGTACAACTCAGTTTATCACAGTATTGCTGCCAGCAGCCTTACTACCAATACCCCACCCTGATAGTCTCTCCAAATACAACTGAGGTTTTTTCCTTCCAAAATTATCATGGCATTGTTGGATTGAGTTGTTCAAGTAGGCGTGGAATGAAAATTCTGCATGGCCACATGATACTCCTTGGAGAAATATAAATTGTCCATGAACAACAGTTGTGATAATAGATGGTTATACAGAATATTGGGTATATATGATTTAAAAGTTTAAATAAATAAAGCTGCTCTCAAAACTCACCCACCTTTTTTTTTCGCTTTCAAAATCTGAAACCTCCTCTGGAAAGTAGTGTCAGAGTCAGAAACTTTAAAAAAAAGGTTTTCATAAAATATCAATAACAAAATGAGGGGAAAAAAAGGAACCCAACAGGGTTAAGTATAAAACACAATCTAGAAAAGCTACCCCCCCCCCCCCCCGTACATAAATAATAAATTAACATTAACACCCGACTTAACACAACGGGTATATACACCCCCTCAGACCCTTCAGTGTAAATAACAAAAACAATGATAAAGTAAACACCCCCCCCGCCCGCCCCGAGCTGCTGCTGCCATTAACCAATGTCTATCGTTCTGCCTTGAAGTCTAAGAATGGCTGCCACCGCCTAAAGAACCCTTGTACCGACCCTCTCAAGGCGAATTTCACCCTCTCCAATTTAATGAACCCTGCCATATCACTGATCCAGGATTCCATACTTGGGGGCCTCGCATCTTTCCACTGAAGAAGAATCCTTCGCCGGGCTACCAGGGATGTGAAGGCCAGAATTCCAGCCTCTTTTGCCTCCTGCACTCCCGGCTCCTCTGCCACCCCAAATATTGCGAGCCCCCAGCCCGGTTTGATCCTGGATCCTACCACCCTCGACACCGGCCTCGCTACGCCCTTCCAAAATTCCTCCAACGCTGGGCATGCCCAGAACATATGGGTGTGGTTTGCAGGGCTTCCTGAGCACCTAACACACCTGTCCTCACCCCCAAAAAACCGGCTCATCCTTGTCCTGGTCATGTGTGCCCTGTGCAGCACCTTAAACTGTATGAGGCTGAGCCTCGTGCACGATGAGGAAGTGTTCACCCTCCCCAGGGCACCTGCCCACGTCCCTTCCTCAATTTCCTCTCCCAACTCCTCCCACTTACCTTTTACCTCCACCACCGAGGCCTCCTCCTCCTGCATCACCTGGTAAGTTTCCGAGATCTCCCCCCCCCCCCCCCCCCCCCGTAATGGGGTCCACGCCGAGGCCCCCACTTTCCCCCCCCTCTGCCGCCTCCACTGCCCCCAAATTATGAGGGCAGCCACCACCACCGGGCTCGTGGTATACCTCCTTGGAGGGAGCGGCAGCGGTGCCGTTGCCAGCGCCCCCAGACTCGTACCCACACAAGACGCCGCCTCCAGCCTCTTCCATGCAGCCAGCCCCCTCCCCCTCCATCACCCACTTGCGCACCATCGTCGCATTGGCGGCCCAGTAGTACCCAAACCATGTCCTGACCAGCTGCCTCCTTAATCCTTATTTGTACTCCGCTGTTTTTCCCAGTCATGTTGGCTACCCATCGCTTGTGATTCCTCATGTAATGAACCCAGTTGAGCCTGTACTTTCCAACCACACAACAATTCAACACTTCAAAAATCATGTGCCAGTCACGCTGGTTGGTAAAGTCAGGCAGCACAGGAAATCCTCAAACAAATTCATTGTGCCAAATATACCTAACTTAAACTAGCAAGGTTGCAGAATCTGAAATGTCTGTACTTTCATTCAGTTGTGTCAATACCTCCTGTGCTGACTTTAAACAAGAAATTGCTGACTTTAAACAAGAAATAAACATTGTCCAAAGTCTGAGCAGTATCACAAACTCGGCGAGCCACTGTGTTATCACTAAGTGGGATGCATTTCAGTTTTTCAGCTGACTTTTCATCAGGGACTGTACGAGCTGATACTAGCATGGCTCTGTCCTGCCGTGGACTCTCCTGAGCAGCTCTCTCCAACAGATTCAATATGAGGTACTGGCCAGTGGGCACTTCTATTTGTGTCTTTAGCTGTCCCCCCTCTTGTAACAAAATGATACATCTTCACAGTTCTTTTGCCTTGTTGGCTGGTGACTAGAAATGGAAGAAGTTTGCCTCTGATTTTGTGCCAGAAGAGTGTACATACAGGGCGCTTGACGTCGGTGTCTGCGGATGGTGCGTGACGTGCTCACTTCTGCCTCTTGAGGCCGGAAGACCGCCAACTGTCTCATTTTAAAGCCAGGCCTGGCTGTTGGGTCACTTTGCCTGCGATCGGGAATGCCACGTCCGACCGCTCCGTCACTCTCCTGAAACCCATCTGTGGGCCACAACCTGCACTTTGGAAAAACCCTGTCCTAAATATCTTTCTGCAGAGGGTGACTTGATTTCTTCACTGAACCTGAATGTGACTAGTTTTAAAGCAACTTGTGACTTGGCACTTGCAACCTACTGTCTCATGTGCTTCTTAGTATTAACTGCTGTACTTTTGTACGGTTAGCTGTTTTGGCGAAGGTGTAATTTCAATAAGTAATATGGCTGTTTATCACTCTCACTTTGATTTGAACCAACAATGTTGATTTGTGCTATTTGTCCTTGGAGCTTCTTCTAGTTCCAAGGCTACTCTTATTTAAACCTCCTATGTATGTGAAATTGTTCTTTAAAAAAAAAAGTTGAAGGGCAACTTCAAGAAATCAACCATAGGAGTTTTTGCTAATTCCTGTATGTACACTTGTAAAAGTTATAAATTATAGTCTTACCTTGCAAATGCTTGCTGGTGAACGTAATATTTATAGATCGGTAAGATTGGTCCTAATTTAGACTAACGTCCAGATTTTTGTCCTTTGTCACTAACTTTGGTGAGCACAATTTGTGCATGTCATTAGTTCCTGCTGTACCTTCTTGCACCAGGACCAGCAGTTTCCATCCCCGTCCACTATATCAATTCTGACTACCCTCCAACATGCCTATCAAGGCAAGTCTAACTGGTGTTAGGATCCTGGATGAGAGCCCAGTTTGCCTTTCAAAACTTGAACAAATCAATCATGTTGATGGCAAGGTTTTTTTCTTAATCGGAAGTAAATAATTTTTGTAACACAGCTTGGGCAGGTGATCTTGTTCCTTGCATAGTTGTGCTTGCTTTGCAGTAATATATATTGTCAAAATGTAAAATGATACATTCCATGCTGAATTTTCCATTTCCCTGTGATGGAAAAAGATGAGTCTTAGTACAGGTTAGAAATAACAGTTTACTGCACATTGGGTGCTGTAACATGTTGTTGTCCCACAGCAGTTTTTCTTGGTTGAGTTTAGGATAGGTACTAATTTGTTTAAATGAATCCAATAGTTATTCAAATAATAATGACAAAGGCCACATGTGCATGCCAACATCACCACCTCTAGTCACGCACTATCTTGGATTTAATTGTATATCATGTTCCACCATCAACACTAAGTCCTGGAACTCCCTACCTAACAGCATTATGGTCATGCCTTCCAATGTGGATTGCAAGTGTTCAAAAGGGTACCTCACCACTGGCTCCTCAAGGACATCAAAGAGATGTGTCGTAAAGTCTGGCTCTGTCAGTGATGCCCACATGACAATGATTTGACACTTCAACCATAATTAATCTTCTCACCTAAAAGTTGCGTTTCATTTTGTCATTTCTTTATTGAAACTTGTTCAGCCTTCTGGACAAATCCCAAAATACTTGGATCGGGAGTCCTAACTTGACTTGCATTGCTCATTTTTCATTCATTCCATACAAAAAAAAGTGCATTTTAATGCTGCTTTTACTAAGGTGAACTCTAGTCACCGATTATAATGTACCGATTATCTTGGATTTGATTTCAAAAATAACTCTTAATCTGTCACAGTTTGAAGTATTGAGCCAAATTATTCAGAAGGGGACTTTTGTGATCATGTTTGTTTTATGTTAATGTTAGGTCTTTGCAGACTGGTTGTCTACATATTCCAAAGCAGCGGCAACTATATTTCTCTTGTAGTAAATCTAGGGCAGGGGGTGATACTAAGTCATGTGAAGTGCCTCCTCCCAATTATCACCTTGGTACAGTCAATTCAATGGGTGCACAGCATTAGCGCTGTTGCCTCACAGTGGCAGGGATCCGGGTTCAATTCCGGCCTTGGGTGACTACCTGTGGAGTTTGTACGTTCTCCCTGTGTCTGCGTGGGTTTCCTCTCTCAGTCCAAAGATGTGCCTGTTAGGTGGATTGGCCATGATAAGTTGTCCCTTAGTGTCTAGGGAAGTGCAGTTTAGGTTGCGGGGATAGGAGGAGGTGGGCAAGGGCAGAGTGCTCATTAGAAGCATCGGTGCAGACTTGATGGGCCAAATTACCTTCTGCACTGTAGGGATGCTATGATTCTATGAATGAGCTCTGTCTATGTTTCCGCAATGGATCCCATTAAAACAAATGGTTCACAATATCTCCAGTGTGTATGCAAAGCATAATGTTCTGGTGTGACATGAGAAATTGATGGATCGATATGAACTGCTCAGCAGCTTTTCGTCAACTGACCTCACAGATGCCTCTGCATCAGGTTCTATAATGTGATTGGCTATGGAGTAGTACACAGATAAAGCATGTTAGTGTCTTGTTCTGTGAGTGGTTAGGAAAATACTGCATTGAGTCTGCAGGCTTTGCGACACTGCAGGGAGAATGAGACTCCTCTGCATTACTTTCACATCCCTTTCTGGCCTGTGGTTCAGTATGTGTAGCAGTGTGTAGGGTGCTGCTGCATCTCCCCAGTAGCAGTCATACAAATTTCTAGTTTTGGACCATTAAGATACAGGATGCTGAAAGCTTTATATGAGTATCTATATAAAATATTCCTGAGAGCAGTGTGTCAGGATGCAGGTATGGGGAGGAAACAAACCAATTGCTTGGACAATGCAACTGAATCACGGGGGAAACCCAGTGGCACAGAGGATGGGAGTGATGCTGACAGAAAGCGAGATGGGCAGAAAGAGAAATCTGTGCAAGAACCTGTGAAGGTAGTGTTGTACATACAGCATGACCAATGTTGCTTTAAAGATTTGTCGATCAGTTTTAGTTCTTTTAGAAAATAGCCTTTTTATTGTGAAACGAATCACAAAACTAATGTATTTTAAAAATGTTAATGCAGGAGTTAAAATGAGGTTCTTCGAGTTTGTTCGACAGAATAATGTTCTTGTTATTAATCCATTACTGCATTCAGCAGCAGTATGTAAAATGAATGGCACCACTTTTCTATGGAAAAGATTTAATTGAGCATTTTTATTCGTAAATATCAAAAGATCATCAATGGAGCGAGTGGTATACATAATGCGATTTGCCTTATCCCTTTCTACATTATAATATTGTCTAATCAAATGCATAAAGCGGGTTAATTTTTTTTTTTTTTGCTGTTCTTCAGGCAAGGTGAACAAAGAATCTTATTCATTTGATTGGTCAGGTAATGCGATATGCTTGCTGGAGAACATTTTCCCTGGAACAGTGGACATAATGTACCTGAGCTTGTTCCAGTGCAGTGCTCATCTGTTTAATGTCGCTATTCCCCATTGACTCGCAGTTTAAAACCTGCGTCATTTTTGCATTGTAAGGTGTGATTTTCATTGTGTCAACTGTGCTCTTTGTTCAGGATGTAAGGTTTGATGAGTTTTGCAGAATAGATAATCAGATGACCAGATTTCAAAGTTGAATGGAGGGTGCTCACATTGCTGCTGCAGTTGAAACAGCATCAAAAGATTTGTCACATAACTAGAAAAGACTTAGTTATCATCAATTCTAGACTCCATGAAGTCCCATGGCACCAGGTCAAATCTTGCTGATTACCACATACCGTCCACCATCAGCTGATGAATCAGTACTCTTCTAGGTTGAGCACCACTTGGAGGAAGGACTGAGGGTGGCAAGGGCGCACATGTACTTTGAGTGGGGACCTTATTGTCCATCGCCAAGAATGTCTCAGTAGTACCACCACAGACCGAGCTGGCCGGGTCCTAAAGTACAAAGCTGCTCGACTGCAGGTGGTAAGGAACCAACAACAGGGAAAAACATACTTGACCTCATCCTCACCAACCTGCCTGCCGCAAATGTATCTGTCATGATTGTATAGGTAGAAGCGACCACAATGCAGTTCTTGTGCGGACAGTGTCCCATCTTCACATTGAGGATACCCTCTGCCGTGTTGTGTGGTAGTACTACCATGATAAATGGAATAAACTCGAACAGATCTAGCAACTCTAGACTGGGCATCCATGAGGCGCTGTGGGCTGTCAGCAGCAGCAGAATTGTATTCGGCCACTATCTGTAACCCCATAGCCCAGTATATTCCCCATTCTATCATTACCATCAAGCTGGTTCAATGAAGAGTGCAGAAGAGCATGCCAAGAGCAACGCCAGGCATACCTAAAAAGTGAGGTGTCAACCTGGTGATGCTACAACAGAGGGCTACTTGTGTGCCTAACAACAAGCAATAAACAGAACTAAGCGATTTCACAACCATCAGATCTAAACTCTGCAGTCCTGCCACGTCCAGCTGGAAACGGTGGTGGACAATTCAAGAACTCAATGGAGGAGGTCTTCACAAACCTCATCCCCGATGATGGGGGAGTCCAGCACATCGGTGCAAAAGGCAAGGATATTAAGCATTGCAGATGGTGGATGTTATGTCTCTTGCCGCCTCCTGAGATCCCCAGCATTACAGATATCAGTCTTCAACCAGTTTGATTCACTCTGTGATGTCAAGAAATGACTGAAGGCACTGGAAACTGCAAAGGCTAGGTCCCTGACAATATCCTAGCAATAGTACTGAAGACCTGTGCTTCAGACCTCGCAGTGCCCCTGGCCAAGATGTTCCAGTACAGCTACCAGGCAATGTGGGAAATTGCCAGGCTATGTCTTGTACACAGGAAAAAGACCAATCCAACCTGGCCACTTACTATCAGTCTACTCTCAGTCATCAGCAAAGTGATAGAAGGGGCCATCAACAGTGCTATCAAACGGCACTTACTCAGCAATAACTTTCTCATAGGCACTCAAGTTTGGGTTCCACCAGGGTCACTTGGCTCCTGACCTCATTACAGCCTTGGACAAAAGAGCTGAATGCCAGAGGTGGGGCGAGAGTGACTGTGCTTGAATTAATGCACCATTTGACTGAATATGGCATCAAGGAGGACCAGCAAAACTGGAGTTAATGGGAATCGGGAGGAAAACCCTTCGCTGATTAGAGTCATACCTGGCACAAAGGAAGATGGTTGTGGTGGTTGGAGGTCAATCATCTCCACTCCAGGACATAACTGCAGAAGTTCCTCAGGGTAATGTCCTGGATCTAACCACCTTCAGCTGCTTCATCAATGACCTTCCATCATATGGTCAGAAGTGGGATGTTTGCGGATGACTGCACAATGTTCACCATTCGCGACTCCTCAGATACTGAAGTAGTCCACATCCATATGCAGCAAGACTGGCTTGGGTTGAAGAGTAATATTCGTGCCAGGCAATGGCCATCTCCAACAAGACAGGATCTAACCATCGCCCCTTGACATGCATTATCATTGCTGAATCCTCACTATGAATGTCCTGGTGGTCACCATTGACCAGAAACTAAACTGGACCCCCCCCCACCAGCCAAAAGCCTGTCCACCATCTACCAAGGCACACGTCAGGAATGTGATGCAATACACTCCACTTGCCTAGATGAGTGCAGCTCCAACAACACCAGAAACTCCACATCATCCAGGACAAAAACAGCTTGCTTGATTTCTACCTCTTCCATAAATGTTCAATCCCTCCAGCACGACGAACAGTGGCAGCCGTGTGTACCATCTACAAGATGCACTGCAGGAATTCAGCAAGCGAATACCACCTAGGAGAACAAGGGCAGCAGATACCTGGGAACTCCACTACCTGGAGGTTCCTCTCCAAGCCCCCCACCATCCTGACTTGGAAATATGTCACAGTTCCTTCACTGTCACTGGGTCAAACTCCCTCCCTGACCGCACTGTGGGTGTACCTACACCTCAGGCACTGTAGGGGCTCAAGAAGGTAGCTCACCAACATCTTCTGAAGGGCAACTAGGGCAATAAATGCTGGCTTAACCAGCGCCCAAAAAGTATAATTTGCTTGGCCTTTTCAGCAAAATCGGAAGCTACTGTGTTTAATGGAAAATGAACCACTTTGTCCATCCAGCTCTGGTTTTGCTCTGGAGGATTTTCGGAAGATGTGGAAATTAAGGTAACCGATCACACTGCTTCAGGGCAATTGGTTGCCTCAACTGCTGAATAGCTAATGAAACTGTATCTAAACTTCTTGATTGGTCTATTCTGTTTATGTTTAAGAGGAATGTGATGGCAATATTGAAAACTGGTTTGAACACAGCTGAATATAGAGATATTTTACCAACTGGTTTAATCAACAAAAAAAAAAATTCTAAAAATGCAGGTGTTTCCACTGGCTTTACTAAAGTGTATGGGATTCCTGAAATTACCTTTTAACCGTAATACTGCACTTCATAACGTTCCATAATGTAAATTTAATTCACTTGTGCAGCGTAGTCATTGTCATTTGTGGCTGTTGCTGTTTACCTTGAATTTGGCTGCAGAATTCACGAAGTTAGTGTTCCAGAATTTTTAATATTCTCTTATCTAAATTTTAAAGAGAATGGGCCTTTGTATCCGGTGCAATTAAAAACCCAAAGATGTGCAAGGTAGGTGGATTGGCCACATTAAATTGCCCCTTAATTGGATAAAATTAATTGGCTACTCTAAATTTAGAAAACAAAATGGACCACCCCGGACCTGCTCACTCCGAACCAATCCTGACAACATCCTCCAAGAGTCACAGACAGGCTCCACGCTGATAGAATACAAGACAGTTGGCTGGACGAAGGACAGCCGGACACACCCCTTCCCCTAAAGCGAAGGGATGTTGTCAGGGTCTAACCTTAACGAGAGAAACTGCGATGTGGAGATGCCGGCGTTGGACTGGAGTGAGCACAGTACGAAGTCTTATAACACCAGGTTAAAGTCCAACAGGTTTGTTTCGATGTCACTAGCTTTCGGAGCGCTGCTCTTTCCTCAGGTGAATGAAGAGGTATGTTCCAGAAACACACACATAGACAAATTCAAAGATGCCAAACAATGCTTGGAATGCGACCATTCCAAGCATTGTTTGGCATCTTTGAATTTGTCTATATATGTGTTTCTGGAACATACCTCTTCATTCACCTGAGGAAAGAGCAGCGCTCCGAAAGCTAGTGACATCGAAACAAACCTGTTGGACTTTAACCTGGTGTTGTAAGACTTCGTACTGAGAGAAACTGCGGCTGCGTACAGAAGTATGATCTGGGTGACAATGCGTCCTGAACCAGAATGCTCGCAGATTTGTGATCCACCCTGTCGAATGTTTTCTGGTATAAGCACAGGCTTCCCATTCATTTTTGAGATGGGAACAGTGGCCAAGAGATCGACTACCCCAGCCTCAATTGGACGCTGCCTCAATCGACATGGTGGGTTGGGTGTAGCCCTTCACCCTGACGAGTTTTTGTATCACCTATTTACAGGGTGACGGGGTTGTGGGAGTAGCGGAGGCCTGAGAAACTACCACTCCCACATAGGTGGCACTGCCACTGGCAAAGATGTTGCTGCCATTCAGGTGGTGCTACACCCACCCAAGTGATTGATGTTGATTTTAAGCCGAGTTTGCAGAGGCACTCTCTCTCCCCCACATTGTGGAATCATCTTTTTGTTCAACAACAAAGGAAATTAGTGTGGAGGGGGAGAGAGAGACGGAGGTAGGCACACAAGGGAGGCTGGAACGTGGGGCATCAAAAAAGGTTTAACCGGTGCCCCAGGTTTGGTGGAGAGGAGGCAGGGTTGGCCTTTGCGGTCGTCTTCAGTCAGTGGGTGGAAGAACAGTGTCTTCAGGCCAGAGGAAGCCCAGCAAAAGTTCACGATGGCCGTTTGTTTCACCTCCCACGTCTGTCCTGACACAGGTGATGAATAAGTAAATAAAGCACCAACCTTCCTCTCCTTGCACTTGTTGTTGTTCTCTTCCTGCTCCTCCCTCTCCTGAGGGCTGAGGCACCTTCAGGCCTTGGGCCTCTTGTTGTTGCTTAAATACACCATCCCAGCCTCTTGCTCCTCCCTCTGATGAAGGCTGCAGGTGTTATTTTGGAGGCGGCCTTCAACCCAGTTCCAGGGCCTCCCCTGTAGTTGGTGTACTCCCTCATCAGCAGTAACATGCTGCTCCTGCCCAGACACCAGGTCCCTTCGCCTCGCAAAGGAGAGTCCAGACACAGCACCAGGAAGCAGTCACTCCCTTCAGTAGCTGCACTCTAACTATTTTGTTTGACACACAGTTCAAGTAAACAAAATGAACTGAGCGACAAATTAAAGGAACGGTTCCTAAAGGGAAACTGCCTTAAACAAAAAGTGGATCACAAATGAAAATTAAAACATTAAACTAAATTGTAATTAACCGGTTCAATAAGGTGCCCCAGCCAGGAGTAGAAACAGCTGCTTTCAGTGGCACTGATGTTTAGGTCTTCAAATTTCAATGGCACCAAGTGACTAATCAATGAATGGTGAGATAGCACATCAGGAAAATGACTGCCTCTTGTGGCAGGGAAGCACAGCTGAGCTTGCAATTAGCATTTCGAGCACATACTATTATGATCCCAGACCAGACCCCAATAGTGGCTAGAATACTGGACTGAAACCCCAATATTTTATTTAATTTTGTAAGACTGTGGGGAATGGATACGTACGTGTCTCCAGGAGCGATTACACAAAGAATTAGGAATTATGGTATATTATTAAACTTTTTTTATTAACACAGTATTAAAATCTTCCTCAAACCTGGAAATTGCTTCCAATTACCCTTAAACAATACTGCTCCGAGAATACTCCCGTGCTATATTTATTCCCACTTAAACAAGAAAGAAATAGACTATTTCAGCTCTCAACTCCACCCTAAATGGCACAGAAGAATACTTTACAGAGTTATTCTTTGAGAAAGATCTCTTGACACTGCTTTACAGAACAGATCTGATTCTGGTCCAAATCCTTGCAGAAACTCTGTCTGGATGTCTTCAAAAGCTGTTTTCAACTGATTTGTTTCAGCTCCTCCTTGTCCTCGGACAAATCTGCACTGCTTTAAATACAGTTAATTTCTTTTAACTAACTTTGAGTGAGAGCAAAACTGTTTCACTACACACCTTCAGCCAGATCAGACGAACTGAGAATGTTTTCTCAAAGCCTCAACTCCACCCAGCAATGACATCATCTTACCAAGCTGGAAAGTAATTAACTCCCCAGGGAATCCCCTTAATCAAAACAAAATTGCATTAGCCCAAGCTTTTTACGATGCCTAGTTGCACCTCTGGCTCCTAACAGCTTTGCTGTCTTTCAAACCCAGATTATTAAACGCACCATAATCCAGGTTTTTAAACCTTTACTTCACCAAATACTTATAATACAATCTATCTAAAATTTCTGCATTCATCACAATACCTAAAAGGCAACCTCATTTTCCCCAGTTCACAGCCCAAAAAACTAATTCCTGACAGAATTGCAATTCAATACAGCTCTTTATCCTTACAGTGCTGCCTAAGTGTGCGGTTCTACTTGCACTGCAGTCGTGCTACTCCAAGTGAGAGGGCCTTCATTCCTCATGAGGCAGGGTGCAACCCATCCCTGAGACTCCACTCTACTCTGGCCAGTCATAGCACCTGTTATAACCTGCCTGCTTACCACTGGCTGGGGACTAATGGTAATCCCACAATCCTTTGGAGTATGAGCTTCCCCAATGAGGGGGCTGAGAAATCATTAGCAAATTCCCTGCATAAATAAAGCTGGCCAGTTTGGAACCAGCTAGAGAGGAGTGAGCAGCTAGAGAGGAGTGAGCAGCAAGGGAGTTGCTGCTGCTGTTGTGTATATGTTATTGTAAGTAAATGTTATTTCTTTCTATCCTTCAACTTGTGCTGGATTCTTCGTGGCCCTCACAAAAGCACCCCACCCAAAAACCTCAGTCGCCCCCAGTACTGGACCTCTGTATTCACCTCCTCCCACCAAGGACCCAGTGGCCCAGCAAGGAGGACACATGAAATGATCCCACACGCCCGCTTCCAGACCCCCTTAAAGCCAGGATGCCTTGAAATGAAGGTAAGGTCTGCTAGCGACCCTCCCACCTAAATCGAGAGACTGAAGCCCAGTCTCGACCCCAAATTGAACTTATCTGTATCCCCGTGTCCTCTCCGGTACACCCTGACCATTGACGATCCTGGAGATTCATGGCTGTCTGAGCATTCGCCTCCGAATTCCCCCTCTGAGGTGAATCCACTAGGTTCAAGTTTATGTAAACCTTTTGTAAACACTCCAGCGCTTGGTGAACCTGCAGTGAGGAGGGCAGGTTCAGAGTAAGTACTCGCTAATGACATACTAATCTGTTAAAAGGAGGTTCCCGGGCTGATTCGCACTACTCCACAGTGATGAGGGTGAAAATCACAAATCCCAATCATGCCGGAGAAAATCGCAGTTTACGATTCCCTCTGGATTTTGAGCCCATGCCATGTTTTTCACTGGCAGCAAGTGTGGGCTCAAAATCGCCCCCATAGTTGTAAATCAGGGTGGTGTGTGGCTTGGCAGGGAGCTTGCAGGTGGTGGTATTCCTATGCACCTGCTGCCCTTCTCGGTGGTGGAGGTTGCTGCTTGGACAGGCGCTGTCGGAGGAACTGTTGAGTTGCTTTTGTCTTTGTCTGAAGATTACTGTAACTGGCAATTCTTAGAATGGGGAAGTGTTCATTTTCTAACTTGTTGGACAACAACATTTTTGGGGTGGCACAGTGGTTAGCAATGGGCTTCACAGTGTAGGACCCGGGTTCGATTCCTGGCTTGGGTCACGGTGCAGAGTCTGTACATTCTGCGTGGGTTTCCTCTGGGTGCTCCGGTTTTGTCCCACAAGTCCTGAAAGACGTTCTTGTTAGGTGAATTGGACATTCTGAATTCTCCCTCAGTGTACCTGAACAGGCGCCGGAATGTGGTGACTATGGGACTTTCACAGTGATTTCCATTGCAGTGTTTATGCAAGTCTACTTGTGACACTAATGAAGATTATTATTATTAGATTGTGTGTGTGTATATATTTTTATATGTATGTATTTTTTTTCTGTATTTACTTTCCAATTTATGGTACAGAATTACATAACTATTTGAGTGTAAAATCAAAGATTTCCCATCTTGGATCACTAAGTACTGGACTGTTCTAAAGTTGATTAACCATAGAATCCAGACAGTACAGAAGGAGGCCATTCGGCTCAGCGAGCCTGCACTGATCATGGCCAGTCCACCTAACCTGCACATCTTTGGACTGTGGGAGGAAACCGGAGCACCCAGAGACATTGTGAGAATGTGCAAACTCCACATAGGCAGTCACCCAAGGCTGGAGTTGAATCCAGTCCCTGGCGCTGTGAAGCAGCAGTGCTGACCCATGTGCCACCATGTGCCGAACAAGTCATTCATATCTTTCAAGGAAGAGTACATGACACACCTACTAGATCAGGTCTATATGTGATTTTGATCCCATGGTGTGGTTGACTTTTAATGCCCTCCTAAGTAACCTCGTTCCATTGCCAAAACACACTCGCTACTAAAATGCTTCGAATCATCTTTTCAAGGCACTTGAGAGTGGGCAATCCATGGTGCCTTGCCAGTTTTGCGCACACCTCATGACTAATTTATAAACTAAACCCGTATCGAAGAAGGAACGTTGTAGAAAACAGACTTGGGGCAGCCGAATGTGTAGAAATCCAGTAACTCAAATGATGCAATTGAAGTAAAATGTTTGTTTGCAGTATCTGCATCTTTCACAACTGCAGGATGTCTCCAGTGCTTTGCATTCAATTAAGTACTTCATGATGAGATGACTTTCCTGATTTCTGTTTTTGATGGTGGCTCACAACTGACACCCAGTAGGTTTTCTGAAGATCGGATGTCAGCTGATTTGGCTGGTGGGAGTCTATTCAGGATTTGGTTGAAATGATCTTCCCATCTGATAGCTATTTCACATAGCCTTTTGATATTGTGTTGACCTCTCATCTGTTCTGATACTAGCTTTAACTTCTCTGTTAGCCTCTGCGTATTCCCTTTGTGCACTTGCAGGCAAACAACATCAGACAAGAAATGGCATACAATGGGCCCTCACAGAACAGCTGGAAGATTTAGACTTTGCGGTTGACTTGGCTTTATTATCACACAACCACATACAGATGCAAAATAAAACCTGCCAATTGACAGCAAATATCAGCCAGAGTTGGCCTTAACATCAGTATAGAGAAAACAAAGGACATGCGATTAAACATAGGAAGAATAACTCCATTTAGATGAGAAACACCGAACTGGATGAAGTAACATCTTTTACCTATCTGGGTAGTGCCGTAAGTACTAACGGTGGGACAGACGAGGATGTAAAGATCAGAATTGGGACGACTAGAATGGTATTCATCACTCCAACATCTTGAAATTAAGAGAGATCACCAAGGCCACAAAGCTAAAGATTTTCATCTCTAGTGTAAAGTCAGTTCTCCTTTTTATGGCTCTGAAACATGGAGGATCATCAAAACAATGTTGATGATAAATCCAATCCCTCTTCAACAGAGGTGGGATACAGAAAAGGAGATGAGAGCCAAGGCTATGCATGGCAACAACTGGAGAGATTGGCCCAAGACTGGATTAGATGGAGAGAATTTGAGAAGTACTCTTTGAACTGCAGTCGGTATGTTGTAACATAGGAAGTCCCACAAAGAACAATTGAATGAAAGACCAGTTAATCAGTTTATCGATGCTACATTGGCCAAAATTACCATTCAAAGAGTTCTCCCCTGCTGCTCTTGAAATGGGATCTTTTATGCCCATTTGAGAAGGGTTTTTAGTCTACTTCTCAGAATGAAAAATGGTACCCCTGACCATGTAGCAATCTTTAGTAGGGCACTAGATTTTGTGCTGAAGTCTCTCTTGTTAGTCATTAGAATCAAGGGAGCTGGCCTGTGGATTCGGTCATAAGGGTTTGAGATGTCTGAGTAAATTAAATTAAATTTTCCTCCTTCATCTACTTTCTTTGTGACACTCCTTAAAACCTACCTCTTTGACCAAGTCTTTGGTCACCCTCCTTTGGCACAATGCCCTATTTTGATTTATCAAGCTCTTGTGAACTGCCGTGGGACTTTATTTTATTTTTAAGGCATTATATAAATACATTTTATTGCAGCATGGTGAGCATTTCCGTGAAATGAAAAATAGCTTGGGAAAAGATTAATCTCTAATGCCTTTTTGGTCAGGTAGATAGTGATTGCTCGGTGAGTTATAGTCTGGTAGCTTTGGCAGTCCCTCAGGATAGAGGATAACTTGCCATCTCAGGACCGACTGAACTAGAGCTCAAAGTTCAGTATGCGATTTGCGGGCCAGGTGGTGGTTTGTAGGTGTGTACACTCTTTCCAACACATGGACTTCACCTCTGCGTGTTTCTGGCGAAGTCCCTAGATGTGTTTGGTGTGTTGGTGAATGAAACCGCTCCAGTTTGGTCCGTCACAAACCAGGGACGCCAGTGAGTTAGTGGGGGACATATGACCTACTCAGGAATGCTTTGAGGATATCCCTAAAGAGCTTCTACTGTCTTCCTGGGAGTCTCTTGTCGCAACCAAGTTCTCAGCAGAGCAGTTATTTTGAGACTTGAAGGCGTCAGGTCTACAAATGACGTCCTGTTGAACAGAGCTTGTATTGAGCGATTAACGCCTCAATGCTGGGCACGTTGGCTTGTGAGAGGACTCATTGTGATACTGAGGAGCGTAACAGAATAGATGAGTTCGGGGGGAAAGAGAGAGGTGGTGTAGAATACATTCTCTGGAAATGGAAATGCTTTGAAGTCGCTTCCCTTTCAGCCACCATGCCAAACATAAGATCCTTTTTGTAACTTGTTTCAGGTGATATTCACAAGAACTAAAGGGAACACAAATAATTAAAATGTCCTCATTAATTTTATAAATTGTTTAATCATCGATTTTTAGCTGTTTTAAATTTTTTTTTTTAAACAATTGGTGCTGTACAAGTGCCGTTTCACAATCCCAGGATGTCCCAAAGCTCTTTACAACCATTGAAGTCTTTTTGATGTGTGGTCACTGTTGTAATGGAGGGAAGTGTTGCACATTAGTAGTCATGATGGTCTCAGCAATTTACCAGTACAGACTGACAAAGGTAAAGTCGTGAATTCTACATCTTTAATCCATGTAAGTAGTAGAGCAGAATATCTGGGTCACAGCTGAGTTATTTTAAACTGCTTGGATCAACTCATTGCTTTCTTCCTGATTTATGTCTTCCATTGAAACCAAGGTAGAAAACGGCCTTTGTACAAAATTGAAATGCCTGCAGCTTATTTTGGAGTGAAAAAGAATTCTGTTCCTGGGATAGAATGCACTAATCAGCTAAGTGAGTGATTTGTTAGCTGGTGCGGTCCTCTTCCCTTGTTGCATGCCAAAATTACAGAAGCATTTATGTCATTAATTGATCCTGTGTCCCAAAAGACTTCCATGTACTGCTCACTTCTCTTCCCCCATCTTTCTGTAAATGTTCTCCCCGTGGAGCTTTGTGTTGATCGAGAACAAATATAATTTAGGCTTGAACCCCTTTTTCTTGCCTCCTTTAAGGCTTCTGCACCTTCTGTGCAGCAAGGTATTGCACATTTGCCCAAAGTTGTACTTCAATACAAATTTCAGCTTGCTATGTGTAGATCGTTCCCAGCATAAAGTGGAGGATTCCATAATATTTCTACATTGTAACTCGGGGAGTAAACCGTTTATTTATTAAGTAATCATTTATTCAATGTGAATTTTGGGGTATTTTTATTTTTTTTAATATAGTTTTATTCTCCTTTTTCGCATTTTCTCCCATATTTACACCAACCAACAATAAACAATAAGCAGTAACAAATTTAATGTCAATCCCCATTTCAACAACAACAATCCCATCCTCCAACCAATCCCCAAACAACTGCCCACTTGTTAACATAAACAAATAACAAAAAGGAATCGGGAATCACCCATAGTCACCAATAACACCATACCCCCCCCCCCCCCCCAACTAACGTTCGATGTTATCCAATTCTTGAAAGTGCATAATGAATAACACCCATGAATTGTAGAACCCCTCCATCCTTCCCCTCAGTTCAAACTTAACCTTCTCAAGTCAAGAATTCCAACAGGTCGCACCTTCGGGCGATCAGCGAGGCGAAGGCTTACAACATCTGCCTCCACGCCCATTTCCAACCCCGGCTGGTCTGACACCCCAAATATGGCTTCCCGAGAGCCCAAGTCCAGTTTCACACACCACTTTAGAGATTGCCCTAAAAACCTCCTTTCAGTAATCCTCCAGCTTTGGACAGGACCAAAACATAGGAAAGTGATTTGCGCGCCCCCTCCCCCGCCCCACAACGTTCACGCACATCTTCTACCCCCTCAAAGAACTGGCTCATAATAATCGCTTATTGTCACAAGTAGGCTTCAAACGAAGTTACTGTGAAAAGCCCCTGGTCGCCACATTCCGCCGCCTGTTCGGGGAGGCTGGTATGGGAATTGAACCCGCGCTGCTGGCCTTGTTCTGCATTACAAGCCAACTGTTTAGCCCACTGTGCTAAACCAGCCCTGGCACAGCCTCGGCCTTGTGAGATGTCCTCTATATACCACCTTCAGCTGTATCAGTCCCAACTTCGTGCACAAGGTGTGGAGGCGTTCACTCTCCGGAGCACTTCACACCAGAACCCCATCTCCATACCCTCTCCCAACTTTTCCTCCCACTGCTTTGATCCCTTCCAGCGGTGCCTTCTCCTCTTCCAAGATAGCCCCGAAAACCACCGACACTACCCCCTTCTCCATTCCTCTGTCGTTAGCACCTCCTCTAGCAATGTAGAGGCCGGCTCCACCGGGAAGCTTTGTATCTCCTTCCTGGCAAAATCTCAAACCTGCCTGTATCTAAACGTTTCCACCTGCTCCAGCCCATACTTCGCTCCCAGCTCCTTCAATCCGGCAAACCAACCCCCAAGATACATATCTTTTAGTGTTGGTTATTTGTTTTTCTAACTGTGTATTAATTTAAACGAGTTCCGTGTTGGATCTGCGTTTTGTATTGATCGTAATTTTGGAAAATTTGTTCATGGTGTTGCTCGTTGCTGTTGTTTCTTAATTTGGCTCTGTTTAATTACGTTTGCTCAAGAGTCGCCAGGTATCTTTAGATACCGCCACAAGGTTCAAAACCGAATACTGACCGAAGACTCGCTACACCAGTTAGTAAGTTCAAAATCAATGCTCATTTATTTACATGATGTGGAGATGCCGGCGTTGGACTGGGGTGAGCACAGTACGAAGTCTTACAACACCAGGTTAAAGTCCAACAGGTTTGTTTCGATGTCACTAGCTTTCGGAGCGCAGCTCCTTCCTCAGGTTTATTTACACACAGTCAAATATACTCGTGCATAAAACTCTACAACCTAAACTATCACTACTACTAAAAGCCTATACTTAGCTTCGGGCGCCCACTCAGTCAGAGGAACAATGGCCGTTGCTTGGTTCTGAGGCTGCTGGGTTGAGCTGTTTACAGGATAGCAACTAGCAGCGTCTATCTCGTAGCGTGCGTTGACTTGAAACGTACTTGGTCTGGAGCAGCTTTGGCAGGTCTCTCGCTGAGAGCCAAGGCCAAGAGAGAGATCCTCTCTTGGGGAATCCATTTTATACCCAAAAGGGCTTTGCGTGCTTTTGGGCGGGCCTTGAACTTGGCCCCAATTAATTGGGCTGTTTCCCAATCGTTCTTATCGATTTTCCTCCAATAGAGGGGTGGGTTCCCTGATTGCTGGGCGTGTTCGAGGTGGCTGTTGGTTTGCTTTGTTTTAGTCTCCTCTGGCGCCGGGGTGTCTGTCTTAACATTGTTTACTTAAATGTTGCCTTTTTGTTCCCGGGGATGGCTCATTAATATGGAAATGGTTCTGCAGTATCTTGTCTGAGAGCTACAGCTCTAATCAACAGACAGACCTTGCACCTGCTTGCATTCTCAATATTGTCTATTTTCCCTGCATTCTTTGCAAAGTGTCCATTTTGTATTTGGGACATGGCCATCCCAGATGGCTACACCCCCCTCCTTGTGATCCTCCACGCGAAACGTTAAGGATCACATTACTGCATCGTCTTCGTTCTCTGAGCAAACGGGGCACCCATAATCAGGCTCTACTCTGCCCTATCCTAAGAACACAATTTTACCTAAATCATTTTAAATACATACATTATTATAAAAGCCATTATTATAAAACTCTAGGGGGCGCTATGACATTAATGCATGTATTAGAGAAAAATAAATAAAACTGGAGCCTCTAACTATCCTCCATAAACTACCCACACTCAAACCATCCCCAAAATAATCTATAACATCTTAAACTGTACATAATCGAAGCACACAAATTTCTCTGGCCTGGCAGTAAGTTTACATTTATTTATTTAACAGAATACATAAAGAGAAACGGATGCACTTTAATTCATGTCAAGGGGTTCGGGGGTTTGGTGGAATCCGAAAATGGGGGACCTAAACCTGAATACCGGGGTGCGAGAGCGGTCGGCTCTCTTTCGCCATTTCCTGACTCTATAAGTGTCTGCACGTCACTGCAAAGTATCGCCAGTGCCAAGGGGGCTTCTACTACATACGATAGTGAGTACCAGGTGATAAAGTTATCACACCAGGTCGGGGTATTGTTAGCTGTCACACGGCTAGCTATATTGGGGTTCTGTGTATTGCAGGGGTGGGAATCATTCATGGCTTATGTGGTAGGGGTCAGGGGGGGTAGCGCCCGCGCGCAACTGAAGGGATCCCGCTAAGATCCAGGTGAACAAGATGGAGGTCGTCTTCATCTTTCCGTCTTTCTGTCTTTTTCTTCCTCTGGGGTGCCTGAGGTTCTGGAGTTCTGTGAACACAAGCATAATATCTGTTATTATCTTGCTTAAGATCTCGTATGTCTGTCTGTCTGTCCTTTGTTGCCAATTTCCCTTTATAATTGGTCACCATCTGTGACTCCCTCATTTCTTTTTTAAACCCGCTATTTCGAGACATCCGAGAAAAATACTGACACAGTGCGAGCTGTCTCGCAGCCTGTGCGATCTACCATCCTAGTTTTTGAGGATATAAATATCATACGGAAGCAACCTAAGGATTGCCAAAACCAAACAAAAGAATTTCGAACTGAAAGTGCCAAAATGGGGTGCGTATGGGCTGCGGCGGGTAAGAAATGGGTGGAGTCCCCGGGTAGGATGGTGATCAATGCCATTTGTGCTCTACCTGAGCGTCGGTGACCAGAGGGGGGCTCGTCAGGCAGGGCATGGATCAGTGCCGTTTCTTCACTGCCTGAGCAACCGGCAAGAACGGGTAAGACTGTGGTCGTTGTGGGGGTTGCCTTGTTGTCTGCTGACAAACGAGTTCCTCTGAACTGGTTTCTGTTGACAAACGAGTTCCTCTGAAATGGTTTCTGTTGACAAACTAGTTCATCTGAACGGTTGTCTGGGGACAAACTTGTTCCATTAACCGCCAGGGGGGGTTAAAGGAGTGGGGCCGTGAAAAAGTTTCAAGTTTACAAACGACACTTAACATTAACACTAACGAACAAACATACAACAAACATGGCGCAGGTTCCACCAGAAAGGACACCGTATCTCTCCATCGGTTCCTTTTTTCCATCACCTGGATACCTCATTGCTCAATAGTGAACAGGTGGGAGTCAGACTCTATGTCATCATCTTCTCCCGGCTGCCAAACTCTTGACTGTAGTAATCGTGCTAAAGCTGCTTGGGGCGAATTGGGGTCCATCTCATGGATCCGCATGAGCCTGAACGAATCACCAATTTTGTTTTTGTATTTAAAAAAATATATATATTTATTAAAGTTTTTAACACAATTTTTCTCCCTTACAAACAATAAACCCCCCCCCGTTACAAAAAAAAAGAAACGAGAAATCGCGCGGAGCAAGATATATACATGACAAAATAGTATATTTACATAGCTTTGTACACTGGCTCTCTCCCATACGTGCCAGTTTCCCCGGCTCCCAGGCAGCCCCCCCCCCCCCAGGTTGCTGCTGCTGACCGACCTTCCTCTAACGCTCCGCGAGATCGTCTAGGAACGGTTGCCACCGCCTGTAGAACCCCTGCGCAGACCCTCTCAAGGTGAACCTGATCCTCTCCAACTTTATGAACCCAGCCATATCATTTATCCAGGCCTCCACGCCGGGGGGGCTTCGCCTCCTTCCACATTAGCAAGATCCTTCGCCGGGCTACTAGGGACGCAAAGGCCAGAATACCGGCCTCTTTCGCCTCCTGCACTCCCGGTTCGTCCACTACTCCGAATATTGCTAGCCCCCAGCTTGGCTTGACCCGGACTTTCACCACCTGAGATATTGCTCCCGCCACTCTTCTCCAGAACCGCTCCAGTGCCGGGCATGACCAAAACATATGGACATGGTTCGCCGGGCTCCCTGAGCACCTTCCACATCTGTCCTCTACCCCAAAGAACCTGCTCAACCTCGCCCCCGTCAAGTGAGCTCTGTGAACCACCTTAAATTGTATCAGGCTGAGCCTGGCACACGAGGAGGAATGAACCCTACCCAGGGCATCAGCCCACAGACTTTCCTCGATCTCCTCCCCCAGCTTCTCCTCCCATTTACCCTTCAACTCTTCTACCAGCGCTTCCCCCTCTTCTTTCATCTCCTGGTGTATTGCCGACACCTTGCTCTCCCGGACCCATACACCCGAGATCACCCTGTCTTGAATTTCTTGTGCCGGGAGCAACGGGAATTCCCTCACCTGTCGCCTCACCAAAGCCCTCACCTGCATATATCTAAAGGCATTTCCCGGGGGTAACTCAAACTTCTCCAGTGCCCCTAGGCTTGCAAACGTTCCGTCAATGAACAGGTCCCCCATTCTTCTGATCCCCGCCCGATGCCAGCTCTGGAACCCCCCCGTCCATCTTCCCCGGGACAAACCGATGGTTACCCCTGATCGGGGACCACACCGATGCTCCCATTGCACCCCGGTGCCGTCTCCACTGGCCCCGGATCCTTAGCATTGCCACCACCACCGGGCTCGTGGTGTACTTTGTCGGCCAGAGCAGCAGCGGTGCCGTCACCAATGCCCCCAGGCTCGTTCCTTTGCAGGACGCCATCTCCATCCTCTTCCATGCCGCCCCCTCTCCCTCCATAACCCACTTGCGGATTATCGACACATTTGCTGCCCAGTAGTAGCTCCCCAGGTTTGGCAGCGCCAACCCTCCTCGGTCCCTACTGCGTTCCAGGAACCCTCTCCTTACCCTCGGGGTCTTATTCGCCCACACAAACCCCATAATACTCCTGCCTACTCTCTTAAAAAAGGCCTTAGTGATCACGATGGGAAGGCACTGAAACACAATCAAAAACCTCGGAAGGACCACCATTTTGACCGATTGCACTCTACCCGCCAGCGAGAGCGGTAGCATGTCCCATATTTTAAAATCCTCCTCCATTTGCTCCACCAACCTCGTTAGATTCAGTTTATGTAGGGCCCCCCCAACTCCTGGCTATCTGGATCCCCAGATACCGAAAGCTCCCCTCCGCCCTCCTCAGCGGTAGGTCCCCTATCCCTCTTTCTTGGTCCCCCCGCCTGTAATACAAAGAACCCTACATTGAGCTTATAGCCCGAAAACTCCCTTAGAGTCTGCATGACCTCCACCATCCCCTCCATTGGATCCGCCATGTACAGCAACAGGTCATCCGCATATAGCGACACCCGATGCTCTTCTCCCCCTCAGACCACCCCCCTCCATTTATTAGACTCCCTTAATGACAATTTAAAAAAAAAAAAAATGAGCCTGAACGAATTGTCCCAGTGCCAGAATTGTGTGTCGAGGTTGGGGCTACTAGGTTTCAATCCGTGATCGTCAGGCGGTGGGTCTGGGTCAGGGGCTTTGATATATGTAATCTCAAAGGGATCAGAGGAATCATGCTCGGAATCGCTGGGAGTGGGGCCTGGTACAGGGGGATAATTGTAACGTGGTATGCTGTGGCTATCGACATCGTGATCGCTATCACTGTCGCTGCTGGTTGAAGGAAGGGAGAAGCGGAGTCGTGCCTCTGGGGGTGGAGTTGAAGTCGTGTCTGAGGACGGGCTGGACTGGTTGGGGGAGGGTAGGAAAATGTCATCTGTGGGCTGGGTGTGCTCGTCTGCTGCTGCAAGCAGGATGTGGTATGTATGGCTGTTCTGCGAGCCATAAGCCTTGAGCTGGTTTATGTGAAACCATGCAGACTTGCCATTGGGATATATAATCTTGTATACCGAGGGGCTGACTTTGTCCGAAATGGAGTACGGTCCGGAGAATTTAGGGGAAAGGAATGAACTGGGGTTGTATAGGGAAAGCATCACTTGCTGCCCTACTGCAAACTCAGTGGCGTGTACTGTTTTGTCGAAACAAGCCTTGCTCTGTTTCTTCCTGGTCCCAAGTCTCTCAGATGCTGCGAGTTGGGCTGCCTTTATGTTCTCTATCAATTGTTGGACAGCATTTTCATGCGTGAGGGCTGTGACTGCGGGGCTGGCCAAATCCAGTTCTAATAAATACTCTGTCCCTTTCATGGGGCGTCCGGTCATGAGGGTGTGGGGGGTGTATCCTGTGGATGTGGATACCGTGTTCCTTATAAACATTAAAGCAAATGGGACAACTGAATCCCAGGTGCTGTTATTCTGCTGTACCATTTTCCGGAGGGTGGCTTTTAATGTCCTGTTCACCCTCTCTACAATACCACTTGACTGGGGGTGGTATGCTATGTGAAACTTGTCGAATGCCGAAAATCGTGAGGACGTTTTTCATTACACATCCTGTGGAATGGGAACCTTGATCGGATTCTATACTGCGGGGGAGGCCCCATCTTGTAAAGATATGCTGTGTTAGTATTTTAGCTGTTGTCTTGCCGTGTTATTTCTCGATGGAAATGCCTCCACCCAATTTGCGAAGGTGTCGATGACCACCAACACTGGTAGTGCAAGGAGGTAGTCTTTCTGTAGATTTGTCCAGGGTCCATTAACGGGACGGGTATGACTAAGTTGAGCCTTTTTCGCATATCTGTCCTGATTGTTCTGGGCACAGATCAAGCAATTCTCTATGTAGTGGGTAACATCGGCTTTTAAATCAGGCCACCAGCAGAGCGGTCTGAGGTGGGCTAGGGTGGGTTCAATACCTTGGTGTCCATGATTGTCATGGAACTGACATTATCTGGTTCCTGTCCTGGCCATCCTTTTATAACCACACCGTCGTGTGCGGTTATTGCATTCTTGTATTTATCATACGGGGTTGGGAAGGTACCCTTTAAAACTTCCCTGAGTTTCACATCTCTTTCTGTGCCTTCGCTAGATCCTGAATATTGGTCTGTGAGACCTGAACTCTGTGTATTGGGGTGCTTTCGGGGGGGGGTTCCAAAAATAACCATGCCTGGAGCCTGCCTTCGCTAGGGCGTCCGCTTAACGCTACCGGGGGGGGGGGGAAGAACGGTGATGACTGCGAACCTTAATTATTCCATATTTTCTATCCTTCGCTGTCTCTAAGATATGGCGGAGTAATGGGGCTGAGGGTAGGGGTTTACCGTCCGCGGAAACAAATCCTCTCATTTCCCAGAGGGGTAGGAATTCCGTCAAACTATTGCAGACATACAAGCTGTCCGAATAGATGTCTGCTGGGGTCGGGAACGAATCGGGGTGGTTGACAATATAAGCAATTGCTGCCAGCTCTGCTGCCTGCGAGCCCAAGTGTCCTGGCAACTTTAGTGAAATCTCATCTAGGGTGCGTCCTCTACGTAAATACCGCAACCGGTGATTCTCTTCCCATTTAACACTGTGGAGGAGCCATCCACATAAATCTTCAGGGGTGCGCACGTGTCTGTGGGCTGGGGTCTCTGGGGTGTATTACCTGCTTTCCTGCGAGGTGTTTTGGGAATAAATGGGCCTGTGTTCTGTTTTGTGGTGGTGATCTCACACTCATGAGGTGTGCCTGCATACTGCAATTTATCGGCAAGGACGGTGTGGGTCTTGGTTCTTTTTACTGTAATGTCCCGTCCCTGTAAAAGAAGGGTCCAACGGGCTGTGTGGATTTGGCTGACTGTGCCATCCTTAAGTCGGCCGTCTAACAATAGTTGTGTTGGGGTGAGTTCTGAGGATGGTGATGGGGTCGAGTCCTGTAATGTAGGCGAAGTACTGTACTGCCCAAAAACCTGCGAGCAGGTGCCTTTCACAGCAGAAAATCCTTGCTCTACAGGGTCTAACACGCGTGAGGCGTATGCTACAGGGCGTAATTGGTCATGACGTTCCTGGAGGAGCACGGCCGGTGCTTGCAACTTCGATTGCGTTTGGGGAAAGTGGATCTGTGGCCTGTAGTGCGGGGGCTGTGCTGAGTGCTCTTTTTAAAGCATCCACGGAATCATCTCCTCATTTCCCAAAGCTTCTCCACCACCTACATTAAACAAATCCGAAGTATGATAGAATGCATTCTACTTGTCAGATGGGCGAACATCCAACAGCCCTCAAGAAAACTCAACACCACCCAGGACAAAGTTGTTCACTTAATCAAAACCTCTGCTGGCTTGCACATCATTCGCTCCATCAGCACCAAACCTATTTTTATATAATCTTATGATCTATCCAGCATGACCCAAGCCCATGACCTTCACAGCCTAGAAGGATAAGGTCAGCAGATGCATGGAAATGCCCTCGTCCGTCACACAGGATCCTGTGTTCTTTCACCATTTGTTCATTGTTATTGGGTCAGAATCCAGGAACTTCCTACTTAACTGCAGTGTTCACCACATGAACTGCAGAAGTTCATTAAAGACCTTCGCCACACCTAGGGGGCAACTAGGAATGGTTAAGTTGGTTTTTAGAAGTACACTCTTCTCACCCATAACGGGAAACCATTTTGGGTTCACGTAATCACATTTTGCAATTTGTCTGAAAAATAGACTATAAAGGTTAACTAACTTTTAAGCACAGTGGCGCAGTGGTTAGCTCTGCTGCCTCACGTCCCAGGTTCGATCCCGGCTCTGGGTCACTGTCCGTGCGGAGTTTGCACATTCTCCCTGTGTTTGCGTGGGTTTCGCCCCACAACCCAAAGATGTGCAGGGTAGGTGGATTGGCCACGCTAAATTGTCCCTTAATTGGACAAAAATAATTGGGTACTCTAAATTTAAGAAAACCCCTAGCTTTTCATAACTTTTGATCGTAGCTGTCTTTTATAACCATGTTGAGGATTTTCATGTTAAATAAAGGAGTTATGTATTAATGTTTTAGTTTGTGTTACTCATTGTTGCAGTTAAACCTTTTGCACATGAGTAAAACTGAGGTATTCAGTTACACCATGGAATTCTGGCTGGCTCATTTTGGGAACCACTTAATTACAGTGAGCAGTTGAGTAAAACAGCTGCTGCTGTCACTTTGCTGTATTGGTAAGCTTTCTGTTAGGTTACAATGTTAACGTCTGTTAATGCAGCAAGACCTGGACAATATCTAGGCTTGGGCTGACAGTGGCAAGTTACTTATGTGCCAGGCAATGACCATCTCCTACAAGAGAGAGGGTCTAATCATCGCCTCTTGACATTCAATGGCATTACCATCGCTGAATCTCCCACATTCAACATCCTAGGGGTTACCATTGATCAGAAACTGAACTTGACTAGCCATAATAATACTGCGGCTACCAGGGTGGGTAAAAGGCTAGGAATCCTACGGCGTGAAACTCACTTCCTGCCTGAAAGCCTGTCCACCATCTACAAGGCACAAGTCAGGAATGTAAAGAAATACTCTCCACTTGCCTGGATTAGTGCAGCTCCAACAATACTGAAGAAGCTCGACATCAGGGCGGCACGGTGGCGCAGTGGTTAGCACTGCTGCCTCACAGCGCTGAGGACCCGGGTTCGATCCCAGCTCTGGGTCACTGTCCATGTGGAGTTTGCACATTCTCCCCGTGACTGCGTGGGTCTCATCCCCACAACCCAAAGATGTGCAGGGTAGGTGGATTGACCATGCTAAATTGCCCCTTAATTGGAAAAAGAAATGGGGTATTCCTTTTTATTAAAAAAAAAATCAGGAAGATTTCCCTCTGAGCATTGTAGGCGATTAGTCAATCGATGATTTAGGCGGGGCATTGATAACGGCTCCTCTTCCGTTCTCGCCGGCCCGATACTCCAGAAGCCCAGTGGTAGTGGCGGCTCTGAGAATCTGGGGCAGTGGAGGAAATATAGGAGAGCGGAGGGAGCATCGGTTTGGGCCCCGATATACAACAACCATCGGTTTGTGGCGGGATGGCTGGATGGTGGGTTCCGGGGATGGCAGCGAGCAGGAATTGTGAAGATGGGACATCTATTCGTAGACTGGAGCTACCCTAGCTTGAAGGCTTTAGAGGAGAAATTAGAATTGCCAGCAGGGAATGGGTTTAGATGTCTGCAGGTACGAGATTTTTGAGAAGTCTGGTTCCGACCTTCCCGCTCCTACCACCACGGGGGATACAGGACAGGGTAGTTTCCAGAACATGGGTGGGAGAGGGAAATGTATCAGATATCTATCGAGAACTTATGGAGTGGGAGGAAACTCCGATAGAGGAACTAAAGGTCAAGTGGGAAGATGAGCTGGTGGGACAGGTGGTGGCAGGTCTGTGGGCGGTTGCTTTAAGCAGGATTAACACATCCTCATCCTGTGCCAGGCTTAACCTGATACAATTTAAGGTAGTCCACCGGGCACACATGACGGCAGCCCGGATGAGCAAGTTCTTTGGGGTAGAGGACAGGTGTGCGAGGTGCGCGGGAGTCGAGCAAATCATGTCCACATGTTTTGAGCATGCCCAAAGCTTAAAGAGGGTCTTGGCAGGGTTTTGCTAAGGCGATGTCCACAGTGCTTAAAACATGGGTGGTGCCGAGTCCAGAAGTGGCGATCTTTGGAGTGCCGGAAGAGCCAGGAGTCCAGGGGGCGAGAGAGGCTGACGCTTTGGCCTTTGCCTCCCTGGTAGCCCGGAGACGGATTCTGTTAATGTGGAGGGACTTGAAGCCCCTAAAATTAAAGACCTGGGTCTGTGACATGGCTGGGTTTCTCAGTCTCGAGAAAATAAAGTTCGCCCTAAGACGGCGGAGGTGGCAGCCATTTCTTGGAGAAAATTAAAATGTCAGCAGAGGCAGAAATCTTAGGCTATTGTTTCATTGATTGGTGGTGCGAAGAACGTGACGGGGATGGAAATGTTTTATGTCCCATGTTTATGTTATTATAAAAACTACAAAAATAGATGATTTAGCGTACCCTTGAATTTCAGCTGCAAGGAACATTAAGCAAGTCGGACTTGGTGAGAAGAGATCTAACAGTGATCTAATTGTGTTCAAGGTTTTGGAGTTGCTCCTGTAGTCAAGTGCTTAAATTCAAGGGTCACAGATTCAGAGTAGAGTGGTGGTCAAATGGATTTTCTTTCAGCCAGAATGGTCAAAGCTACTATGGAATAAGGTACTAGTGGAATAAGGTACTAGGGAAGACCATTTCAATTATAAAGTTCAAGAGTTTGGATGCATTTCTAAGTTTAAATTTGAGGGTAATAATGAGCAATTTATCACTGAAAAATTGGCCTGTTGGGCCTCTGTTCTTCCTTTCTCAAATTATTATTTTCTCTTATTGATGACTAGTTTGGTGTGGTATTATTAGTCAATGGGGGTAGCGCTTGGAAACTCTATTCCACAGAGATCCTGACAATTTCACCTGGATTGTGTTCTCCAAAACTGATCCCTACTGGAGTTTGCAGAGTTAGGAGGGCAGATACCTCATTTGTAACATGTTACATAGCTGTATCTTTTTGTGTCTGCCTTGTCCCATGACAACTGAAGTTCATTTATCTGTGTACCCTGCCCATCACTTGTTTTGCAAGGGCCAGACAGAACATTCTGTCTGCCAAAGTCGCCAAGAAACTTATAGAAATGGCATAGGCTTGACGCAACTGCCTCTCCTCGATGACTTGGAGGTTTCTGGTAATCTATTAAATCGGTGTTTTCAAGCTTTTTTTCCGGCGACCCAGTTTTACCAAATGGCCAACTCTCGCGACACACGTCACATTCACAATATATTCTCCATTTTAAAAATGGCACATTCATTGTTGGCATTTCTGTTATTAAATGTGAAAATTATGAATTGTGCTACTGTTTCGCCTGAAAGGACAGTTCTAATTTGACACCTTTCTAAAGGGTGTAACTCAAGATTATTTAATTATTTTATATCTTCACAGCCATTGTTAGCATGTGGAGAATTGCATTCAAGCGCTGGAAAGATTTAACATGCTCAATATGACGCAGTTTGAACAACGTCATGTTCACTCGTTCAAAACCCAACATGACCTCGGATAGGAAATTAAACTTAAAATTTCCACTTCAGAAATTAGCCCTAACTGCTGAACTAAAAACACGGTCAGACAGAATGTCACTGGACACCCGTCAGTACCGTTTCCCAGTAACAGACTAAGCATGCTTTTTTTAAAAAAAAAAAACAATGCTGGCGCAACTCAGCTGACCAATATGCAAAACGTGCAGGCACATTCCACCCCATACACCTGTAACATTTTACTGGCTCATGTATACATGAGTGTAGCTTAGTCGCCAGTTAATGCACCCTTGGCGAACAATTTGAAGTCCCAATAAATCTAGAATCAAAAGTCCTTGCGGCACAGAAATTAATTCAGCTGATGGGGTCCATGTAGCCACATGACAGATGGATGCTTGGGGACGAGTGCCTGGGAAGAGGGGGTGGATAGCAGTGGGGGAAATGATGGAAAAAAGGCGTTCTTGAAGGACAAGAACCCTGGTATGGAGAGAGAATTTGGAAGTGGAAGGAATGCACATAGAGGGGCGGAGGAGGCTGTATTGTCCGGGTTAACTGAGAGAATGGTGAAGGACGCACGGGGTTCGTTAGTGACACACTGAACTTGAGAAATAATACAGATCTTGTCACTGAATGCAGTAGCAGGAAATGCCACCCAAAGAGAATTTTTACAGGTCACTGGCTGCAAACTGCCCCAACTGCACTGTGGCCTAGAGAGGCAAATAAGGCACCAGCTTCTACATCAGCCTCATGGTCATACACTGTACTGCAACAAGAATTTACTTGGCGAGAAAACGGAAAAAATGGTCAGGCAATCTTTGGGATCATTTTTGGTGACCTTTTGGCCACCCATTTTATACCATCCCATGAACCATCCACGTGTCGCAACCCCCAGTTTAAAATCACAACTTGAGACCAATAAGACCACCCCCAAAGAAACCTCGGCTATCATTTTGTTTTCCTTTTTTTGATTTTCTCTGAAAGATGCCATCTGAAAGGTAGTGGATTGATCCAGGGTGTGGTCTTATGGGCATCGCTATCCCTCTGGTATTTCACTATGGCAACCATTATTCTTGCGAGCTTAAGGTGACAGCTCAAAGCTGCTTAGATTGGATTCTGAGACTGAAATTTGTGAGTTGGCTCCTTGAGTTCAGAATTTTGATTGCACTAGCAGCAGAATCATAGGTTATGTGTTTCAACTTTAGTTTTGCTATCAGGATGAAGGAACTGCATTAAACTCATTAAAGCAATCAAGTAAAGAGGGAATTGATGCACGATCAATTACAATTAAAGAAGAGGTAGTAACGTAACTGAAGGTTTTAATAGACCAGAACTGTTCCCCAGCAGCTTCGGTACAGAATGAGGGCTGCTGGGATGGCACCGGTTCTTATACCCCACCTGTCAGGGCGGAGCTACATACCAAACAGCCAATGGTAAACTCTTAGGTTTAACCAATGGTCTTCAGCCTCTCGGGTACTGCAATACCTGATAATACCACAGGAATATAGCTTATTAAGTTTCAACGGAGTAAGGCAAGGCTGGTTGGCCTCTACTTTAATGCCAGGATTATTACAGGTAAAAGAGATGCATTAAGGGCATTGATGGACATGTGGAATTGTGATAAAGTAGCCATCATGGAGACATGGTTGAGAGAGGGACAAGATCGGCAGCTCAGCATCCTGGGGTATAAAAACTTCAGGGGGTGGGTGTTGAAAGAGAAGGAGGCATTACATTATTAGTTAAGAAGACAGTTACAGCAGTAAAGAGAGATGATATCTTAGAGGAGCATAAAGTTAAGCTTTGTGGGTAGAACGTGGGTATATAAAAAAGGGGCAGTCACATTGCTAGGTGACCCCCCCCCCCCCCATAGTCAGTGGGAAATTGAGGAGCAAATATGCGCGCAATTCGCAGAGGTCTGTAAAAGTAATACAATAGGGTAATTGTATTGGGTAATTTCAACTTTCCAACATTAATTGGTATAATCATAATGTTTAAGGGCTTCGATGGGGGTTAGAGTCCAACAAAGGACAGTGCAGTACTGAACCTAATTCTGGGGAATGAAGCCAGGCAGGTGGTTGAGGTGTTGGTGGGGAGCGTTTTAGCGATAGCGATCACAATTTAAGCTTGTTATGGATAAAGAAATAGACAAGTTGCAAAAAAATTAAATGGTTTGGATTGGGGGAGAGCGGATTTTAGTAAAATAAGGCAGGATCTGACCAAGGTAAACTGCGATGAGTTACTTAAGGGGAAATCTACAGAAGAGCAGTGGGAGGGCATTCAAAACGAAAATGCGGAGATTACAGGTTACAGAACCTACCTGTTCCTTCTCGGGTGATAGGAAGGAGTAACAAGCCCAGAGAACCATGGATGGCCAGAAGTATTCGGGATAACGATTAGAAGGAAAAGAGTCTTTTAGCACGTACAATGGGAATAAATCAGCAGAGGCATTAATGGAGTATAGAAAATGCAGCTTGGAGCTTAAGAAAGAAATTAGGCGAGCAAAGAGGGGATATGAGAAATCTCTGGCTGGTAAAAGTAGGGAAAATCCCAAGATATTCTTTAAGTATATCACTGGGAAGAGGATAACCAGGGAAGAGTAGGGATCAGAGGAGCAATCTGTGGGTGCAGCCAGAGGACATTGTTGGGTGTTGAACGAATACTTCACACTGTCTTCACCCAAGAGAATGAGTTGATAGGTATGGAACTCGGAGAGAGACTGAGAGGTCCTTGAACAAATTGACATGAGTGACGAGGTATTGGAGGTTTTGGCAGGCATAAAAGTGGACAAATATCCAGGTCCAGATGAATTGTGTCCCAGGCTTCCGTGGGAAGTGAGGGAGGAGATTGCAGGGGTTCTGACCCAAACTTTTAATTCCTCTCTGGCTACGGGGAAGGTGCCAGAGGACTGGAGAACAGCTAATGTGGTTCCACTATTAGGGGTTCTTGCGATAAGCCAGGGAATGAAGGGTTGTAGCGATAAGCCAGGGAACTACAGAGCAGTGAGTTTCACATCAGTGGTAGGGAAATTATTGGAGAAAATTCTGAAGGAGAGAATCTATCTCCACTTGGAGAGGCAAGGTTTAATCCGAGATCGTCAGCAGGGCTCTGTCAGAGGGAGGTCATGCATAATAAATTTGATTTAATTTTTTGAAGAGGTGACCAGTGTGTAGATGAGGATAGTGCAGTTGATATGGATATGTAGTTTACATGGATTTCAGCAAAACCATTTACAAGGTCCCACATCGGAGACTGATAAAGAAGGGAAATGCACATGGGATACAGGGTAATTTGATAAGGTGAATTCAGAATTGACTTGGGAGACAGAGGATGATGACGATGGCTGCTTTAGTGACTAGAGACCAGTGACCAGTGGCTCACCACAGGAATCTGTGCTGGGTACCCTATTATTCGTCATTTATATAAACTACATATGAGGGTAGGATCAGTAAGTTTGCGGATGACACAAATATTGGCCAGCGGTTAACAGTGAGGTTGAGTGTCTTGGGTTACAGGAGGATATAGATACGATGGTCAAAGTGGCAGATGGAATTTAACCATGAAAAGTGTGAGGTGATGCACTTTAGAAGGAGAAATTTGATAAGGAAGTATTCAATTAACAGCATGGCACTCCGAAGTTCCGAGAAACAAAGGGACCGTTGCATGTTTGTCCAAAGATCTTTGAAGGCGGGAGGCAGGTTAATACGGTGGTGAGAAAGGAATATGGGACACTTGCCTTTATCAATCCAGGCATAGATTTCAAAAGCAGGGAGGTGATGCTGGAGTTGTATAGAGTACTGTGTGCAGTTCTGGCTACCGCATTTTAGGAAGGATGTGATTGCACTGGAGGTGGTGCAGAGGAGATTCACCAGGATGTTGCCTGGGATGGAACATTTAAGTTATGAAGAGAGGTTGGATAGGCTTGGGTTGTTGTTTTTTTTGTTTGGAGCAGAGAAAACTGAAGGGTGACCTGATCGAGGTGTACAAGATTGAGGGGCAAGGGCAGGGTGGATAGGGAGCAGCTGTTCCCCTTCGTTGAAGGGTCAGTCACAAGGGGAGGAGCAGGAGGTTTAGGGGGATGTGAGGAAAATCTTCTTTACACCGAGGGTGATGACGGTCTGGAATGCACTGCCTGGGAGGGCAGATGCGGTTATACCTGGATGCTCACTTGGCACATCATAGCATTCAAAGCTATGGGCCAAGTGCTAGCAAATGGGGTTGGATAGGCAGGTCAGAAGGAATATCATGGATGGATACCAGCGGAATGTGGCAAGCCTGCACGTGGGCGACGGTCAACAAAATGTCTCGTGAACCCAGATGGGCAACATGTGGCCCCCGGCCGCAGATTGCCCACCACTGCTCTACAGCTAAACACCCCTAATTTCACTAAAGCAAGGATTCAGATCCTGGTCCTGGCCTGTATGGCTGTTACAAATTTACAGCCAGTCACTGGGATTCTTTAGTTTTTGCTAACTTTTACGGTGATCGTTATCGTTACCATAGCCTTAATGGGCCCATTGGCCTTTACTTGACTCTTCTCTGGTTTTCTTAAAGCCTCTCTCTTCCTTCAGTCCACATCTCCATGTTATCCACCCATCTGATTTTTCTTCCTCGTTTTTAAACACTCAATTTCTCTTTCCGTTGTTACCAGGACAAGGTTGGTCTGCATTTCAAATGTTTTATGATATAAATAGAAAATACATTTTCTGTCTTTCTAAAATTGATGATGTTCTCAGAAGCTTTGCTACTGTGGAAGAATATGTGCAACTTCATTGGTGTTGAGATTTTAGACCCCTCATTTAACTGTCACTTGTTAGTGGGAGGGAGTGAAATGAACATGCCATCATTCAGCCCTCTCATCTGGTCATAAATGTGTTTGCAACCTGGGGACAGTGTTGATCCATTTGGTCCCATAGCACAACAGTCACTGCTGCTGTGGGGATTATTCTTAGAGGCTCTGTCTTCTCCGCTTGTGCCGTACCTCTTCCGCTTGGACATCGCAAATTGGTTGCACCGTATTTCTAGTTGAACCCGATTCCCTGTCTGGAGGGAAGCTACGTACCCCCTGTCTGACAGCTCTGCCTTAACCTTGTCCCACGCCTGAGGTGTGGTGATCCTCTGGTTAAACTATCACCAGTCAGCTCTCCCCCTTTTCAGGGTCCCATCTGGGACTATGATGTCTTTGCCTGGAATGGCCTATTCTGTGCGGCAACATACTGATGTTCAGTGCACAGTGCTATTACATAAGTTAAAAGTTTGACCGTGGAAATTAACTGGAGTTCAAGTGTACATTTTGAAATAGTGCACACATGCTTGGTTATAAGTTCATGGCAGCTTTATGTAGTATCTTGAACTATTTGTATTTTTAACAGCACTTATTTGATGAACTTTATTCTTTTGCGTATGTATGAACGTCAATGTGCTCTGGAGAATTGCCAGACAAATTAATGATCAATATGCAATCAATACTTTATTGACCAGTGTGTTTCACTGAATTAGGTATGTTCAATGTAACATAAAACACAGTACAGGTATTACAATCTGCATTGACCAGCACGTTTTCAATATTTTTCTGAAAGCGAGTTGAGAATCCTAGGTTATTAATCTTCAGCAGGACTTGACTTGAGTGGCTATATTAAGTATGTCAATCTATGCTTGCAAATGGCGAGAATGCAGGGTGTCATGAGACTGCGTCGACAGGAAGGGGCGAGGAAACTGGTCTCTGCTATAAGAATGACGTAGTTGCCTTCCAGTAATGTGATACTGAAGTCAGCCGGCATTTCAGCAGTTCCTCCGTAGTGGCTGCCTAAGAGAATTAATTTAACTTATTTAAGTTATTTATTTTATACACCTGAATCATAGTTTTGACAAAAAAAAAGTCAGAATGCTGTGCCTATGTTTAACCGTACCAGTACTGGATAGTTTAGAAAGGGAATTTGAATACTTTGAATCAGGACGGCTGCCTGCCAAGCTGAAATCTTTGTTCAAGCTCAGCCTTTTCATCCCTTCACAGGAGTTATCAACCTATCGTCAGTGGAGACAGGTAAGTCATGGTCATAATGCGGTCTGAAGTATTTCAGGTCTTCCGGTATCTTATAATTTCAGGATGATTTTCAACTTTAAGTGTGCTGTACTCTTTGATGGCTGCTCAGAAAATGCTTCCCAGTTTTTCTCCACGTTCAACTTTTTGGCAATACTCATCCGGCTGCCTTCTGAATGACTCACCATGCACTAGCCCGTGGGAGTGGGATAGTCTCCCACTTACAAATTCCTGGTAATCTCACCAGTTTTATGCTGGTCACCGGTAAACTGACTGACAATATCTGAGCAAAGATACTTCATTCCGGGTCACTTCCCCAAGCAACGGCACTCTTAAAAATAGAGAATTCTTGATCAGTTGTTTTAAAAAAAAAAAAAAAAAAATTTAGAGTACCCAATTCATTTTTTCCAATTAAGGGGCAATTTAGCGTGGCCAATCCACCTACTCTGCACATCTTTGGGTTGTGGGGGCGGGACCCATGCAAATACGGGGAGAATGTGCAAACTCCACACGGACAGTGACCCAGAGCCAGGATCGAACCTGGGACCTTGGCGCCGTGAGGCTGCAGGGCTAACCCACTGCGCCACCGTGCTGCCCTTCGATTAGTTGCCGCTTACAAGGCACAGTACAGTGCATTATTCTGTTCTTGTCTTGTTTTTACTGATGTGGCTGTAAGAGGGGGTGTGTTACTGTTAAAATGTTAATGTTGTAATATTGCAATCTTATTTTTTAAATTAAGGATTGCTTTTTGGCCACGGTGGTGCTGAAAATTTGAAAAATATAAATTATTGAGAAGGCACAGCCAAGTTAACTTGGCGGCCGGACACTTGCCTCTGCAATAATGTCTGAGGTGAAACTTCCAAAACTTAATTCATTACCAAGGAGTTCTGTGTGGCCAAAGCATGAGTATTAGGACTGGTCTTGCATTAAAGGGGTTCCTATTAGATTATCATTTTTAACCAGATTTTTTAACAGATTATTGGTATTTTAAATTTTCGCATTGCTAAAGGAAGATGGATGCTTTCCAATGTGTTGTAGCCCAGGCTTCTTACAACCACCACATATTGCTTCCTCAGAAGTCTAGCAGCAAAATAGCTTATTGAATCTTTGAGAATGAGCCTGCTTTTACCGTGTAAGTGGTACAGGTTGCAGGGCTCTATATCTAGCACTGCTACGAGATATTGATGGCTGTTAATGCGAAACATGTTAGCGAAACTGTCCCCTTTTTTTTCTACAATGTCCCACATGCTGTCTCAAGTGGTCCAATGTAATTCTTGGGAGGATTGTGCTCAGCACATTGCCTGAGTGGTTGAAATTTCAGTTTGCTGTTCAGAATGAAATTGAGAATTACTTCCTACTAGCCGCACTGCACATAGAATGTGAGACTACACAGTTTTGGAATCCGGGTGAACTTGTACCTATACGTTTGTTTTGAAACCAGGACTACAAAATCTTTAATTATAGTATATCTCCCATTAGCCATGCCTCAAGTTTGTGGAGCAAACGGATAGCTGCTTGGATTCCTGAGTGCTGCAGAGACAGTTCTGCTTACTATCAGCTGACATTGCTTTCAGCTTATTGAGGAACCTGATCCCTACATACAACATTTTTGTTGGAACTTGACCTTTGGTATCAGGTGCAGTGTAATCACAATCCTAACTCTATTTAAAAGTCATGCTCCAAAGTACATCTTGATAAAATGTATATTCAAGGGTGGGAAGGAAATCAAGGGCAGGGTTCTACGTTCCAAGTCCTGAGTATTGCCAGTGGAGAATTGGGACTGGTCTCTGCTGGAAATGGTGCCCTGGTGTGATTCACAGTCTTTAGCCGTGCAAGTTTGTGCATGGCGGAGAGCACGTCGGATTCCATTCAAATCCTGGTATTGGGCTGTCATTTTGAGTGGGAGTCCCGATCCCAGCATCCAGTGACAGGTTCCCCCAACCCCTCATAAAGGAGGGTCGTCATCTTTCTTCCCCCCCCCCCCCCCCCCCCCCCCCCACCCACCCACCCACCCACCCACCACCACAGGAATAGTGGGTCTCTTCACACACGCACACATGTCCCGACCCCTTCAGCCACCCCATTATTAGTCCCCATGCCCTGGCATTACCAAAAGTGCACTGGCACCTGCACCCAAGCAGTGACACCCTAGCCTGGCGTACAGTGATACAGGAAGCGGCTGTTTACCTTGTGTTGTGTCAGCTGTGGGTGAACCATTAAGTTAATCGTATGCTTTATGTGACAAATTTTGAGACAAAACGCAGAACTATCAATAGAATGCCTACCCGTTGCATTTCAGTGCCTTCTTTTTAATATATATTGCACTAGATGCATGCATGCATGCATGCATGAATGGTATGAGTATGAGGTGACCAAATTCCATTAATGGCGATCGTGGCTATGTTGGAAAAAGTCGGCTTGGTGCACGTTTTAAAGAAAAAAAATTGTTGAAACAGGTTGCCAACTGGAAGTGTTTTAAATTATAGTCTGCCACTCCTTCAATGCAGGCAGTTGTTCAGGAATGGAGTTTGCATTCAATGAAGAAGACACAGAATATCTTAACAGCAATCTGTGCTTTATAGTCCGTATGATGAACCAGTAGTTTAAATTTGGCTAAGCTGTTGTCAAGATGAATTCTAGAAAAGGCAGTAATATCTGGTATTTGTGGATTAGCATTTTATTAATCTGCTCGTACGAAAGGCAAATCCATTGTTCTACAGGACCTTGAAGCAAATCTGTAAAGTAGACATTGAACAAAATGATCATCATAATAAAAATGATCATACATAAAAACCCTTGGTATCTGACTTTTATTTAGTTATGAAATGCTCTAAAATGGCAGATGTACAGACTTTGATTTCCCCCCTTTCAAGATTGCAATCCCCACACAAAATGCCCACACATGAAATGGGATTTTCTGGAAAACAAATGGATTTGCGTCATCCCATTTTTCTATTGCCTAAAATGTTTCTTTTGTCTTTTTTAAAACAGAAAGTTGTAAAAGCTGGTGACAAAGACTGTGATGGCCAACTAGATTTTGAAGAATTTGTTCATTATTTAAAAGATCATGAGAAGAAACTCCGACTGGTTTTCAAAAGCCTGGATAAAAAAAATGATGGTAGGAGCTAAATTGCTGACTCTGCAAATTCATTGCAATCTTAAAAATGGACACGTTAAAGTAAATTGCAAATTCTACATTGTCACTTAAAGCATGGGGTATGACATAGATGTCTTTGTGGTCCAGTAAGAAATGAAGGGTGCGATCCAATGGCCACGATGCACCTGAAAAGCAGCTCGCCACGTCACAACATGGTTGATGAAAGTGGGGAGACCCGTTGCCTGGATCTACCCGGCTCGCAACACCTTGCGCAATCTAAAGCGATCTTGTGAGACCTTGCGATATAAATCTCTCCCATTGTGGGTGGGGTCACGGGGGCACTGCATGTTGGTAGGTTGGCTGGCGTTTTGTGTGTGCTGGTGATCGGGTCAGGGGAGTCGATTGGGGGCTGGGTGGGATCAGGGGTTGCATTGGGGGGTCAACAGAGATCTGGATGCCATTTCAAAATGGCGTCCCGATCTCCTACACTGAGGAGCTCCTCAGTGTAGTAAACTGGGCTATGTGCAGACTTGGCCGTGTGTTCCCTGCTGAGGCCGTGTCAGGGGGGTCAATGGGGGGGGTGGGGGAGATCAGGGGTGCTTTGGGGAGCTTCAGAGATCTGGATGCCATTTCAAAATGGCGTCCCGATCTCCTACACTGAGGAGCTCCTCGGTGTAAAAAAACAGGACTATGTGGACTCGGCCGCGCGTTCACTGCTGAGGTCCCCGATTTAATGCGGGTGTCGTTGTAGAGCTTTGTTGCGAGCGCCAGGAAACACACGGATAAACATGATCAATATGGGACTTTGTTCCCATTTAGTTGAATCGTGCGTATAATTACCGATTTCTTCATGGTCAGCAGAGAGTGCAATCAATCTTTTCTTCTTTTAGGTAAGATTGATGTCCAAGAAATCATGCAGTCTCTGTGTGACCTCGGAGTGCACATTTCGGAGCAACAGGCAGAAAAGATCCTGAAACGGTGAGTTATGTTACTTTGAAGAAAAAGTCACTTTTTTAAGTCACTCATCATAAATGTCCTGTACTATTATTACCAATTCGCAAAGTTTTCCTTTGAAACTTCCTGTTACGGAATTTCTGTGCAATTATAGACTTTATTTCTTTCCTTTTCCATACTCTGGCTGTACGACTGCTTTTGCTTGGATGGAGGTAGATTAAAATAGTCCCACAATAATATAGCCTCACATTTTTTTCATTTTTTAAAACTCATTTGGCATGTGGCCTGTGTATCCCCATGCATTAAGACTAAAAATGGAACTTTATAGGATTAGAATCAACCTTGAATCCATCCACTCAGTCACTGGTACTTGATGAAAAGTGCTACTGCGCAGCCTCCTACTGAATGTGTGTTCTAATATCTCCCACCTCTTACTGCTGGAAGCCTTTGGCAGTGTAATTGTTCTGTGACATGCTAACATAAAGATGCTGAGTAGTATCTGAAACTTGTATGCTGCATGTATTTTAAAAGTAACAATAGAATTTCAACCAAAAACACATTCATATTCTTGAAACCCATGATTGCCTCCTTTTTTAAAACACTTTTGACAGGATTGACCAACACGTCCGGTTGAATACTCTGAGCTCCATTTGGCACTCCCTTAATGTTGCTGAGCTGAATGATGATGTCTGGAATACTAATTATTTTCCCCAAAGCAAAGAAACCCACATTCACTTTGTCCTGAGACTGTATCCTCTACAGGGTACTTATCTCCACAGTGACTTGTGAGAAGATGATCTAGTAACTCTGCAAATTACAAGTTGCCATTAATGGATGTGATATTGGGGGAGGTGGCAAAAATAACCTTTAAAACTGAATTTGTTTGTGTTTTTTTAAAAAAATTTAAATATTGGGATAATAGCTTTGCCTCGGAAGGATTGTGCAGTTTTGTAGTGACGAGGTTGAGGTGGTGCAGCTAAGTGTGTTTGTTCTTTGTCCTCTGTTAAATGTACAAAATGCTTTATCTGTGCTGTTTTCTGCATCTTTTGCTTTCTGTCTTCAGAATTTGGAGAGGGCACCTCTGGGGCCCTATTGTATAGTAAGTACCAGTGTATGCCTGTCTACTTTTCCTACCTGCTCCCCTTCATAGAAATTAATAAATCCACATTTTATTTCCACCTTGTGCAGCTTCACCCTTCCCTGATTTGTAAAATGGGCTTGAATAACTGTCCTTGCACAAACTCATGAGCCTATAATGCTAGTCAGTTTCATGCTGATAAACCTACCACTCCTATTCCTGCAACAATAGCTTATAACATTTTATTGTTTAAAATACTGGATTCTACCACACGTATATGCAGATCATAACTGTTACATTAAACAGTAGAGTTCAAACATGTAGCAACCACAATTTAACTATGCTTTTGTTTCGTTCTGCTTTTTAAAAAAAATAGCATGGATAAAAATGGAACAATGACCATTGACTGGAATGAGTGGCGAGATTATCACCTCCTACATCCAGCAGACAACATTCCTGAAATAATCCTGTACTGGAAGCACTCCACAGTAAGTCCAGCACACAGTGTGTAGAGAGTGACTACCAATGGTTAGCAAGCTGTAATTTAACGTTTTGTCAGCTCAAACACTCCTGATCCACTGTCTTGATCTTAACCTCTGTGCGTGTGCTCCAAGTGAGCATGGCACAAGTCTACAATAAAATCAGTATTGGTAGATGTGTCCATTAATGGTTCAGGACTAACACATTCTCCTTTATCAGTTGTCCTCTCATATTACATTGTGCTGGAACAGAAACATGTGCCTTGCGAACTTCATATTTAAACTTGTAAGAAGAATATTGCAGAGGATATGTGCAATTATGTTAAACCTACATCAATCATTGATTAGGCCAAAGTGAGAACAGTTCACCTTTACTTTAGGAAGGATGTTGATATGGAAAGGATGCAGAAGAGATTCACTGAGATGATCCCAGGGAAGAGACTGGGCTTTAGATATGAAGCAGGGTTAAAGAAACTGGGCTGAGCTCTCTTAATTGGGGGGGGGGGTGGGGGGGGGGGGGGGGGGGGGGGGAAATAGTTGAGATCTGATGGAGGGATTCAAAATTGAAACTTATGAGTTGAATAGGAGGGAAATTATTTCCAGTGTTCGGTAATTTGATAATTAGAAGGCGTAAATTGAAGAGCATCACCCAAGGAATGAAGGGAGAATTTGGGAGGTTATTTTTTATATACAGAAGATTGTTAGGAAAAGGAATGCTCCAGCAAATATGTTGGTGAAAGCAAAATATTTAATAGTTTACAATGTGGGAATGGATGATATTTGATTGAAAAAAGTTTAATATGTGGGCTAACGACAAGGGAATGAAACTAAGGGAAAAGCTTTCAGATAGCCAGCACTGGTACAATGGACAAAATGCCTGCTTGTGTGCTGTAACATTCTGTGATGGGTTTCATTTGCTTTTCCTATCTGATTTCATGCCCTTGCACAGCTTAATCTAGCCCAGTTGAGCTTTTTCCTCTTTCATTCCAACTTAAACAGGCAGATTGTTCTGGTTTTTCACTGGAATGAGCTGGTGACTCAATTGATTCGAATTCTTGGCTTTGCCTTTTACGTCACTTGCTCCTTGGTGTCAGTGTCAGATGTTACAATTTGGCATGTATATTTATTTGCAATATGTTTGCTTAAAGTAAACCCATTATTGCCAGATAGAACTCAAAAGGAAGGTAACTATTGGCACATACAAATTGGCACCATAATTCCTCAATGTTTAAGGTAACATTGGAAAAATCTGTTCACATTTTTTTAATGAATGGGTCATGGGACCGAGTGCCTCATGCAGATTTAATATTGGGCGGTATCAAGCTTGCTTTTGATTGAATACGATAGGTAGCCTTTTGTGAAAGATTCTAATTCTCTTTCCCCCAGCCTTTTGCGAAAGATACGTTTGGGGCTCGATTTAATGCAAAAAAAAAAACAGTCCTATTTTGGGGGCATATAGAGGGGTGTTTCCTACGTGCAGCGTGGGAGCGACCCCGCTATCTAACCGGATTCTGCTGTTTTTTTCTGACCTTGGTCAGGAACGCCCCGCCGAGGCCGCACTTACCTAATTTCCTGCACCGATGAGGAAGATAACTCACTGATTGGGGCTCCATTTTTAAATACTTTGGATTGAGCAACAGATCTCAGTTTATCGGATCAGCAGACTGATTTATAGTTTGCATTCGAAAATCTTTTTGCGTAGGAAACATTAAAAATCAGTGAAGTTTATTAATTTGGGTGCTGGCGTCCTTCATTTCATTAACCGGAAAAGATTATTATGATGATTGCTGTAGCATTTCTGCATTTTTTTAAAAAAGTGGCTAGCTGCAGGAAGTAAAGAGAAAACCTCAACTTGTGTTTCAGATCTTTGACGTAGGTGAGAGTTTGACGATTCCAGATGAGTTCACAGAGGAGGAAAAGAAAACCGGGATGTGGTGGCGACAATTGGTTGCGGGAGGAGGTGCGGGCGCTGTGTCCAGAACATGCACTGCCCCACTTGATCGGCTCAAGGTACTCATGCAGGTGAGTTTCCCCACTTGTTTCCCGTTATTGTAAATATCAGCTGCTTGATTCAACAACCCAGTGTTACAATACCAGTAGGTGTTATAACTGAATGGGAAGATCCCAGACTGGACCCTGGCTCAAAAGACCACAACTTTTACTTTAATAAAAAAAAAAAAAAACTTGGTAGGAACAGAGTCACAGAACGCGAATTAGTTTTAACAAGAAGAAAAAAATATTTCTTAAACATGAAATATTGGATTATGACACAATATTCCTTTATTCCCCTTTAATTGAAATGAAATGAAATGAAAATCGCTTATTGTCACAAGTAGGCTTCAATGAAGTTACTGTGAAAAGCCCCTAGTCGCCACATTCCGGCGCCTGTTCGGGGAGGCTGGTACGTGAATTGAATCATGCTGCTGGCCTGCCTTGGTCTGCTTTAAAAGCCAACGATTTAGCCATGTGCTAAACCAGCCCCTGTAGAGCAGTTGGATGCAGGTTTTAGGATTGACACCGATTGCAAGTACAATCTTGAGCTACAATGGTCTCATTGACACACACCGTCCCTTTTAAGTACACAAGATGACTGTGGCAAAAGACATTCCTCTCTCAACCCAAAGGAATGTCTGGATTTCTTCTCAAAATCCCCATCTTTTTCAACAATGATTTCCCCCCCGCTGCTCCCATCAAGGTTTCACTTTCAGGTTTTATACCTCTCCCACCATATTTCTTTTATTTAAAAGGCTTTTACACAGCTTCGAGGTCCAGCCACAGATTTCCACAAGAATTTCAACTAATGTCTCCCAAACAGCACTGCTGCAGTTATCTTTCTGGCCTCTCCCGATTCAATGCCTTTCAAACTCCTCTGACTTTACTGAACCGCAATCTGTTCTGGTTCACCGTTTCCTCTGTTGCGTTAACTCCAAACATCTTGGAAATGTCCTTCATTTCTCTAATTTACTCAACTAGGTGCACTTTAGATTTCCAGCATCTGTTTTCTTTTTTAAAATAAATTTAGAGTACCCCATTATTATTTTTTTTTTCAATTAAGGGGCAATTTAGTGTGGCCAATCCACCTACCCTGCACATCTTTGGGTTGTGGGGGGAAACCCACGCAGACACAGGGGGAATGTGCAAACTTCACACTGACAGTGACCCAGAGCCGGGCTTCGAACCCGGGTCCTCAGCGCCGTAGTCCCAGTGCTAACCACTGCTCCACATGCGGCCCTACATGTTTTCTTAATCATTGCTCCATAATTTGGCTTTTCTTCTAGCAAGGCTGAAAGATGCACCTCTTTCGCCCTCTAAACCCAGCACAATTGAATCACAGTTGTCATTGAAACCAACCCCGACACGTACAAATACACGTCCAGCATGAATCTGGGCACAGAAACATTAACCCACTTAAAACTATACTTCATTACTAATGTTTACTAATACAAATATAAATCCTTAAAGCTACCTTTATTTTTCGAACACTCGGTCCCCATGTCCATGTACTTCCAGCAAAGGTCCTAAATCAGGAGAAGGAACCAGGGCTGAAGGTTTTTTTTGCTCTCTTTCTCACTCATCGCCTTCTGTGAAACACTGAAGTTATTTGCCACACCTGTGTCAAGATACATGACATCCGCCAACTTAGCAAAAACAAGCCATTTGGAAGAGAGGCTCTGAGTAACCGATTACGTGGGTTACCCTCTGTCCTGTGGGTTACCCTCTGTCCTATCAGTCAAATGTTGGAACAAGCAATTTTGTAATGAGAAATATGGCTATGCATGTAGGAAATTTATCATGTGAATATGTATAACTCTTTAGTGAGTTTGTAACTTACACATTTCGGACAGTCGATTCAATTAAAAGTCTATCACTTTTCTATCTTCAAACTAACGTAATGCAGAGGACTTTTATGCAGTTTTGACCATCTTAAGTAGCATGCTGAAGGTGTCCTTTAAAAAGAATTGCTAGAATTTGTAAAGCAGAAATGCCATTTCAGATAGGTTTATTTGTGAATATGAACAATTGGTCAGTCAGGTAGAAATCAATAGTGGAATGGCTTTGCTTTTAGCTCAGTAGTGGCTTTTCTGGTTTAAGTATTAAGAGGATGGAAGACTCTATAAACTGTACAAATGGCTTTCTTTAAGTTCTGTGATGGAACAAAGACCGGAGTAACATGGTCTCATGTTTCATTTTTTAAAGATGCGGTTGACTTGGGCATTCTTCCATCAGCTGTGGTTGACTTGGGCATTCTTCCATCAGCTGTGGTTGACTTGGGCATTCTTCCATCAAAATTAAAGTAAATTTGACTTGATTGCCTAACCTGAAGAAGGGTTCTTAGAAGAAAGGATTGCCCAACTGATTGATATGTTAATAAGTAGTCAGTTTTTTTGCAACAGTCCAAATCAGTTATGTGGCTTCCCCTTCAAAATCTGTTAGCGAATGATAGAAAGGATTGAACATTGGTATAAAATTAACTTTGTTCTCTTTTTTTTAATGCTTTTGAGGACAGGGCCTTATCAATAATATTCTTGTACTCCAAGCATTGATTTCTCTTGTAGGAAAAAAACCCAAATATAAAATACTCTTCACAAAGCACAGGTTCTTTACAGAATCACTTAATTTCATTAAAATAGAACTGGAGCCACAGAAGCGTGTTTTGCCAATAACTGATTCTTGGTGCATCAATAAGATTCATCCAAGGGGTTTGAATTATTGGAGACTTAACATTCTTGATTCATGTCAGTAGGCCATTTGATTACTCTTAGCCTTCTCTTGCTCATTACATATCCTTCCAACTGGGCATGTGATGGATACCAATTGGGACTCCAGGTTCTCTTGCCTGAAACCTGGGTGTCTAGGTTGAATCTAGCCCCGTCAAGTACCACATGTGGAAAACATTTAATTTGGCACGGGCTGGGGAGCAATCTTCACACCCTTTTGGTCGATGTGGCTCAGGTGATCACACTAGATAAAATTCCCAAGTGGAGGAGCAGTGTCGGAATGGAGTTGAAATTTAGATATTACAAGATTAGCTATGTTAACTGGTTATGGGGGTGAATTCACATCTCTTACTCGTGTTTCCAATGGCTGTATACACTGCTCATGTAAGGCATGATAGCTGGTATATAAAGACTATGTTCATGTGTTCTTACTAAACAGGTTCATGCTTCCAAATCGAACAATATGTGCATTGCGGGAGGATTTAGCCACATGATTAAAGAAGGAGGATTCCGGTCTCTCTGGAGAGGAAATGGAATCAATGCAATCAAAATTGCACCAGAGTCGGCACTCAAATTCATGGCATACGAGCAGGTGAGAAAATGGAGTAGGTGGGAGCGATTAAGGTCATGCATTGGAGTTTAGTCAAAAATGATATCAGTAGTTTTACTGACTCCAATTTTTTGACTCTGCTGTATTAAATGTAATCTTGCTAAAGGTTAATGATGAATCTCAGTCAAACTAAGGAGAGAATTTAAAAAAAAAAAAAAATGTTGTCAAGGAGGACCCAACACTGGGGCTCTACTCCCCTGCTATTTGTATTCCCTGTTACTTTTATTTGTCTGATATTCAAACTGTTCGATGTGGCTGTTACTTTAATTGCAAACATTCTCTTGCAGATAAAGAGATTAATTGGTAGCGACCAGCAGCCTTTGGGAATTCAGGAGCGATTGATTGCAGGATCACTAGCTGGACTGATTGCACAGAGTACTATCTATCCAATGGAGGTAATGGGACTTAATTCGGAGTTATAATCTCCATAACAATTTACACTTCCATACTTAAGATTTTCTATTTGTGCTTCTGGCTATAATTCTGGGTATTGTTCGCCTTAGGTGTTGAAGACTAGATTGGCGTTGCGGAAAACTGGACAGTATTCAGGAATGCTTGACTGCGCGAAGCACATATTTAAGAAGGAGGGAGTTACAGCGTTTTACAAAGGCTATGTTCCTAATATGTTGGGCATTATCCCTTATGCTGGAATAGACTTGGCTATTTATGAGGTGAGTTCCCCAACTTGCGGGATTTCTTTTAACATTAAAAAAGAAAGCTGATTTCAGGACCTGATTTTGTCACTGCGTTTCCACTTGTTGCATTGCAGTTGAGGCTCATTCTCATTATATGCATGTTCAGTTGATCAGAAACGTTTTTTGCTTTTCTTTAGACTTTGAAGAATTCATGGTTGCAGCGCTATGCCACCGACAGCGTGGATCCCGGGGTCTTTGTTCTCTTGGCTTGTGGCACCGTTTCAAGCACGTGTGGACAGTTAGCTAGTTATCCATTGGCACTTGTCAGGACCCGAATGCAGGCGCAAGGTAACTGTCTGCAATGGCAAAATCCACTTTGATTTTCTTTTGGGGGGAGGGCGGGAGAGAGAAGTAGGGGAGGAGCAGGAGAGAAGTTGGTAACGTACTGATCAACTAATGGATTCCTCGGCGGGGGGAAAGTGACAGATTGGATAGAATTAAATCCATGAAGTCAATAAGAAAAACAGCAAATGCTGGAAAATCGCAGTAGGTCTGGCAGCATCTGCGGAGAGACCAAACCGAATTAATATTGAGTCCGCGCGACTCTTCAGAGCCTGTAACTGGTTTGCTGTTGGCAGCAAGTATTGGCAGAGTGTTTATTCGATCTGTCCCCAAAGAGACTTCCACTGTGTATTCTGCATGAACTCTGATTTGCTGAATACTATTAGCATAGTGGTTAGCCATGTCACTTCATGACGCCAGGGTCCCATGTTTGATTCCCTGCTGGGTCGCTGTCTTGTGTGGAATCTGCACGTTTCCCCCCCCCCCCCCCATATCTGCGCGGGTTTCCTCCGGGTGCTCCAGTTTCCTCCCACAAGTCCCAAAAGACATGCTGTTGGGTGAATTGGACATTCTGAATTCTCCCTCTGTACCCGAACAGGCGCCGGAATGTGGCAACTAGGGGATTTTAACTGTAACTTCATTGCAGTGTTAATGTAAGCCTACTTGTGGCAATAAAGATTATTATATTTATTATAAGTCACTGCAATTTTAACCAAACTCTGCACTTTTTTGGAAAAAACATTTCCCCCTTTACTTTCCTTATGAAGATTTGTGCTGGGATATATTTTTTGAAGATTGCGGCAGGCCTGTTATGCTCTCAAGTGGCAATTCACGTGGGAGCCTAAAGAATGATTTTTAAAAAACAAACAAACCATGGGGTGATTCATTGCCAAGCCCGTCATATCCCTGTGCACATTGTTACAGAGAAATGGCTAGCATTCACAGCTCTGATTGTTCGCGTGTGATCTCTGAGCCGAAGGCTGATTGTAGCAATCTTAAACTGTTGTCCCAGCTGACGTCAGCCAGTTCTGCTCAGAGCAGGGTTTACACCTGGGGCTCTCCTGCCCTGTTGTTTAGTAGCTCATAATGCAGCATTTTTACCTAATCAGCAATTGGGGAAGATCCTAGGCAAATCTTTAATTAGTATTTCCAGTCACATGGCATTAATGGTAAGATGTGTTTCACAGTATTAGATTTGAAATCCATCTTTGGTCTGAAGCTACTTTCTGATCTATTGGGTTTGTGCTTCTTGAATTAATCTATAATTCAATAGATATTTGCCTCCAATAAATAATATCCATTTATTTCCCCCTTTAAGCTACCACTGTCGGAGCACCTCAGCGTACAATGCTTGGACTCTTCAGACACATTCTGAGCACGGAAGGAGCAATTGGACTGTACCGGGGTTTAGCACCAAATTTCATGAAGGTTATTCCTGCTGTGAGCATTAGCTACGTGGTGTATGAAAACCTGAAGATGACCCTCGGTGTCACATCGCGATGAGACTTGGAAAAGTGACTCGCAGCTTTTTAATCTTGGGTGGTCATCCTGGGGTTTTAACCATCTCATTCTGTGAATGTCACAAAACACTAGCTAAGTAAGGACGCAGTGGGGAAGAGGATTAAAGGGACCATTCCCCCAACGCGTCAGCAGATTTAATTTCTGATTAGCCTTTCATAATTTTTGTCAAAAGCTGTTGAGATGAAGTCCCGAGTCCTTGATTGGGCCATTTTGTGCAGAGTTGTCACCGTTTCAGCTTATCAGTTGTATCATCAATCAGTCAATGGCCACTTTGGAGCTTCTTAATTGTTACATGACGTGATTGCAAATATCCATGTAGAAATTGTTGTTGGCAATAATTAGAGTGAATGCTTACAATGCAATATGGTGGTCTGTCTGCTGATTTAACAGTGGCACATCCCTAATTTTCAAATAAGTGGGTTAATGCTCCTGTTAAAATAGCAAACAGAGGAATATTATGGGAGTGCTTTTAAGCATTCACTGATATTGCAAACCGTCATTGGTGTCTTGGAGTCGAGAAACCATTTTTGTTTTAATGAACAAGTTTGCATCTGTGAAGAATTCTAATTTCACAGTTATCAAATGTTAGTGTGCTCTTGGGTTTCCCTCTGATTTGTAACTGACATGCACAGCTAGAAAGCTCCAGAAAATATTCTGATCTCCTTGTTGACTTTAGAGACAAAAGCAAACTCATTCTTTTGTCCCACTTGCACATTTCCTGATGTTCATTACCAGCCGGGTTAATTTTATTACAGAGTTTGGTTTTATCATGTGGTTCAGGTGTAAACTGGGTATTTATGTTATTTATTGTTTGCAAGTTTTCAAAAGGCTTATAATCTGTGATAGCGGAGCCTTAATCTCCTGGTGAAGGAACCAAATATTAGTTCCATATAAGATTCTGTTAGACCATCATGGGTGAAGTCAAACCCAGTGATGGCCATTGAAGTTTGTAAGACATCTCCTTCACAATTTGTGGTTGGGGATGGTCAACTATTGTCTTAATAGAAACCTGAAATGATCGTCTTACATTTAGAAAGGGATAAAATTATTTATTTTTATACACCTTGCAGTGCTAACCAGATATTTATTAATGAATGTGACCTAAATGAGGGCAGAGTGTGTGTGTGTGTTGCTGTCATTTGCACGTCCTATAAATTAACTCTTCGTTTTGTATGGGTTTCAAAGCTTTTCAAAGCCCTTTCTAATGTGTGGAGACAATGGTTAACTTTAGTCATTAGCCTTTTTATTTTAAATTCCAGACTTTTTTCTTTGGTTCAGATGGGGAATGAAAGGAATAAAAAGCACATGTACTGCACAGGCCAGCTTACTGCTTTGAGGCATGGCACTTCCCAATGTAGCAGACTTTTGGGCCAAGTAGTTGAAAGGTTGCAAGACACAAGGCCCTAACTTCAGTTCGATAATCACAAAAGTTGAGCCACTTTATTAATATTGTTAGTTATTTAAAATGAAAGCATTTAATATTCTGACTATTTAAGGGCGGCACGGTGGCGCACTGGTTAACACTGCTGCCCACGACGCTGAGGACCTGGGTCGATCCCAGCCCCGGTCCACTGTCCGTGTGGAGTTTGCACATTCTCCCTGTGTCTGCGTGGGTTTCACCCCCACAACCCAAAGATGGGCAGGGTAGGTGAATTGGCCACGCTAAATTGCCCCTTAACTGGGAAAAAAATTATAATTGGGTACTTTAAATTCATGAAAAAAACAGATCTTGTGAAGCGGTATTGCAAATGTACTCCTGCCTATCTGAAGATTTGTGAATCTTTAAAAGCAGAGAGAGAGAGAGAGGGTGTGGAGAGGAGGATGTTGAGGCGGGTGGGATAGTGGCAGTGGGGTGAGTGGGGGTGCCTGGGGAGTGGTAGAAGAAGGCAAGGTGATTTGAAAGTGTTGAAGGGTGTTGTGAACCTCGGGGGAGGGTATTGGGGTGGGTATAGGCCTGTGGCTCCTGGTGAATGGAGAGGTTTATGATGTTTCATGGTGAGGTGGGACCTGCAGTATTTGAGGTTGCATCTCTGTCCGGTGAAATGCAGTTGTCTTGAGCTTCTTTAAGCAAGACTGGTCCTTGAGCATTTGTGCGTGCTGAGAACTGGGATGGTTGTGGAGTGACTGGCTTGTGCTGTACTTAGAACATAGAACATTGCAGCGCAGTACAGGCCCTTCGACGCTCGATGTTGCACCGACCAGTGAAACCACTCTAAATCCCATCTACACTATTCCCTTATTGTCCATATGTCTATCCAATGACCATTTGAATGCCCTTAGTGTTGGCGAGTCTACTACTGTTTCAGGCAGGGCATTCCACACCCTTACTACTCTCGGAGTGAAGAACCTACCTCTGACATCTGTCCTATATCTATCTCTCCTCAATTTAAAGCTATGTCCCCTCGTGCTAGCCATCACCATCCAAGGAAAAAGGCTCTCACTGTCCACCCTATCCAATCCTCTGATCATCTTGTATGCCTCAATTAAGTCACCTCTTAACCTTCTCTCTAACGAAAACAAAAGTTTTGAGCAAAAGTTCTGTACAGTTCAAACTGTTAAGTATTGTTTTGGCAGCAATGTAGTCTTTTCAACAGGTTGAAATCCTTGTGATGATTCTGTTTTTAAAAAGGGGCAGTAACTTACTCTTCACTTACAGTTATCATTTCAGAACTACAGACTGAAAATCTTCAAGTGTTTAGCGTTGGATACTGTGTGTTGCAAGCTGAATTTTAAGGCATCTTTCTCCCCACCCCCCTAATTTATGTATTTATTTTGGAAGTTTGTGAAAAGTAAATTTTGTGTGACTTTAGTTGTAAATGTTTTTGTAATCACTAAACTTTAAAAAAAAAAAAAAAAATTATTTTAAATCTGACCGAGCATGGCCTGGTCTCTGCCTTGTGCAGTGTGTTTCTGTTCTGGCTGTTTATGCACCGAGGTTGATAGGGTGTGAAACTGCTGCCCTAAAACGTTCTGGAGGGATGTGCAGGACATTTGCCCCATTTATTTTTGTAAAAGAAAACCGCTTCCTACTGCACTCTGGAAGTGGGATATGGATTGTCTGCATAAAACCTGCGGACAGTCTACCTGATCTGACACGCAACCCTGGAATCTGCACTATTTACACTTTTTTGGAGGAAGGGAGCAAGTGAATTAAGTGGCTTTCTGTTTTACACGATGGGTGATTTCCTTCACAACCATGTAGTCAGATCGAATGAAATGTTATTTTACTGGGACCAGATGGCGTCATTCTGTTGGAGGATTATTTTCATGTTGTCAATCAGTTGATCATGTGAATGCAGTTTTTTTTTTTTAACGTGTGAATGCTTCGTAAAAAAAACTTTATTAAAAGCAAGACTTTGTGATTGATGGAGGTGGATTGAAAATACTCGCCCTGTGCCCCAGGGTCTGTGAACCAATTGTTGGTTTGTTTTCAAAGCCTTACAGCGTAAAGTGCCTCTGCAGATCCTGATGTATGTGTTTTCCCTGTTTGGGGACTGTGCTGTGAGTCCTCTTCTGTTGGTGCGGTATCTCCAGAGGACAGGTCCAAATGTTCTGTAATGCTGCCGTTTAGCTCGAGCCATTACTTCACAGCTTAAATAAGGTCCCTGTTTATTTTGGGAATTTGCAGTGGAACCTGATTTGCCAAAGGCAGCCTGTAATTAGTTTCTGAAATGCAAGTTGTGCAGAATCAATGCAAGCAATGCTCTGTGTGTCTTGTTTGTGTTGTAGAACAAGACTGATGATCAACCCTTTATGTACTTGTGTTCAAATAGGGAACAGTCTTCTAATAAAATATTTCTTTGCGAATAAACTTTGCTGGTGTCATTCATGCTGTGTTTGTATATAGTGTCTACCAGAGCATGCTACAATGTGAAAAATGCACTGAGTCTATAGACCAGAGTGTCCCAGTCTTGGTGCCCAATCTGATGAGTTAGCTAAATTGCCTTGGTTGCTTCTGCACCAGAATAAGGAGGAGTTAATAGTTGACCAGGATTTCTGTTCTTGGGGGCACCATCTTTTGAGTGGGAAGTAGATCTCACAATTATTACAGCGGCGAAGGAGACCATTCAGCCCATCTACGAATGAGCAACTCTCATCGTGCCCTTTCTCCTTATCACTTTGCTTCTTTGACTAATTTCTTTAAATCTGTGCCCTCTCATTCTTGATCCTTTCACAAGTGGGAGCAGCTTCTTCATATACTCTGTCCAGGCTCCTTATGATTTTGATTGCCTCCGTCACATTTCCCCTCTGCCTCCTTTTCTGAGGGAAACAATTCTAAGTTCTACGTTCTATCAATCTCCGTTCATAATGCTTTGGGGTTTCGTATCATCTTCATACTTTGAAATTGTGCCCTGTGTACCAAAGTCTAGGTCATTAATATATAAACCAGGCAAAGCAAGGGTCCCCAAACTGACCCTTGAGGAACTCCTCTCATAAAAAGAACAATGGTAAATAATGAAAGAAATATAATGCAAAAATATAAAAACGGAATGCAGAAGATTTTAAACTTACATGAAAAGGGAGAGTAGCTAAAGTCAATGATGGAGACTAGGGAGTTAATGGGAACACACCAAAGCAGAGACGCTAAATCAATATTTTACAAATAAAATAGGAGCAGGAGGAGGCCATTTGGCCTTTGAGCCCTCTGCCATTCGCTATGATCATGGCTGATCATCCAACTCAATAGCCTAATCCTGACCCCCCCCCCCCCCCCCCCCCCCACCCCCAATATCCTTTGATCCCCTGCACCCTCAGTGCTATATCTAACCACTTGAAAACATACAATGTTTTGGCCAAAACCACTTCCTGTGATATCAAATTCCATAGACCGACCACTCTGGGTGACGAAACTTATCCTGATCTTTGTCCTAAATGGTCCACCCTGTATCCTCAGACTGTGACCCCTGGTTCTGGACACCCCCACCATCGGGAACATCCTCCCTGCATCTACCCTGTCTAGTCATGTTGGAATTTTATAGGTTTCTATGAGACCCCCCTACCCCCATCTGAACTCCAATTCAATCTCTTCTCGTACGTCACTTCTGCCATCCCAGGAATCAGCCTGGTAAACCTTCGCTGCACTCCCTCGAGAGCAACAACATCCTCAGATAAGGAAATCAAAACTTATCGATCTCCCCCTCATTTGTTTACTGTTCTGGCGTCCACTACACTTTGGGATCGGGAATTCTGCCGATTCACGACCCTTTGAAGTAATTCCGCCTCTTTCTGTTTTTACATTTCCCCCGCCTCAGTGTAAAACTATGGCCTCTTGTACTAGAATGTCCACTAAGGGTAAACATCTGCTCTACATCCACCCCGTCAATCCCTTTTAGCATCTTGTGATGTGTTATGTACTCTGGGATAACACAGGCTGCAACTTGATGCAGTTTTGACCAAAAGATACTCCAGACTTTGAAGTAAGTTCAATGTGATTTATTGAACCATTAGCACAGTTCTCTGAGTTCGACTCTCCTAATCTTGCTATAGTAACTCACTCAGTCTAACTAACCAGACTGCTCTAAGCCTTGTGGTGGGTGTGTTGCTTCTGATCTGCCCCGTCCTACTCGCTAAGTGTCGCCTATGGAAAGAGAAGGAGCATGTGTGCCTTGTCCTTTTATATATGGGTTGTGTAATGCCCCCTTGTGGTAGTGTCACCTCTGGGTGTCTTGACTGCCCATTGGTCGTGTCCTATTCTATGTGTTCATTAGCTGTATGTCTGCATGTCATGACATCTCTGCTGCTCCCTCTCGTGTTTACTTAGTTGTAGTGTATTTACATTAACCCCTTGTGTATTTGCAGTGATGCATATCACCACATCTTCTATACCTCAATTAGATCTACCCTCATTCTTCTGAACTCCAGCGAGTATCGGCCTAAACTGCTCAATATCTCTTCATAAGATAAGTCCGTCATCCCTGGAATCAATCTAGTGAACCTTCTCTGAACCACCTCCAATGCATTTACATCCTTTCTCAAAGTAAGGGGACCAAAACTGCACAGTACTCCAGGTGCCTCCCTGCCCCTGCAATGGTGCTCAGCAGTTGCAGAAGGATAACAGGATCAGTTTCAACTAAGTGGTTTGTAGAAACTGACTGAAGACTCCGTTGTGAAGAATGACTTGTGGGCAGCTACTGGAGGGTGGTCAACATCTGAAGACTTCACAGTGTCAGCTGTGGCTCAATGGGTTGTCATTGTCATGGACACCACTACTGAGGCTAGCTTTCAATTCCAGATTTTGCTAATAGAGTTTCAACTCTACCAGTTCCCTTGGGGTTTGGAACCGTGGCCAGTGACATCATAGATCATAGAATTTACAGTGCAGAAGGAGGCCATTTGGCCCATCGAGTCGGCACGGGCTTGGAGGGCCGAAGGGCCTGTTCCTGTGCTGTACTTTTCTTTGTTCTTTGAGTCTGCACTGGCTCTTGGAAAGAGCACCTTACCCAAGCTCACCCCCCCCCCCCCCCCCCCCCCGGTAACCCAGTAACCCCACCTTTTTGCAATTTAGCACAGCCAATCCATATCCTGCACATCTTTGGAAGAGCCCTGGGCTTTCCCTGTGCTCCATGCCATCATTTATCCTGCTACCAGGGTGGGGGTGGTGTGATGGGGTTTGGGGAGGGGGGTGCCAGAGGTCTTAAAAGTTGGCAGCACGGTAGCCTTGTGGATAGCACAATTGCTTCACAGCTCCAGGGTCCCAGGTTGGATTCTGGCTTGGGTCACTGTCTGTGCGGAGTCTGCACATCCTCCCCGTGTGTGCGTGGGTCTCCTCCGGGTGCTCCGGTTTCCTCCCACAGTCCGAAGATGTGCGGGTTAGGTGGATTGGCCATGCTAAATTACCCTTAGTGTCCAAAATTGCCCTTAGTGTTGGGTGGGGTTACTGGGTTATGGGGATAGGGTGACGGTGTTGACCTTGGGTAGGGTGCTCTTTCCAAGAGCCGGTGCAGACTCGATGGGCTGAATGGCCTCCTTCTGCTCTGTAAATTCTATGATAATCTATGAAGTTGGGGAAACAATGTGGGCATTTCCCAGAGCAGAGAGGCAGGTCTTTTAACCAGCCCCCCTCGGCACTCAGCAGCCCATGTGTCTGCCGTTGATCTGCGTTTAGGGGAGGGTGGCGGGATCGGCTCCATCCTGCAAACCCCCAGCCCACCCCAGAACAAAGGCTGGGCCTGGCGGTCACTTCCTCCCATGACCGGTGCGTTTAGTTGAGAACCTTCCCACCTCGGGAGCAACACTCCTGCCGCATGTATCGAGCTGCTTATGTGCCCCCTCCTCAAACGTTATGTCCTGAAATAAGATTCACCTGATTTGCTTTTGAAAGAATCAATGCTAACTGCTTTCCACCACGTGCCTCAGCAGCTTCTTCCATAGATTATCCCATGCCTCACTGCAACGATGGTCCCTCAAATTGCTTTTAAAGATAACTTTCCCAACGTGGGGGCTGCGTGCCCAGCTTCTAAGTAAATACTGCAAATCGACATTTCTCAAGATTGGTAAACGGGTGAGAAGAGAATAGTGGTTCACACAACCATGGTGAGATTGCCAATCAGTGGAATGGGGACATCATCCGGACCTTGCAGCCTGGGGAATTGGGATTTAGACAAAACACATGGGACTGTTTTCAAAAACAGCCCGTCGCAGCTATGTGCTGAGCCTGTCCGTGTGTGGGGAAAATAGGTTAATGCTTTGAAACCTTGTCCTTTGGAGGGAGGGGGAAAGCAATTCTGCCAGGTGTTTTCCTTCGGCTTTTCTTTCCCAGTACTACTTGTTTTGCATTTCGGCTCGGATCAGGTTTCATCTGCGCAAAGAGATTTAAATTCATGATCTTGAGCTCATTGTGAGTGCTTGGTATTTACTGCCAAGATAAGACCAGCCGATGTTTTTCCCCTTGGACGTTTTGTGAGATTGTCTTGCCTCCCAGTGAGAACGCGAGAGCTTATCCCTGTGATCAGTCCATTACTCAGCCCAGGCTCCTTCTAGTCTGATGGACAGGGAGTGGGCAGATTGTGCCTACCCAATTATTTTTACGTTGGCCCAATTTTCGAATAAAGCTAAAGAATACATTTGAAAATGTTCCAGAAATATTTGTGCAAAATGTGAGCATCGCAATACAGAAAGGAAGGCCATCTGGCCCATTGTGGTTCCTATCAGCTTTGTAAAAGATCTAGTTGATTATTCCCACTGCCCTCTCCACATTAGCCCTGCAAATTTGTCCGTCAAGCATTTATCCGGCTCCCCTTTTAGAGAATCTGCTCCTGCCACCCATTCAGGTAGAGCATTCCAGTTCATCATAACACGTGTTTAAAAAAACAGGGCAGCAGGGGGGGGTTAGCACTGCTGCCTCACAGTGGCAGGGACCCCAGTTCAATTCCAACCTCGGGTGACTGTCCTTGTTGTCATGATATGCAACCAATGAACACTCAGAATAGGACACAACCAATGGGCAGTCATGATACTCAGAGGTGGCATCACCACAAGGGGTGAGGCACTCTCACCCTGCCTCTTTCCACACACCGACATCTAGAGAGTTAGGGTTGATCAGCAGCATCACACCCCAGCACGTGGCTTAGAGCAAGCTGGTGCAGTTAGACTGAGTTACTACAGTTAAATTAGCAGAGAGTCGAACTCATTTGAGAACTCTGCTAATAGTTCAATAAACCCGTTGGACTCATTTCAGAGTCTGGAGCATCCTTTAGTTAAGACTGCATCAAGTAGCAGCTTGTGTTATCCGAAGCAGCATAACACACTTGTGGAGCCCCCCCCCCCCCCCCCCCCCCCCCCCCCCCCGGTGTCTGCGTGGGTTTCCTCCGGGTGCTCTGGTTTCCTACCGAAGTTCAAAGATGTGCAGATTAGTGGGATTGGCCACGCCAAACTGCCCCTTGTGTCCAAAAGGTTTTGGGCTAGGGAGGGGGGGTGATGTCGGCTCGATGAGTCAAATTACCTCCTTCAGCACTTACGGGATTCTTTGAAATGAGAAGATTGTTAGAATCAATCAGTCCTCCAGACTGGAAACGTTAGCTCTCTTCTGACTCCACAGATGCTGTCAGACCTGCTGAGATTGTCCAGTATTTTCTGTTTTGGTTTCAGATTCCAGCACCCGCAGTAATTCGCTATTATCCTCTCATTTCAACTTGGGTCCTTTGGACAATTAATTCAGTTTCTTCCAGTCACTGATCCTTCAGTGACCACAAACAGTTAATATCCCGTGTTCTACGCTATCAGGACTTTAAATGATTTTGAATACTCCTTTCCAATCTCCCTCAAATCAGCGCGGTAGCGTTGCGGATAGCACAATTGCTTCACAGCTCCATGGTCCCAGGATTGATTCCCAGGCTTGGTTCCCTGTCTGTGCGGAGTCTGCACGTCCTCCCCGTGTGTGTGTGGGTTTCCTCCGGGTGCTCCGGTTTCCTCCCGCAGTCCAAAGATGTGCAGGTTAGGTGGATTGGACATGCTAAATTGCCCTTAGTGTTGGGTGGGGTTACTGGGTTATGGGGATAGGGTGGAGATGTGGGCTTGGGTAGGGTGCTCTTTCAAAGAGCCGGTGCAGACTCGATGGGCCGAATGGCCTCCTTCTGCACTGTAAATTTTATGAATTCCCTTCAATCTTTTTTTTGAAACAACAGGTCGTCCATTTAAGGTGGAGATGAGATTTCTTTGCTCTCTCGAGGGAGTTTGTGGAACTCTCCCGCAAAAGGCAGTGGAATTAGTGGCAGAGATAGATAATAATCTTTTTTATTGTCACAAGTAGGCTTGCATTAACACTGCAAAGAAGTTACTGTGAAAATCCCCTCGTCGCCACATTCCAGCGCCTGTTCGGGTACACACGGAGAATTCAACATGTCACAATTCACCGAACACGCCCCGTCTTTCAGGACTTTGTGGGAGGAAACCGGAGCGCCCGGAGGAAACCCACGCAGGCACTGGGAGAACGTGCAGACTCTGCACAGACAGTGACCCCAAGCCGGGAATCGAACCTGGGACCCTGGCGCTGCGAAGTGACAGTGCTAACCACGGTGCTGCAGTGATAGATTCTTGGTAAATAAGGGGGTTATCGGTGTGGGGGGGGGGGGGGACGGGACGGGGACGAGTGGCCTACTCCTAACTCGTTCGTACATATGTTTGTATGCTCTATATAAAGGACCCTAACTTTCCAATCTCTTCACAAAACGAAAGTCCTGCATCCATGGCACTACTCTGAGAAATCTCACCACCACCTCTAAGACTATTGGTATGAAATACATCAGAATAAAACGGACAACACCAAGTTGTCTTAAAAGGCACAGCCATCGCCAGCCTGTACCTGAAATTCATTCTGATCGTCCAGCTGAGTTGGGAGAAAAAATAAGTTTGCCTCAAAATTGAATTTTAAAATAATGATAATGATGGAAATGTAGCGAAGGTCACTGTAAATGTTTTGAGTTGTTGCTGTTTTCTGGAGGGTGAACTGACTCCGGTTAGTGGAGCTGGAGGCTGCCGATTTGCCAGAATAACACAATCTGTCTTCTGGATATGCCGAGTTTAGATTTTAAAAAACACAGTTTGCTGAAACGTGTCTTAAGAAGGTTGGGTTCGCGACCTCTGACCCCAGTGAACCCACAAGAACAGACAAATTCCTTCAACCTTAGAACCCACACCAACTCTCCGACATAGCACAACAATGTTGGATTTAGGCTGACTCATAGAATCCATGAATTGGAGATGCCGGCATTGGACTGGGGTGAGCACAGTAAGAAGTCTTACAGCGCCAGGTTAAAGTCCAACAGGTTTGTTTCAAACACTAGCTTTCGGAGCGCAGCTCCTTCCTCAGGTGAATGAAGAGGTAGGTTCCGGACACATTTATATAGACAAATTCAAAGATGCAGGAATCTTTCAAATGCTCGCATTCAAAGCATTGTCTTGCATTTTTGACTTTGTCTATATATATGTTTCTGGAACCTACCTCTTCATTCACCTGAGGAAGGAGCAGTGCTCCGAAAGCTGGTGATTTGAAACAAACCTGTTGGACTTTAACCTGGTGTAAGACTTCTTACTGTGCTCATAGAATCCACGGAATCCCTGCGGTGCAGAAGGAGTCCATTTGGCCGATCGACCAACCGTCTGAAAGAGCGCCCCACCTGGGCTCAAGCCCCCACCCTATCCCCGTAACCCCACCTAACCTGCACATCTTTGGGAGGAAATCCACGCAGACAAGAGAAGCACGTGCAAACTCCACACAGACACTCACCAAGGCTGGAATTGAACCCGGATCCCTGGCGCTGTGAGGATGCAGGGCTAACCGCTCTGCCACCGTGCCGTCCAACCTGCAAGTACCATGCAGAAAATTGTACATTGTCGGCATGGTAGCACAGTGGTTAGCAACGTAGCTTCACAGCTCCAGGGTCCCAGGTTCCAGGTTCGATTCCCGGCTTGGGTCACTGTCTGTGCGGAGCCTGCATGTTCTCCCCGTGTGTGCGTGGGTTTCCTCCGGGTGCTCCGGTTTCCTCCCACAGTCCAAAGATGTGCAGGTTAGGTGGATTGGCCATGATATATTGACCTTAGGGTTCAAAAAGGTTAGGTGGCATTACTGGGTTATGGGGATAGGATGGAGGTGTGGAATTGGGTAGGGCTCTTTCCAAGGGCCGGTGCAGGCTCGATGGGTCGAATGGCCTCCTTCTGCACTGTAAATTCTATGATTCTATGAAGTTAAATGTGCATGTCACTGCAATTTAACAGTTATTTGGTGGTACAGAAATTGGATGTTGCTGAAAAGAGAGACATGTTGCTGAAGTTTTTAATCTTGCACTCATCAGGACAAACACAAGAATACCAAATTTCAAACCATCAGAAAAATTCATACCACAGGAGAACAGAGTGCTGATTAGTTAGTGCTTGGAAAACCCAAAACAAAATGTCTATGGTGTTATAATCTCAGCTGATGTTGCTACTGGTGTTATGGGCCAGGGTTTAGAGAACCCCAAAGTGTATCGTGGAGTTCACCTGACCCACAGCTTTTCCTAGATTGTGGTATGGGGAGCACACGGCCCACTCTACAGGTGTGGTACAGCAGAAAATGGACAAGCATTTTTTTAAACAAAACAATGTTTATTCTATGAACTCAGGTTAACCTTTTTAAAACATACAGTGAACATCTTAGCAACCATTAATTCGAATACAACCCCCAAAGAATACAACACTAAGTAATCCTTAATAACGTCCCAAACACCATCCAGAAGACAAAAGAAACACCTTTTAACAGAAGCACATCAGGTTTAAATTCACTACTGAAAACAGTTATAATTCTGAATTCACCAAATGATCAAGAGATAGTCTTTTCATTGCAGAGAGAACAGCAGTACACCTGCTTTGTCTGGCTTCAGCTCCAACATTGAAAAAAAACACAGACTCACCCAAGCTTTTCTCAAAGTGAAACTAAAAAGCAGAGCCAGAGCTCAGCTCCACCCACACTCTGACATCACTGCAGTAACATGAACATTCAAACATTTCTTAAAGTGACATTCTCATGACACTGGGCAGTCAAGTCCATGAGTGGAACTCCACCTCGATAGATCCTAACTTCTATTTTTTGTTTAGGGACTTGGATGAGCAGAGTTGCAGGACTGCTGATTAATTTTTGATAAAAGAATAAAACTTTTATTTATTTTTAACTCCTGTAATTGCTTTTACACTGTAAATCCTTAATTGGAATGCAGGCTAAGTTTAAAATGAAACTAAAAGTTGGCTTACTGGTACCTGTGTTTAACATGAAGCTAAACTACAGTTTTACCCCTCAGCACACAAATACAGAAGAACAAATTAAGCTTAAACTTAACTTAAACTTATACTTTATTTCCTAACAACTGTTGGATGTGATTCCGCAATCAGCAGCACTTGTCGAACAATCCAAAATGTGCTCACAGCTACACTAATCACCAACTTAAGATAACGAGTTGAGCTTGTAAAGTGGCTCATTTATGGTGCTAAAAGTGATACACATTCTCACCCAGGGACCCGTTCTCCGCAAACAAAAGGAATATGGTCAAGTCTTGTTCCTTTTTGAATTATCCAGGAACTGAGCCGATCGTTGCCCATTGCTTTCTCCACTTCAATGCGATGACTGATCAAAGTCAATCAATCGGCACCTATTCCTTTTTCTTTAAGTTTGATTATTGAGATTTTACATTTTTAAACAAATTAACGCAACAAAGTTACAAAATAATACAACACCCAAAGCAAGGAAGGGAAAAAACTGAACTGGCTTAACCCACATGAGCATAGTATAGGAAAGGAGAAGAACATCACAGCTGGCTTAATGCCATCATTAGACAAAACTAGATACTCACATTGTCCCACCAGAGATCGAGGGAGAAACCGGATAAGGTCATGAGAATATGACGTCTTTACAAAATGGTACACACCAACTCAGCACGGGAGATCTGGGTAAACTCTCCCATGCCATGACTGGGGGGCATGCAAACATACATCCCAATTCCAACAATGCCAACGGTATCAAAGCCTCAACACAGCCTACGCTTTCTGGATTCCAGACCACCTGCACCCATGTAGGAGCCAGGAATGGATTTGTCATACCCAACCTTGGGACAACACGGTGGCACAGTGGTTAGCACTGCTCCCCATAGTGCCAGGAACCCAGGTTCGATTCCGACCTCAGGTGGCTGTCTGTGTGGAGTTTGCACGCCAACGTACAACCAAACGGACAGTCGAGACAAATAGAGTAGAGAGGAATTGGAGAGAAATCTGGATAAACACACCAGGGAAAAATAAACAAATGGGAGAGGGTGACAGGGCTCGATGAAGTCAAAAGGGGGCAGGTTCAAAAGCAGAAAGAGCAGCTAGTTGGACTGAATAATGTGTTCCTATTGGTGGCCTCGACCTCAGATGCATGGGCCTTAAACTCTGGAATTCCCTCCCTAAACCTCCCCGTCTGCCTTCCCTCCCTCTGAGATTCCCACCCTAAACCTCTCCTCCCCGCTCCCCCCCCCTTTGAGATGCTCCTTGAACCCTGCCTCTTGAACAAACTTGTGACCACCTGCTCATATTTGTCCTTAAGTGTTTTTTGGTGAAATCAATTTTGTAACGCTCCCTTGGCCTTGGTTACATGGTGTTAAGGCGCCGTATCGCTATGCTATTCCTGTTGGCTCTCTGGTATAATTTACGTGCATTTGTATGTGTATTTGGTCGTCTGTGGACTATCAGAACGTTAGGGGAAACTGACCCACTTGGCTTGGGTTTATATGTGACTCCAGTCCCACACCAATGTGGTCAGCTCTTAACTGCCATCTGAAGTGTCCTGTTGAGCCACTTGGTTGTACCAAACACTAAAGTGTAGAGGGACCCTCGAGCACGACCTTCAAAAGGGCAGGTAGCGATGGGCAATAAATACTGGTCTTGCCAACGAGAACAAGTTAAAGAAAATGACCAGGTTGATCAGGACCTGGATCCTTGAAGGACTAAACAAGCATCTCAGTTCCCTCACTTGTGCCATGTGTTGGCCTTAAGCTCGAACGACAGCAGAATGACGTAATTGTCACTGGGCTGGTAATTCAGGGGTCCAGCCGAACGCGCTGGAGACACGGGTTCAAATCCCAGCGAGGCGGCTGGTGGAAAGTTAAATCAATTGAAATAAACTGGAATTGAACGCTAGTCTCGGCAATGGTGACCATGAAACTGCCATCGATTGTTGTAAAAACCCGTCTGGCTCATTAATGTCCTTTAGGGAAGGAAATCTGCCGTCCTTACCCGGTCTGGCCTCCACGTGACTCCAGGCCCACAGCAATGTGGTTGACTCTTAAGTGTCCCCTGGAATGGCCGAGGGAGGCACTCCGTTCAAGGACAATTAGGCATGGGCAATACATGCTGGGCTCAGTCAGCGACGTCCACCCGTGAAAGAATGAAAGAAAAATAAACAGAGCAGTGCGTCATTGCACCGTCAAATCGACATGCCCCAGCACAACTCGAGCAGAATCTCGCCTACTGATCTTAAAAACTTGTTCACTCTTGCACGTTTGCGATATTGACTTGCCTGGATCAGGGTGATGTCAGTTTGCATTTCACAATAAAAAATGCTTAAAATATCCTTTCTTGGAAGCGTAGAGTGAAGCAGTCCATTCAGCCCCTCATGCTTGGTGCTGGCTCTTTGACAGGGTTAAAGCAAACTAGTCGCATTCCACATGGCCCTCGCACTGTGAATAAATGGGATCCGCAATATGGGACCTGTATTTAAACCTTCACCTAATAATCACCGAGGGCTCTTTAATCTTAATTTGAATGTTTCACCAAGTTATTGAACAATATTCTTTAACGTGTTTTTTAATAAAAAGTACGTGTGTAGTGATTGGTGATGGGAGGCCATACATGTAAGCAAGGGCAGCGGGATGGTACGGTGGTTAGCACTGCTGCCTTACAGCGCCAGGACCTGGGTTCGATTCCGACTTCGGGTCACTGTCTGTGCGGAGTCTGCACGTTCTCCCCGTGTCTGCGTGGGTTTCCTCCGGCTGCTCCGGTTTCCTCCCACATTCCAAAGATGCGCAGGTTAGGTCTTATTATGTTTCTGCCTTGTTCAATTATCTTTATCATTTATAATCACTTCATAATTAAATGTTATGTTCTGATGTTTCAGTGAGATATTTGTAGAAGCTTGTGAAGTTTAATATAAAACATTTATTAACAAAAACTATTTTATAAATACAAAACTTTTGTACCAGTTAACATTTAATTTCATGTTTAACTTTATAAGCTGAACAATGACATTAAACTACCTCAATCTTTTTCTTGCAATAAAATATATTTTCTCACTTAAATGTTTATTTGTAAAGTGGAGGGAGGAAGGTGAATGTTTTGACATTTCAATTGTTAATGTTACAAGCTCAAAGTCCAAAAGCAGCAGTTGCTGAAGCACAGGGTCCTGGCACACATTTCCTCTGACATTATTCTGCAATGTCCTTTGCCTGTACACTCTTAGGGGTGGGCAATTGATTCGCTTCCTCAGCCAGGCAGCGATATAACCTGACTACAGGTTTTGAATCTGCACAAGATTCTGCAATACCTGTCAGGCAGATAGTTCACATTAGCTTATAGGAGGCATGCATACATCAACTAAGGCATTAAACTTTGTCAGGCATTTGACGTATGGGCCGGTTTAGCTCAGTGGACTAGACAGCTGGTTTGTAATGCAGAACAAGGCTAGGGTTGGTTCAATTCCCGTACCGGCTTACCCGAACAGGGGCTGGAATGTGGTGACGAGGAGCTTTTCACAGTAACTTCATACTTGTGACAATAAAATATTATTATTAAGTAATCATTGGGGCTTGTAAAGATCAACATTACATCAGGGAGGCCCTTAAACAACACAGCTTAAAATACATTGCAAAATCCAAATGTACTTTAGTTCTGAATCACCTGGGAGGAGAGGTGTGCTAAGATTAGTGTCCTTGAAGCAGTCAATTGCACCAGTATCAAGGCCATGATCATTCAAAATCATAGTACGAAGTCTTACAACACCAGGTTAAAGTCCAACAGGTTTGTTTCGATGTCACTAGCTTTCGGAGCGCTGCTCCTTCCTCAGGTGAATCACTTCGTACTGTGCTCACCCCAGTCCAACGCCGGCATCTCCACATCATGGCTACCATTCAAAATCATAGGCTAAGGACGTCAGAGTCCCAACTGCCAAAGCAAATGTTCAGTTCAAGGAAGGATGCCGAACAAGAGGAGGACAAAGGAAGCTCTTCACAGACATCATGAAGGCTTACCTCAAGAAATGGAACACAGTGGTCAACACCTGTGAGATCTTTGCTCAGAGGAGACCTACTAGAAGGAACCTCCTGATTGAAGGGACATGATCCTCCGAGAACCCCTGATGGCAGGAGGAGGCCCGGAAAAGGAGCCGGAGAAAGGAATATCAGCGATACACAGTCCAATCCCACCTTTTGGAAACACCTGCCAAGTGAGCCATGCAAGGCCCCACAGAACCCGGGACCAGTAACATGGGGTATCTTTGATGGACAATCATACTCATTAGCGAGTGATCACCGCGTTCTATCCATTATAGTTCCTTTAGTGGAATTAACACCCTCGTGACAAACAAAATTTAAAAAAAAAATCTTTTCTTCACTTTCTGTAACTCCAAATTCACTTTATATCGTAAAGTAGCCTTTTAATGGAATTAATATCTTTGTGACAAACAAAAGGTTTAAAAAAAACTTCCTTTCACTTTATTTGCATTTTGAACATATTTATAAATGCTAAACACGAATAATGTAAAATATTAGCCGGCCAGGCAAATGTCTCCCGATGTCTCCTGCCTCACAATCCTAGACCGAGCAAATAAAAAGGTTCCGAACATGGGGGCAAGTCGGCCAACTGAGCTCCGTGCCTGGATTTTACATTCAGCTGTAGTTCCAGCAGTCAAAAAAAGCTGTCCGGGAGTTCGAATGCCACTTGCTTCCAGAGAGTGCCTGCACTTCCGGGCCATGGCGCCAGGCATGTGCGGCGGTCCAGCAACTTAAATCATGAATCCTACAGGAAGTTACCGGCCAATGTGTCTGCAGCTGTAATTCTCTTTTTTTTGTATTAATTGAGAGTATCCAATTATTTTTGTTCCAATTAAGGGGCAATTTAGCGCGGCCAATCCACCTAACCTGCACATCTTTTTGGGTTGTGGGGGTGAAACACACGGGGAGAATGTGCAAACTCCACACAGATAGTGACTCGGGGCCGGGATCGAACCCGGGACTTCGGCGCCCTGAGGCAGCAGTGCTAACCACCACGCCACCGATCCACCCTAGCAGCTGTAATTCTCGACACAAGTTTCAGTTACAAACCAGGAAATGCCATTCACCAATGTCAACACATCAGATTAAATTCCGTGAATTTTTATGTCCTGATTTTGTAGAATCCCTGCAGTGCAGAAGGAGGCCATTCAGCCCATCGAGTCTGCACCGACCCTCTGAAAGAGCACTCTACCTCGGCCCACTCGCCCGTCCTATCCCTGCACCCCATCTAACGTGCACATCTTTGGGCAATAAGGGACAATTTAGCATGGCCAATCCACCTAACCTGCACGTCTTTGGACTGTGGGAGGGAACCGGAGCATCCGGAAGAAACCCACGCACACACGGGGAGAATGTGCAGACTCCTCACAGGCAGACAGCCAAGGCTGGAATTGAACCCGGGCCCCTGGCGTTGTGACGTAGCAGTGCTAACCACTGTGCCACCGTGCCACCATTTGATCCGTTGCAAACCTTGAGCACAAATTTGTCATGATATACATCAGCATATCACGATGCAATCACACACACACACTGACACACTGATGGACAGGCAGTAGGACCAACCAGCATACACAACATCGCAGCCAATCACAGTGAGAGCACACGCACTATAAAGACAGGGGACACCAGAGTTCCTGCTCATTCTAGCAGCAGCCAGCTCAGAGCACAGAGCTCACAGCCTGCCTCTCAGACATTCACCATGTGCTGAGTGCCTCACCTAGATAGTGATAGGACAGGGTCCACAGATAAGCTGCTAATGCATGTACCCAAGTTTACAGTATGTTATTACAGTTGAGTTGTTAATAAAATAGAGTTACACCATCTCCAGCCGTGTTGACCTGTTTGTAGACCAGAACACCCAACACGACATGGTGTTGGATAACACCAGCATGGAGAACAACCTGTTCCAGCAGCGCCTGCAGGGTAAGGATGAACCTTTCCAGTCTTATTTAACGCACCTCCGCATCCTCGCGCAGTCCTGTGGCTATGGGCCCACCTCTGACTCCATGATACGTAACCAGATAGTTTTCGGGGTCATGTCGGACACCCTGCGCCAGCAGCTCCTTAAAATCAAGCAACTCACCCTAGCGACGGCCATCGAGACCTGCGTCCTGCAAGAGAACGCCACCAGCCGGTACTCACACATCCAGGCGGCTGAAACGGCGCTGCAGGGGCCCCACGAGGCCGAGCGGGTCCAGTCGGTCGAGTTCCTCCCGGCCCGCGGCCCGGAGGAGGGCGGCCATTTCGCGCGCTTTCCGAGGCCTCCCGCGCTTGTACGCGCCAAAAGAGGGGACGTTGACGCGGAGGAACACGATGTGCAGGCTCGCACTACGCAAGACCGCACCGCGCATGCGCGGTGGCGCAACGAACGCACTGACGTCATGACGTGTGGCAACTGTGGCTCCGCCCATTTAAAGCGGCAATGTCCGGCCAAAGCGCGACAATGCCCATGCTGTGGCAGGCTTGGCCACTATGCTGCCTGCTGTCGAGCACCTCAGCCTGCCAACTTGCAGCAGTTTAACCAGCCTCGCAGAAACGTTCGGGCAATTCTACCAATGTTCACCGAGTCCGATCCTGACATCATACAGACCAGTGACACTGAGGACAGGGAGCCTTTCCGCATTGCTGTCATCAACAAGAACAAGCTGTCCCCGAGTCGAACGCACCAGCCGCTGTCGGTGCACAGCATTGATCCGGACGACGAGTGGTGTGCCACCCTGACGGTCAACCGACCCCAGATCACATTCCGCCTGGACACTGGTGCTTCTGCAAATCTCCTTGCATGGTCAGCATTTCAAACCCCGAGGGTCAAACCAGAAATTCCTCATCCCCGCCACGGGGTCGTGCCAACTCGAAGTGACGTACAACTCGTGTAAAGCCATCCTACCCTTCAAAGGACTCTCTGCTCGGCGCACAGGCGTGCAAACTCCTCCACCTCATTCAGCGAGTACACTCTCTCTCTCCAGAAGACACGTCTGACTTCCAAGATGCGGAATTCAGGGCGCAACTAAACTCAATCCTCTCTCACAACCAGGATGTTTTCGAGGGCATGGGCACACTGCCCTACACATACAAAATCCTGCTCAAACAGGATGCCACCCCGGTAGTTCACGCACCTGGCATAGTCCCAGCGCCCCTCAAGGACCGCCTCAAGCAGCAGCTGCTGGACCTTCAGGACCAAGGAGTGCTTTCCCGGGTGACGGAGCCAACTGCATGGGTCAGCTCCATGGTGTGCGTCAAGAAGCCTTCCGGCGAGCTCCGGATCTGTATAGACCCGAAAGACTGAAATCGCAACATAATGAGGGAACATTACCCTATACCCTAATGTGAGGAGATCATATGCGAGATGGCTCGGGCAAAAATATTCACCAAGCTTGATGCTTCAAAGGGCTTCTGGCAGATTCAATTGGATCAGTCCAGCAGGAAGCTGTGTACCTTCAACACTCCATTTGGCAGATACTGCTACAATAGGATGCCATTTGGAATCATATCGGCCTCTGAAGTGTTCCATCGCATCATGGAACAGATGATGGAGGGCATCGAAGGCGTGCGCGTCTATGTGGACGATATCATTATTTGGTCTACCACACCGCAGGAGCATATCAGTCGCCTCCAACGCGTCTTTCAACGGATACGGGACCAGGGCCTGCGCCTTAACAGAGCCAAATGTTCCCATCATAGATTATCATAGAATTTACAGGGCAGAAGGAGGCCATTCGGCCCATCGAGTCTGCACCGGCTCTTGGAAAGAGCACCCTACCCAAGGTCAACACCTCCACCCTATCCCCATAACCCAGTAACCCCACCCAACACTAAGGGTAATTTTGGACACTAAGGGCAATTTATCATGGCCAATCCACCTAACCTGCACATCTTTGGACTGTGGGAGGAAACCGGAGCACCCGGAGGAAACCCACGCACACACGGGGAGAACGTGCAGACTCCGCACAGACAGTGACCCAAGCCGGAATCGAACCTGGGACCCTGGAACTGTGAAGCAATTGTGCTATCCACAATCCTACCGTGCTGCCCCTTTTGGCCAAACCAAGCTCAAGTTCTTGGGGGACCACATCTCCCGGTTGGGTGTGCGGCCGGATGCTGACAAGGTGGCAGCCGTCACGGCCATGCAGAAACCGACAGACAAGAAGGCGGTGCTACGCTTTCTCGGGATGGTCAACTTCCTGGGAAAATTCATCCCTAACCTCGCTTCCCACACCACAGCTCTCCGGCACCTTGTCAGGAAGACAACTGAATTCCAGTGGCTTCCCTCCCACCAGCGTGAATGGGAGGAGCTCAAGGTCAAGCTTACCACCGCCCCGGTACTGGCGTTTTTCGATCCTGCAAGGGAGACGAAGATCTCGACTGACGCCAGCCAATCCGGCATTGGGGCGGTCCTCCTGCAACGAGATGACGCCTCACAGTGGGCCCCTGTCGCCTATGCGTCACGTGCCATGACCCTCACAGAGCAGCGCTATGCGCAAATTGAGAAGGAGTGCCTAGGCCTGTTGACTGGCTTTGACAAGTTTCACGACTATGTGTATGGCCTTCCCCAGTTCACTGTGGAGACCGACCATTGCCCGCTGGTTGGCACCATCCAAAAGGACCTTAATGACACGACCCCTCGCCTCCAGCGCATTCTGCTCAAACTCCGGAGGTACGACTTCCAACTTGTATACACCCCGGGTAAGGACCTGATCATAGCAGACGCTCTGTCCAGGGCAGTCGACACTCCGTCCGACCCAGAGGGGTTTGTTTGCCAAGTCGACCCACATGTAGCCTTCACTTCTGCCAATCTGCCGGCCACTGACGAACGCCTTGCCCACATTCGCCGTGAGACTGCGGCTGACCCCCTTCTGCAACGTGTGATGCGCCACATGACGGACGGGTGGCTCAAGGGACAATGCCCACAGTTTTACAACATTCGGGACGACTTGGCAGTCGTGGATGGTGTCCTCCAGAAGCTGGACCGCATCGTGATCCCACACAGCATGCACCGGCTTATCTTAGAACAGCCGCACGAAGGCCATCTCGGCGTTGAGAAGTGCCGGCGGAGGGCCCGAGAGGCTGTGTACTGGCCGGGAATAAGTGAGGACATTGCCAACACTGTGCTCAATTGCCCCACCTGTCAGCGGTTCCAGCCGGCACAACCACGTGAGACCCTTCAGCCCCATAAGTTGGTCACGTCCCCCTGGTCGAAGGTGGGCGTGGACCTGTTCCATGCACTCGGCAGGGACTACATCATCATCATCGGCTACTTTTCCAGCTATCCTGAGGCCATACGCCTGCACGACACCACGTCATCGGCTGTTATCCGGGCCTGTAAGGAGACCTTTGCTCGCCACGGCATTCCGCTCACCGTGATGTCAGACAATGGCCCCTGCTTCGCGAGTCAGGAATGGTCTTCCTTCGCTAGTGCATACAACTTTGCACACGTGACGTCCAGTCCCCTGCACCCTCAGTCAAATGGCAAAGCAGAGAAGGGCGTCCACATTGTAAAAAGGCTCCTCTGCAAGGCTGCTGATGCAGGATCTGACTTCTGCCTCGCCTTGCTGGCCTGTCGCTCGTCCCCACTGTCCACGGGCCTATCGCCGGCCCAACTGCTTATGAGTCGCACCCTCAGGCCCACTGTGCCATCCATTCACGTCCCAGACCTCGACCATACTCCGGTACTTCAGCGGATGCAACAAGAGCGTGAGCAACACAAGGCGGCTCATGATGCTCGGGCGACTGATCTTCCTGCCCTGGTGCCTGGATATCATGTCCGCACACATCTTCCGGAGGGTGGCTGGTCGGCAACCGCTGACGTTCTTAGACAGGTGGCTCCCCGCTCGTTTCTGGTTCGTTTGCCTGATGGCTCCATTCGCCGCCGCAATCGGCGTGGCCTTCGTCTGGTTCCACGCTCGCTACGAAATTCTGCACCGGTGCCACGCCCTCCTGTTGTCCCTGACATGGACTTTGTTGAGCTTCCGGATACCCTGCCTCCTCCTCACTCGACTGTGGCCCGGCCCATTCCTCAGCCGGTGGATCCTGAACCACCCTTGAGACGGTCAACCCAAATTCGTCGCCCACCCCAAAGACTTGATTTATAAACCTTGCACTCTTGGACTCACTGACTTGTTCTGCCGTACTGCTTAAGAGTTTTTCATTGTTTGTTGATAGCATTTGTTTCTTTCTTGGTGTAACATAGTTTTCCTCTGCACCTGGCACCTTCCCGTGTCTATAGCATAGCCACATGTACATATTGATGTAAATAATGCACACACATGATCAGACACACTCACTACACTTTATTTATTTTCATGTAGGCACATATTCTTTGCGAAAAGGGGGGATGTCATGATATACATCAGCATATCATGGTGCAATCACTTTTAAAAAATAATATGTTTATTCAAAGTTTTTCCAACAAAAATTTTCAAACCAATTAAGCCCCCCCCCCACCGTAACAGAAAAGAGAAAAGAACAGAACTGTTCTATGAAATGTCTAGAACAGAACATAAACATATCAATCAAACATATTACAGAACTTATACAATTGTTTTCTCCCGCACATAATAACCCTCCCATATGCTTTTTTACAAGTACCCCTAGGGAAACCCCCCTCCCCCGCCTGCCCAAATAACCCCCCCACCCGAAAGAACCCCCCCCCCCCCTCTCCCTCCCTGGGTTGCTGCTGCTGCTGACCTCCGCGAGATAGTCTAGGAACGGTTGCCACCGCGGTTGAAGAACCCCTGCGCAGACCCTCTCAAGGCAAACTTTATCCTCTCCAGCTTAATGAACCTGTCATTTATCCAGGCTTCCACACTGGGGGGCTTCGTGTCCTTCCATAATAGCAAGATCCTCCGCCGGGCTACCAGGGACGCAAAGGCCAGAATGCCGGCCTCTTTCGCCTCCTACACTCCCGGCTCGTCCACTACTCCGAATATTGCTGGCCCCCAGCTTGGCTTGACCTGGACTTTCACCACCTTGGACATAGTCCTCGCGAAACCCTTCCAGAACCCATCCAGTGCTGGGGACGACCAGAACATGTGGGCGTGATTCGCCAGGCTTCCCGAGCACCTCCCACATCTGTCCTCCACCCCAAAGAACCTACTCAGCCTCGCCCCTGTCATATGCGCTCTGTGAATAACCTTAAACTGTATCAGGCTAAGCCTGGCACACGAGGAAGAGGAATTAACCCTACTCAGGGCATCAGCCCACAGACCCTCTTCAATCTCCTCCCCCAGCTCCTCCTCCCACTTGCCCTTCAGCTCCTCTACCGAAGCCTCCCCCTCTTCTTTCATCTCCTGATATATCGCCAGAACCTTGCCTTCTCCGACCCATACACCCGAAATCACCCTGTCCTGAATCCCCTGTGCCGGGAGCAACGGGAATCCCCTCACCTGCCGCCTCACAAATGCCCTCACTTGCATGTAGTTGAACCCATTTCCCGGGGGTAACCCAAACCTCTCCTCCAGCGCCCCTAGGCTCGCCAACGTCCCGTCTATAAACAGGTCCCCCATCCTTCTGATCCCTGCCTGATGCCAGCTCCGAAACCCCCAGTCCATCCTTCCTGGGACGAACCGATGGTTCTCCCGGATCGGGGACCACACCGAGGCTCCCATCTCACCCCTATGTCGTCTCCACTGGCCCCAGATCTTTAGCGTTGCCGCCACCACCGGACTCGTGGTGTACTTTGTCGGCGAGAGCAGCAGCGGTGCCGTCACCAGCGCCCTCAGGCTTGTTCCTTTGCAGGACGCCACCTCCAACCTCTTCCATGCCGCCCCCTCTCCCTCTATTACCCACTTACGGATCATCGCCACGTTGGCTGCCCAATAGTAGCCACCCAGATTCGGCAACGCCAGCCCTCCCTGTCCCTTCTACACTCCAGAAACCCCCTCCTTACCCTCGGGGTCTTGTTTGCCCACACAAAACCCATGATGCTCCTACCTACCCGCTTAAAAAAGGCCTTGGTAATCATAATAGGAAGGCACTGGAACACAAAAAGAAACCTCGGGAGGACCATCATTTTAATCGACTGTACCCTGCCCGCTAGCGAGAGCGGCAACACATCCCATCTTTTGAAGTCCTCCTCCATCTGCTCCACCAGCTGCGTCAAATTAAGTTTGTGCAGGGCCCCCCCAGCTCCTAGCTACCTGGATCCCCAAGTACCGAAAGCTCCTTTCCGCCCTCCTCAACGGTAGGTCGTCTATCCACTTTCCCTGGTCCCCTGGATGCACCACAAAGAGCTAACTTTTCCCTACATTGAGCTTATACCCCGAGAAGTCCCCAAACTCCCTTAGGATCTGCATGACCTCCACCATCCCCTCCACTGGATCTGCCATGTACAGCAACAGGTCGTCCGCATACAGCGACACCTGATGCTCCTCTCCCCCTCGGACCACCCCCCTCCATTTCCTGGACTCCCTTAATGCCATGGCCAAAGGCTCAATTGCTAATGCAAACAACAGGGGGGGACAGGGGGCACCCCTGCCTCGTCCCTCGATCTAGCCGAAAATACTCCGACCTCCGCCGGTTCGTAGCCACACTCGCCACCGGGGCTCTATATAGCAGCCTGACCCAACTGATGAACCCCTCCCCAAACCCAAACCTCCGCAACACTTCCCAGAGATACTCCCACTCCACCCGGTCAAAGGCCTTCTCCGCGTCCATAGCTGCCACTATCTCCGCCTCTCCATCCACCGAGGGCATCATAATCACATTGAGGAGCCTCCGCACATTGGTGTTTAGCTGCCGACCCTTCACAAATCCCGTCTGGTCCTCATGAATCACCCTCGGGACACAGTCCTCAATTCTCGTAGCCAGCACTTTTGCCAGCAACTTAGCATCCACATTGAGGAGCGAGATCGGTCTATACGACCCACATTGCAGTGGGTCCTTGTCCCGCTTCAGGATCAGAGAGATCAGCGCCCCGGACATTGTCGGGGGCAGGGTCCCCCCCCCTCCCTTGCCTCATTGAAAGTCCTCACTAGCAACGGGGCTAACAGGTCCGCATACTTCCTGTAAAACACAACCGGGAACCCATCTGGCCCCGGGGCCTTCCCTGCCTGCATGCTCCCCAATCCTTTAACCAGCTCCTCCACCCCAATTGGCGCCCCCAAACCAGCCACCTCCTGCTCCTCCACCCTCGGGAACCTCAGTTGATCTAGAAATCGTCGCATCCCTTCTTCCCCCGCTGGGGGCTGAGATCTGTACAGCTCCTCATAAAAGTCCTTAAATGCCTCATTTACTTTCACCGCACTCCGCACCATAGTTCCCCTGCTATCCTTAACTCCACCTATCCCCCTCGCTGCCATCCTCTTACGGAGCTGATGTGCCAACATCCGGCTCGCCGTCTCCCCATACTCGTACGTCACCCCCTGTGCTTTCCTCCACTGTGCCTCTGCCTTCCCTGTGGTCAACAGGTCGAATTCCGTCTGGAGACTTCGCCGCTCCCTAAGTAGTCCCTCCTCGGGGGCCTCTGCATATCTCCTGTCTACCCTTAGGATCTCCCCCATTAACCTCTCCCTTTCCCTGCCCTCTCTTTTATCCCTGTGAGCCCTGATGGAGATGAACTCTCCCCTGACCACCGCCTTCAGCGCCTCCCATACTACCCCCACCTGCACCTCCCCATTGTCGTTGGCCTCCAAATATCTTTCAATGCACCCCCGCACCCTCCCGCACACCTCCTCATCCACCGGTAATCCCACATCCAGGCGCCACAGCGGGCGCTGGTCCCTCTCCTCTCCTAACTCCAGCTCCACCCAGTGCGGGGCGTGGTCTGAGATGGCTATGGCCGAGTACTCCGTTCCCTCCACTTTCGGGATCAGCGCCCTACTCAAAACAAAAAAATCTATCCGGGAATAGGCTCTGTGTATGTGAGAAAAAAAAGAAAATTCCCTGGCCAGGGGCCTAGCAAATCTCCACGGATCTACTCCCACCATCTGGTCCATAAACCCCCTAAGCACCTTGGCCGCAGCCGGCCTCTTCCCCGTCCTAGATCTGGAGCGATCTAATGCTGGGTCCAACACTGTGTTGAAATCCCCCCCCATTATCAAGCTTCCTGCCTCCAGATCCGGAATCCGCCCCAACATGCGCTTCATAAATCCTGTATCATCCCAGTTCGGGGCGTATACATTTACCAATACCACCCACGCCCCCTGCAACCTACCGCTCACCATCACGTATCGACCTTCATTGTCCACTACAATATTCTTGGCCTCAAATGACACCCGCTTCCCCACCAATATTGCCACCCCTCTGTTCTTCGCATCCAGCCCCAAATGGAATACCTGTCCTACCCATCCCTTTCTTAACTTGACCTGGTCTGCCACCTTCAAATGTGTCTCCTGGAACATGACCACTTCAGTCCCTTTAAGTGCGCGAACACTCGGGCCCTCTTAACTGGCCCATTGAGGACCCTCGTATTCCAAGTTATCAACCGGATTGAGGGACCCCCCCCCCCCCCCGACTAGCCATCTACTTTTCTAGGCCAGTCCCGTGCCCGCGCCTCCCGCACTCTCCAGTCCCCCAGACGGGGGCACCCCGCCCCGACCACCTCTTCTGGTTCCAGTTCCCCATCGGCCAATGCAGCAGCAACTCTATTTCCCCCCCTCCCCTCCCCCCCTCCCCGCGCCCCCCCACTGGATCCGTATCTAGCTTGTTTGCTCCCCCCATAACACTCCCGTAAGTCAGCTGACTCCTGCTGACCCCGGCCTCCCCCGCCGTCCCATTGACCCCCCCCCCCCGTGAGGGAATCCCCCCTCCCCAGCAATCAGTGTGCGCTCCTCCACCCCCCCCCTCCGTCCTTCCCTAGCGCGGGAAAAAACCCGCGCTTTCCTTGAGCCGGTCTCGCCCCCTCTGGCGCCGCTCCTGTTGCGGCTTTATCCCAATTCGCCCATCCCCGGGCCTCCCCTCCCTCCAGCACCGGCGCCCACACTCTCTCACAGTCTCCCCATCAGATCTCTTCCCCCATCCCCATCCATCACCCAACCTGTGGAACATTCCCTACGCATAGTTAAAACCCTGTATACAACCGACATCCCCCCCACAACCACAAACCCTCAGTTTGAGTCCAACTTTTCAGTTTGTATAAAGGTCCAAGCCTCCTCAGGCGTTTCAAAGTCGTGGTGTCGATCCTGAAATGTGACCCACAATCGTGCTGGCTGCAGCATTCCGAACCTCACCCCTTTCCGATGGAGCACCGCCTTGGCCCGATTAAAACCAGCTCTCTTCTTTGCCACCTCCGCACTCCAGTCCTGATAGATTCGGATCTCCCTATTCTCCCACCTGCTGCTCCGCTCTTTCTTGGCACATTTCAAGACCCTCTCTCTATCCACGAAACGGTGAAACCTCACCACTACCGCCCTTGGCGGCTCGTTGGCCTTGGGTCTCCTCGCCAGGACCCGATGAGCCCCTTCTAGCTCCAGGGGACTCAGAGAGGCCTCCGCACCCATCAGCGAGTTGAGCATCGTGCTCACATACGCCCCGGCATCGGAACCCTCCACTCCTCAGGGAGACCCAGAATGCGAAGATTCTTCCTCCTCGACCTGCTCTCCAGGTCCTCGAATCTTTCCGCCCACCTCTTGTGCAACGCCTCATGTGCCTCCACCTTCACCGCCAGGCCCAAGATCTCATTCTCGTTCTCCGTGGCTTTTTCACGCACCTCCCGGATCGCCGCCCCTTGGGCCTTCTGGGTCTCCACTAACCCCTCGATCGCCGTCAGCATTGGCGCCCGCACCTCTTTGTTCAGCTCCTCAAAGCAGCGCTTGAGAAACTCCTCCTGCTCCTGCCCCCATGCCGCTTGATCTCCGCCCGCCGCCATCTTGTTTTTTCTCCCTCGCACTTTCCGCTGCTCCAAAAAGGCTTTTTTGACCGCTCCGCTCCTGGTCCAATCCATATACTATGGGGGGTGGACCTTGCTCACCTTCCCACACTGGAAGTTGTCGAAAAATTTCCGTTGGGGCTCCTCTGGAGAGCCCAAAAGTCTGTTTTAGCGAGAGCCGCCGAATGTGCGGCTTAGCTCCGCATAGCCGCAATCGGAAGTCTCATGGTGCAATCGCACACACACTGACACGCTGATGGACACACAGTGGGACCAATCAGCATACAGAACACCACAGCAAATCACCAGTGAGAGCACACGCACTATAAAGACAGGGGACAGGAGAGTTCCCGCTCATTCTAGCAGCAGCCAGGACAGAGCACAGAGCTCACAGCCTGCAACACAGACATTCACCATGTGCTGAGTGCCTCACCTAGATAGTGATAGGACAGGATCCACAGGTTAGCTGGTAATGCACGTACCCAAGCTTACAGTATGTTATTACAGTTGAGTTGTTAATAAAATAGAGTTACACCATCTCCAGCCGTGTTGACCTGTTTGTAGACCAGAACACCCAACACGACAAAATTGTTTAATAAAAAAAAAAACCACTGGCCTGATAGATTATTATCAAGAAAGAAGGTGCCACACAAAAGATTCCTGCATAAGATAAAGATGCATGGCATTAAGGGGAAAGTAGTAGCATGGATAGAGGATTGGTTAATTAATAGAAAGCAAAGAGTGGGGATTAATGGGTGTTTCTCTGGTTGGCAATCAGTAGCTAGTGGTGTCCCTCAGGGATCAGTATTGGGCCCACAATTGTTCACAATTTACATAGATGATTTGGAGTTGGGGACCAAGGGCAATGTGTCCAGGTTTGCAGACGACACTAAGATGAGTGGTAAAGCAAAAAGTGCAGAGGATACTGGAAGTCTGCAGAGGGATTTGGATAGTCTAAGTGAATGGGCTAGGGTCTGGCAGATGGAATACAATATTGACAAATGTGAGGTTATCCATTTTGGTAGGAATAACAGCAAACGGGAATATTATTTAAATGATAAAATATTAAAACATGCTGCTGTGCAGAGACCTGGGTGTGCTAGTGCATGAGTCGCAAAAAGTTGGTTTACAGGTGCAACTGGTGATTAAAAAGGCGAATGGAATTTTGTCCTTCATTGCTAGAGGGATGGAGTTTAAGACTAGGGAGGTTATGCTGCAATTGTATAAGGTGTTAGTGAGGCCACACCTGGAGTATTGTGTTCAGTTTTGGTCTCCTTACTTGAGAAAGGACGTACTGGCACTGGAGGGTGTGCAGAGGAGATTCACTAGGTTAATCCCAGAGCTGAAGGGGTTGGATTACGAGGAGAGGTTGAGTAGACTGGGACTGTACTCGTTGGAATTTAGAAGGATGAGAGGGGATCTTATAGAAACATATAAGATTATGAAGGGAATAGATAGGATAGATGCGGGCAGGTTGTTTCCACTGGCGGGTGAAAGCAGAACTAGGGGGCATAGCCTCAAAATAAGGGGAAGTCGATTTAGGACTGAGTTTAGGAGGAACTTCGTCACCCAAAGGGTTGTGAATCTATGGAATTCTTTGCCCAGTGAAGCAGTAGAGGCTCCTTCATTAAATGTTTTTAAGATAAAGATGGATAGTTTTTTGAAGAATAAAGGGATTAAGGGTTATGGTGTTCGGGCCGGAAAGTGGAGCTGAGTCCACAAAAGATCAGCCATGATCTCATTGAATGGCGGAGCAGGCTCGAGGGGCCAGATGGCCGACTCCTGCTTCTAGTTCTTATGTTCTTAAGTTGATAAGCGTCTGCAAACAAAGTGCTGGAGGCTCATCTTCCAGAGAACCCGAATACAAAAGCAGGGAGGTCATGTTAAATTTGGATGGAAATCTCGACCAGACCGCACCTGGGAGTAATGTTTGCTATTCTGCTTGCCACGCTGCAAGATAAGATCTTGAAAGAGCAGGAAATATTCACATATAACTTCTCAGAAGTGAGAGGGTGTAACTATCAGGGAAGATTGAGGAAGCTGGAGGCTCCGTTGTAGCTGTGGGGGTAGGAGGAGACTGAGGGTGATCTGATGGAGTGCTAACCACTGCGCAACCGTGCCGCCCCCCCCCCCCCCCCCCCCCCCCCCCATGAGATGTTTTTACTGGGCAATTATGTTGATGCATTTAAGCTTGGTGCAGATATGAGATAAGAGAATAGCGGGTGGTGGGGCGGGAAGAGGTATTGAGAGTAGGAGGAGATTTGTGTGAGACATATCCGAGTCAATTAGATTGGACGAGCTGTTTCTGCGCTATAGCTTCCAGAGGTTTGCAACGCTGCTTTACTGATCTTTGGGCACCTCCTGGTGGCAGCATTGTGGTATTGCAAACAGTTTGAAATCCAGTTCATTTTTGTGAAAAGAATGACTTGGACTCAAACAAACCTCTTTTCACGACCACCCGCCTCCCAGCCAATGGCCTGTTTTCCCATGCGCCCCTCATCGCCATGAAACCCGTTGGTGGAGCTGGATGGTCCCACCAGCGTGAACGGACGGCTGGAAAGTTCCGACCGGTAAATGCTAGTGTTAATGTTCCATCCTCCCATCCCTCTTCATTGACATAACCTTCTATTCCTTATTATAACTTGTGTGTCCACCTAACCTCATCAATACTGCTGCCATCCATCCCTGTGGTAATGGGCTCCGTATTAATAATAATAACAACCTTTTATTGTCACAAGTATGAAGTTACTGTGAAAAGACCCTAGTCGCCACATTCCGGCACCTGTTTGGGTAAGCTGGTACAGGAATTGAACCCGTGCTGCTGGCCTTGTTCTGCCTCTCAAACCAGCTGTCTAGCCCACTGAGCTAAACCAGCCCATATTATAACCTCCATCGGAATGATTGCATTATCTTATATTAGGGCCTCTAAGTGTGATTATCTCTGCATCTTTGCCGATCAAGCCCTTCCATAATCCTGGAGACTTCTATCAGGCCACCACCCGTCAGTCCCTTCTTCTTCGAGAAACAGCCTATTCAATTTTTCCTGTGAGGTCTAACTTTTATTTAAAATGGAGAGCGAAATTATTTGCACTCATTCCAGATGTGTCCTAAACTAGGCCCAAGTTTATGACTTCTCTGCTTTTCAATTCAACCCCTCTCTCATGAATCCCAGTGATGTGGAGATGCCGGCTGTTGGACTGGGGTGAGCACAGTAAGAAGTCTTACAGCACCAGGTTAAAGTGACATCGGAACAAACCTGTTGGACTTTAACCTGGTGCTGTAAGACTTCTTACTATGAATCCCAGTGCCTGTGGAGGTCAACAGCAGCAGCAACCTGGGGGGGGGGGGGTTGGTTTTTCTGTTTTGTTTAGGTTAGAGTGGGGCGTTTTTCCTTGCTGGCGTGTTTATTTATTAAATGGGGGTTATTGTATTTGGGTGGAAATCCCATGTACAATTTTTGCTTGTTTTGTGCATTATTCTTTTTTTTTCTGGTTGGCGTGTTTTGTTGAAAATCGTTGGAAATTTGAATAAATATATTTTAAAGAAAGAATCCCAGTGCCTCCTTACAATTCTTTGATGAGTCAGATATTGGAGTTTGATTCTGAAGATGTGCTGGGCCCTAAGTGCTCACAAGCCCTGTGGCTATTGTAACGTTAGTAGCGAGAGAGCCAAGACTTTACCCATGGTCAAGCGCCTCCTGAAGAACAGGAATATTATACAATGCATTATACAAATATTATACGATGCATTCGCCTAGATTCGCGTCTCTTTAAATCCGCAAAGCCAAGGTGAAAGGTAAGTTCTGGATGAATTCTGTCAAGGTACTGTCATCACTGAGGTTGAGGGTCAGAAACCAGTCTCTGTCTGTGGGGCGGCTGATGAAGAGACTGCAGACATTGTGGCTCTGGCACCTCCAGTTCCTGGGGAAATATCCTGTGTTGCACCTGGTCACCCATAGGCCTTGACTTACGTTTGATGCAGCGATTGGTGTCAGATTGCAGCATCAGTCACGCTGCTGCCTCACGGCTCCGAGGACCCGGGTTCGATCCCGGCCCCGGGTCACTGTCCGTGTGGAGTCTGCACATTCTCCCCCGTGTCTGCGTGGGTCTCACCCCCACAGCCCAAAAAGATGTGCAGGGTAGGTGGATTGGCCACGCTAAATTGCCCCTTAATTGGGAAAAAAAGAATTGTGTACTCTAAATTTATAAAGAAAAGAATTGACCGTGACAGAACTGATTACCGCACTTGTAATATACTGGGGGCTGCTGGAATAATCTGGAGGCCGAGCAGCATCTATGGAGAGAAAGTTAACGTTTCGAGTCTAAAGAGTAATCCTGGAGGCAAGACGTTAACTTTATTTCTCTCTCTACAGACGGTGCCAGAGCTGCGGAGTCTGTGATAATAATAATAATCTTTATTAGTGTCACAAGGAGGCTTACATTAACGCTGCAATGAAGTTACTGTGAAAATCCCCTCGTCGCCACATTCCGGCGCCTGTTTGGGTACACTGAGGGAGAATTCAGAATGTCCAATTCACCTAATAAGCACGTCTTTTGGGTCTTGTGGAAGGAAACCGGAGCACCCGGAGGAAACCCACGCAGACACGGGGAGAACGTGCAGACTCCGCACAGACAGTGACCCAAGCCGGGAATCGAACCCGGGCCCCCGGCGCACTGAAGCAACAGTGCTAACCACTGTGCTACCTTCGCTGATGTCAGCAGCAGGCACACAAAGAAACATTGATTGGTCCTCAGGAACTGGTAATTGACAAAGATTGACCAATGAGGGAGCGCCGAGGTCAATGCACGCCCTGCGTTCGCGGGAGTGATAGGCTGAGACACTGGCCGGAATAAAACTCCACAACCTCCCCCCCGCATCACGCGGTGTAAATTGCTGTGCGTGAGATGGAACGTTTGATGGACCACTGACAGATGGAGGTTGGGGGAGGGGGGGCACGTGGGGGTGGGGGGAGATTTCCAGGGCCGCGGTGGGCAGGAAGAGTGGGCCTCCACATGGAGAGTGGAACATGAAAAGGAGTTGATAAGGCAGGGGCCTGTCAATAGATGACACCCAACCTCCGGGTCCAAAATGGGTTCCACCCTGCTCCGGGTCAGGAGCACTCACCTGACTGAGATGCTGCCTGGATTGGACAACGAATAGCCAGCGGGTGCATTTCTTGGCCACTGACGGGTGACCAACTGCGGCGAGCCGTTCAGGTAAGAGAGGGAGAGACGGCTCCACCTTAAGATGCTCTTCCAGCGCTTCTAACGCTTTTGAAGTAATCGCCATAGATACTGGACCGCCATCGTGGAAGGGATAAAACATTCACAGGCCAGCCTGTGCCGGGGTCAGCCACGGTTTGGGGGGATGGTGGCGGAAGGGGGTTGGGCCAGGGGGAGGGTGTGGGGGGTGGAGGAGGGCACTGGGGCAAGGGGAGGGCAGGGGAATGCGGTCCTCAAAGCCTCCCTGGAGCGCTGACCACTGTAGCCATCTGGGATGGCCACTTCCCGATTACAAAACGGACACTTTGCAAAGATTGCAGGGAAAATGGACAATACCGAGAAAACAAGCAGGTTCAGGGTTTGTCTGTTTATTGGAGCCGCAGCTCCCAGACAAGACCAAAACTGTAGGCCCATTAGCATACTAATGGCCCATCTCCGGGAACAAAAGAGTAACATTTGAGTAGCCGATACTAAAGCAGACACCCCGGCGCCAGAGGAGACCAGAACAAAGCAGGCCAACGGCCACCTAGGACACGCCCAGCCATCAGGGCACCCACCCCTTTATTGGATGAAATTGATAGGAACGATCGAGAAACGGCCCAATTGATTGGGGCCAAGTTCAAGGCCCGCCCAAAAGCGCGCGAAGCCCCTTTCACCGAGGAGAGACATGTCCAACAGCTGCACCAGAACAAGTAAGTCCAAGGTCAACGCACGCTACCAGACAGACGACCTTAGCCGTTCCCCTTCAGCACTTCGACCCCAGCGGCCTCAGAACCGAACAACGGTTATTGTTCCTCTGACTGAGTGGGCGCCCGAAGCTAAGTATAGGCTTTAGCAGTAGTGATAGTTTAGTCTGTAGAGTTTCGTGCATAAGTATATTTAATTGTGTGTGTAAATAAATAAGCATTGACTTTGAACTCACTAACTGGTGTATTGAGTCTTTGATCAGTATCCGGTTTGAACCTTGTGGCGGTATCGAAAGATACCTGGCGACTCTAGAGCAAATGTAATTAGAATTAAGGAAGGTGACCATATTGACCGCCATCTTCAGAGCCAACCAAAGAGCCAAACATTTAGCAACATTTACTGGCGACCTCTGACGGGACTCGACCTAGAAGTGGCCTAGTCACTCCGAGAGAACCCAAATTTGAATTGGAATCCAATTGGAAACGGAAAAACCACAAGTGTAAGAACAATACTGATCAAAACTCCGAGATTCGGAAGTGTGTTAATGCATGCGTACTAACAGGGATATAAGGTAAACCTGAGAGATTTTGTTGTGTAAAACTGTCGGGAGTTTTGTAGACCAGAAAATAGCGTAAGCCGTACCCGTGTTTACATCACCACTTTATCACCCCCTGTTCCAAATTCAGTAGAGAACCTAGATAGAGAAAATGGCAATGAAGGCAATGGAACGCCTTATGAACCCCCAAGAATTTGAGGTCGCAGCGACCAGTAGAGTAGGACAGTGTCCTGTATGGGAAGAAGAGGTCAGAAAATATCTCAAAGAGAAAGGATGAATTCATTTGGAGTGAATTGTGCGCCAATGACGAACAGGTCCCGGGAGAATAGGACATACTTGTTGGGAGAACCTGTCAGAGATCCACAAGAAGAGCTTAGGGAAAGCTCGCAAGCCGATGGCAATCGTGTCCTACTTGGCACAATTGTGAGGCACAGAGGAGGTCGTTAGGACGCTCTGTAGAGAGATTGAGGAGAGAGACAGAAATAGTGAGGGAGATGTGAGCGAATTTGAGAAGGAGAATAAGGAGTTAAGAGAACAGTTAGCAGCAAGGGACAGAGAGGTGGATGATGCCAAGTGGGCACACCAGTCTTGTCTCCCCCATTTGAGTAGTTTTCAGACCCAGTACGATAAGGCCTACCAGGACACGCAACGTGCGGTCTTGGTAAGACAAGAAACCGAGCAACAGGTAGAGCAATTGCAGAAGCAGTGCAATGATTTGAAAGCAGCTCTACGAGCCCTTCATACTTCCACAACGGAACAAAGGCAGAGCTCCGTAGATCACGCAAAGTGTCAGAAGCAAATTGCAGAATTGCAATCTCTGCTTTCTGTCCAGAATGTGTTTCAAAGTACGTTTGGACCCCAGTTAGACCAGGAAAACGGCCCCGATTGGCAGGAGTTAAATGAAAATGCCCACAGATACGTACATGGGACATGTACGCAAGGAAAACCACAGAAAAGAAAAGCACCCCAACCCCCGACTGAACAGGCAGAACACACCCCCATGAACCCGGTAACCACACACCGCAGGGCCGCAGCAGAAGGAAACGCAGATTTCCTGTATACAACCCCGTTAACCGTTGCCCAATTACGGGTCGTGTGTGGAAAAATTACACCGTTCCTTCCCACATCAGACCCCCCACCAGTTTTTCGCTAGAGTTAAACAGCAGGCTACCATGTACGGCCTGGACGAAAAGGAGCAAGTGAAGCTCACAGTTTTAAGCCTCGACCCTTCAGTCGTGGCAGCCCTTCCCGACCCACAGAATGTAGGAGGAGGCACACTCCAAGAGATGCACTCAGCGATCCTGGCTGCGATCGGCTACAACAGAGGAGATCACGTAGAAGGCCTAAACAAGTGTAGACAAAAGAAAACAGAGCACCCCACAGCGTTTGCTGGACACTTGTGGATACATTCCATAGCAGTTTTCGGCGAATTAGCCCGCGCCCATTTGTCCGCGGATAATATGGCCAAATGGACTTGAATCCTAGTCTGTCATGCGACAGGGGCAGGACAGAGAGCTTGACCAAATTGCGACCCCTCAGACGAGGCCCACAACGGGAAATGGGTTTTGAAGAGATTGTCCCGCACTTGTGATAGTCCATCCAAGGAAAAACCGCATTTGCAAAACCAGAGGAAGAGCAGGCAGACACAAATCCAGTCAGGACGCACCAGAACCCCGCATGGGTAAATGAGGGCAGGAACAGCCCATCGCAGCCTAAATCCCAGGAATGCTACAATTGTGGACGTGCACTATGCACGAGAGTGCAACACGCCCCAAAAGCAGCAGAGAAACCAACAGACAGGCACCCTAAATAAGAATAGGGCAAAGCCAATCCATAGCGTTAGCGCCCGTTCAGAGAACGCAGACATGAACGGCACCGACTGACGGTGTTCGGGCACCCCAACTTGGGTTTGCGACACCCTTTGGGACAAGTCCAGTAGACCGGTAGTAACAGGCAAAGTCCGGGGACACCCCGTAGAATTTCTTTGGGACACAGGAGGGTCCCGCACCACGCTCAATTCCTCCATGATGTTTCAACGAGACACATAGAACATAGAACGATACAGCGCAGTACAGGCCCTTCGGCCCACGATGTTGCACCGAAACAAAAGCCATCTAACCTACACTATGCCATTATCATCCATATGTTTATCCAATAAACTTTTAAATGCCCTCAATGTTGGCGAGTTCACTACTGTAGCAGGTAGGGCATTCCACGGCCTCACTACTCTTTGCGTAAAGAACCTACCTCTGACCTCTGTCCTATATCTATTACCCCTCAGTTTAAAGCTATGTCCCCTCGTGCCAGCCATTTCCATCCGCGGGAGAAGGCTCTCACTGTCCACCCTATCTAACCCCCTGATCATTTTGTATGCCTCTATTAAGTCTCCTCTTAACCTTCTTCTCTCCAACGAAAACAACCTCAAGTCCATCAGCCTTTCCTCATAAGATTTTCCCTCCATACCAGGCAACATCCTGGTAAATCTCCTCTGCACCCGCTCCAAAGCCTCCACGTCCTTCCTATAATGCGGTGACCAGAACTGTACGCAATACTCCAAATGCGGCCGTACCAGAGTTCTGTACAGCTGCAACATGACCTCCTGACTCCGGAACTCAATCCCTCTACCAATAAAGGCCAACACTCCATAGGCCTTCTTCACAACCCTATCAACCTGGGTGGCAACTTTCAGGGATCTATGTACATGGACACCTAGATCCCTCTGCTCATCCACACTTCCAAGAACTTTACCATTAGCCAAATATTCCGCATTCCTGTTATTCCTTCCAAAATGAATCACCTCACACTTCTCTACATTAAACTCCATTTGCCACCTCTCAGCCCAGCTCTGCAGCTTATCTATATCCCTCTGTAACCTGCTACATCCTTCCACACTATCGACAACACCACCGACTTTAGTATCGTCTGCAAATTTACTCACCCACCCTTCTGCGCCTTCCTCTAGGTCATTGATAAAAATGACAAACAGCAACGGCCCCAGAACAGATCCTTGTGGTACTCCACTTGTAACTGAACTCCATTCTGAACATTTCCCATCAACCACCACCCTCTGTCTTCTTTCAGCTAGCCAATTTCTGATCCACATCTCTAAATCACCCTCAATCCCCAGCCTCCGTATTTTCTGCAATAGCCTACCGTGGGGAACCTTATCAAACGCTTTGCTGAAATCCATATACACCACATCAGTTGCTCTACCCTCGTCTACCTGTTCAGTCACCTTCTCAAAGAACTCAATAAGGTTTGTGAGGCATGACCTACCCTTCACAAAGCCATGCTGACTATCCCTGATCATATTATTCCTATCTAGATGATTATAAATCTTGTCTCTTATAATCCCCTCCAAGACTTTACCCACTACAGACGTGAGGCTCACCGGTCTATAGTTGCCGGGGTTGTCTCTGCTCCCCTTTTTAAACAAAGGGACCACATTTTCTATCCTCCAGTCCTCTGGCACTATTCCTGTAGCCAATGGTGACATAAAAATCAAAGCCAAAGGTCCAGCAATCTCTTCCCTGGCCTCCCAGAGAATCCTAGGATAAATCCCATCAGGACCCGGGGACTTATCTATTTTCAGCCTGTCCAGAATTGCCAACACCTCTTCCCTACGTACCTCAATGCCATCTATTCTATTAGCCTGGGTCTCAGCATTCTCCTCCACAACATTATCTTTTTCCTGAGTGAATACTGACGAAAAATATTCATTTAGTATCTCGCCTATCTCTTCAGACTCCACACACAACTTCCCATCCCTGTCCTTGACTGGTCCTACTCTTTCCCTAGTCATTTGCTTATTCCTGACATACCTATAGAAAGCTTTTGGGTTTTCCTTGATCCTACCTGCCAAATACTTCTCATGTCCCCTCCTTGCTCGACTTAGCTCTCTCTTTAGTTCCTTCCTCGCTACCTTGTAACTATCCATCGCCCCAACTGAAACTTCACACCTCATCTTCACATAGGCCTCCTTCTTCCTCTTAATAAGAGATTCCACTTCTTTGGTAAACCACGGTTCCCTCGCTCGACGCCTTCCTCCCTGCCTGACCGGTACATACTTATCAAGAACACGCAGTAGCTGATCCTTGAACAAGCTCCACTTATCCAGTGTGCCCAACACTTGCAGCCTACTTCTCCACCTTATCCCCCCAAGTCACGTCTAATGGCATCATAATTGCCCTTCCCCCAGCTATAACTCTTGCCCTGCGGTGTATACTTATCCCTTTCCATCATTAACGTAAATGTCACCGAATTGTGGTCACTGTCCCCAAAGTGCTCTCCTACCTCCAAATCCAACACCTGGCCTGGTTCATTACCCAAAACCAAATCCAACGTGGCCTTGCCTCTTGTTGGCCTGTCAACATATTGTGTCAGGAAACCCTCCTGCACACACTGTACAAAAAACGACCCATCTAATGTACTCGAACTATATCTTTTCCAGTCAATATTTGGAAAGTTAAAGTCTCCCATAATAACTACCCTGTTACTTTCGCTCTTATCCAGGATCATCCTCGCCATCCTTTCCTCTACATCCCTAGAACTATTTGGAGGCCTATAGAAGACTCCCAACAGTGTGACCTCTCCTTTCATGTTTCTAACCTCAGCCCATACTACCTCGGAAGATGAGTCCCCATCTAGCATCCTCTCCGCCACCGTAATACTGCTCTTGACTAGCAGCGCCACACCTCCCCCTCTTTTGCCTCCTTCTCTGAGCTTACTAAACACCTAAACCCCGGAACCTGCAACATCCATTCCTGTCCCTGCTCTATCCATGTCTCCGAAATGGCCACAACATCGAATGCACAGGTACCAACCCATGCTGCCAGTTCCCCTACCTTATTTCGTATGCTCCTGGCATTGAAGTAGACACACTTCAAACCACCTACCTGAACACTGGCCCCCTCCTGCGACGTCAAATCTGTGCTCCTGACCTCTATACTCTCATTCTCCCTTACCCTAAAACTACAATCCAGGTTCCCATGCCCCTGCTGCATTAGTTTAAACCCCCCCAAAGAGCACTAACAAATCTCCCCCCAGGATATTTGTGCCCCTCAGGTTCAGATGTAGACCATCCTGTCTGTCGAGGTCCCACCTTCCCCAGAAAGAGCCCCAGTTATCCAGAAATCTGAATCCCTCCCACCTGCACCATCCCTGTAGCCACGTGTTTAATTGCTCTCTCTCCCTATTCCTCATCTCACTATCACGTGGCACGGGCAACAACCCAGAGATAACAACTCTGTTTGTTCTAGTTCTGAGCTTCCATCCTAGCTCCCTGAAAGCCTGCCTGACATCCTTGTCCCCTTTCCTACCTATGTCGTTAGTGCAAATGTGGACCACGACTTGGGGCTGCTCCCCCTCCCCCCTAAGGACCCGGAAAACACGGTCTGAGACATCACGTACCCTTGCACCTGGGAGGCAACATACCAAACGTGAGTCTCTCACGCTCCCACAAAATCTCCTATCTGTGCCCCTGACTATCGAGTCCCCAATTACTAATGCTCTGCTCCTCTCCCCCCTTCCCTTCTGAGTAACAGGGACAGACTCCGTGCAAGAGGCCCGTACCCCATGGCTTACCCCTGGTAAGTCCCCCCCCCCACAAGTATCCAAAGCGGTATACTTGTTTCTCAGGGGAACGACCGCAGGGGATCCCTGCACTGACTGCTTCTTCCCAGTCCCTCTTACAGTTACCCACCTATCTCCAATCTTTGGTGTAACTAATTCCCTGAAGCTGCTATCTATGACCCCCTCTGCCTCCCGAATGATTCGAAGTTCTTCCAACTCCAGCTCCAGTTCCCTAACTCGGTCTTGGAGGAGCTGGAGATGGCAGCACTTCCTGCAGGTAAAATCAGCAGGGACACTAACGGCATCCCTCACCTCAAACATCCTGCAGGAGGAACATTGCACTCCCTTCCCTGCCATCCCTCTAACTTTCTACCAAGATCTGGCTAACAACTAAATTAAATTTAAAAAAAAAAAAAATAATAATAATAAAATATGGTACTTACCTCACACCAATGGGTTTTATTATTAGGTTAGAGGAGGAGGGCGGGTGGGAGACACTACACGTGTAGTGTCTCGGGTTTCCTCTCCACCAGAATTTATTGGTGAGGGTCTTCCCAGAAGTCCGCGGGTCGAACTTCCTGTTCCCGCCTTAAACACTAAAATTTAAAAACAAACAGCAAAGAGGGACCGAAAACGGGACCAGGTAAGTGTTTACCGCTGAAATTGACTAGCCTGCTCCTGTGAAGGTCTCCCAGAAATCACTAACGCACTGCTCCCGCTGAAATTGACTAGCCTGCTCCGCTCCCGCTGAAATCGACTGGCCTGCTCCTGCAAAGACAAGTGTTTTTAAAGGAGAGACTTACCTCCCAGAAATCACTTGCGCACTGCTCCCGCTGAAATTGACTAGCCTGCTCCGCTCCCGCTGAAATCGACTGGCCCACATGGCCCACAACAGACACCATCATATTCAGCGGCTTTACAGGTCATTTACAACAAGGACACATCACAGCCCCTGGAACGATGCAAATAGGGAACATTACGACTAAACACCCCGTAGTTTTGGTCGATCCACCCCAGACAGCTGAACACATCCTAGGAATCGATTTTATGAGCTCCCACAACCTCTCTTTTGATCCGGTTAATAAATGTGTGTGGAGAATGGCAAAGGCAGCACGAGCCCCCATCACCACGCAGTTGGAGAGTATGAAAACAGAATTAGCTCAGTAGGAGACTTCTGGTTCGACCCGCGAGCCATTAGTCAGGACAAAGAAGTTAGGGAAGTCCTGCAGCAACACAAAGCAGCATTTGCACAGCACAAGCACGACTGTGGCAAGAAAGCTGGCTTGGTGAACATTACAGGTCCCGACCCCAGACCCCAAAAGCAGTACGGATTTCCCCAAGAGGCAGAGGGAGAAATCTCCAAAGTAATAGAGAGTTTGCTGGATCAAGGCATACTCCGATCAGTAGCCTCCACGAACAACGCACCAATTTGGCCCGTCATGAAACCCGATGGATCATGGCGACTGACCATTGATTGCCGGGAACTGAACAAAGTAACCCCAGTAGCAGCCCCCACTGTAGCCACGAGTCCCGAGATCATGCTCAAACAGGGACTCCAGTCAAAAACTTTTCGGTTTTGGACATTAGCAACGGCTTCTGGTCCATTCCATTGGCTAAAGCGTGCCAGTGCAAATTCGCCTTTACATTCCAGGGACAACAATATACATGGAAGTGCCTTCCACAAGGCTTCCACACTTCCCCTCCATTTAGTGGCTGTTTTAGCACAGGGCTAAATCGCTGGCTTTGAAAGCAGACCAAGGCAGGCCAGCAGCACAGTTCAATTCCCGTACCAGCCTCCCCGAACAGGTGCCGGAATGTGGCGACTAGGAACTTTTCACAGTAACTTCATTTGAAGCCTACTTGTGACAATAAGCGATTTTCATTTCATTTTCATTTTCCACCGACAGCTGGCAAATGGATTAGCAAAATTTTCCCGACCCGAATGTCTGGTCCAGTACGTAGATGACTTGTTACTACAGACAGACACAAAGGGAGAGCACATTTCGCTTCTCGCCAAACTCCTAGGACTCCTAAAACAGATTGGATGTAAATTCAACCCCTGTAATCACTCATGGTAAACGCGAGATCGAGCAAAAGAGAATTGACTCGATCGTCAAATTGCCCCTTCCCCACAATGTCTCAGCCCTCCGGTCATTTTTAGGACTGGTTGGCTACTGCCGAAACCATATCGACGGTTTCGCCACAAAAGCAGCGCCCCTTTCACAACTTCTCAAGAAGCAGGCACCTTGGGAATGGCTTCCACAGCATACAGATGCCGTGGATGCTTTAAAAAGAGCCCTCAGTACAGCCCCGCATTACAGGTCCCAGATCCACTTTCCCCGTTCGCAATTGAAGTGGTAAGCACCGACCGAACCCTTTCAGCCGTGCTCCTCCAGGAACGCCATGACCAATTACGCCCCGTGGCATACGCCTCACGCGTGTTAGACCCTATCGAGCAAGGATTTTCTGCCTGTGAAAGGCACCTGCTCGCAGTTTTTTGGGCAGTACAATACTTCGCCTACATTACAGGACTCAACCCCATCACCATCCTCACAGAACACACCCCGACACAGCTATTATTAGACGGTAGACTTAAAGATGGCACAGTCAGTCAAATCCGCGCAGCCCGTTGGACCCTTCTTTTACAGGGACGGGACATCACAGTTAAAAGAACCAAGACCCACACTTTCCTAGCCGATAATTTGCAATATGCAGGTACCCCACATGAGTGTGAGATCATCACCACAAAACACAACACAACATTTATACCTAAGTCAGCTCCCAGGAAAGCAGGAAATACACCCCAGAGACCCCAACCCACAGACACGTGCGCACCCCTGAAAAGTTATGTGGATGGCTCCTCCACAGTTTTGAATGGAAAGAGAATCACCAGTTGCGGCATTTATGTAGAGGACTCACAGGGACACGCTCTCGACGAGATTTCATTAAAGTTGCCAGGACACCTGGCCTCGCAGGCAGCAGAACTGGCAGCCATAGCTTACATTGTACTCCACCTCGACTCGTTCCCGACACCAGCAGACATATATTCGGACAGTTTATATGCCTGTAACAGTTTAACGGAATTCCTACCCCTGTAGGAAACTAGAGGATTTGTTTCCGCAGACGGAAAGCCCCTACCCTCAGCCCCATTACTCCGGCATATCCTAGAGACAGCTAAAGATAGGAAATACGGCAGAATTAAGGTTCGCAGTCATCACCGTTCTCCCCCCCTGGTAATGTTAAAGCGGACGCCATCGCGGATGCAGGTTCCAGGCATGGTTACTTTTGGAACCCCCCCCGAGAGCACCCCAGTACACGCAGTTCAGGCCTCACAGACCAACATTCAGGATCTAGCGAAAGCTCAAAAGGAAGATGAAAAACTCAGGGAAGTTTTAAAAGGAACCTTCCCAGCCCCGTATGATCAGTTTAAGAATACAATCACCACACATGACGGTGTGATTTTGAAAGAAGGCATTTATGTAGTTCCCAGCCAGGACAGGAACCAGATTATTTGTCAGTTCCGTGACAATCATGGACACCAAGGCATTGAACCCACCCTAGCCCACCTCAGACCTCTCTGCTGGTGGCCTGATTTAAATGCTGATGTTACGCACTACATTGAAAATTGCTTGATCTGTGCTCAGAACAATCCGGACAGATATGCAAGAAAGGCTCAGCTTAGTCACACCCGTCCCGTTAATGGCCCCTGGACGAATTTGCAGATAGATTATATAGGACCCCTACCCCCTGCAGAAATGGTTATAAGTATGTGTTGGTGGTCATCGACACCTTCACAAAATGGATGGAAGCTTTTCCATCGAGAAATAATACGGCCAAAACAACAGCTAAAATCCTAACACAGCACATCTTTACAAGATGGGGCCTCCCCCGCAGTATAGAGTCTGATCAAGGCTCCCATTTTACAGGACGAGTAATGAAGAACGTCCTCACAATTTTCGGAATAAGGCAGAAGTTTCACATAGCCTACCACCCCCAGTCAAGCGGCATTGCAGAGCGGATGAGCAGAACTCTAAAAGCCACTCTCAGGAAAATGGTGCAACAGAATAACAGCACCTGGGACTCAGTTCTTCCATTTGCACTGATGTTCTTACGAAACATGGTATCCACGTCCACAGGATACACCCCCCACACCCTCATGACCGGACGCCCCATGAAAGGGACAGAGTATTTATTAGGACTGGATTTGGCCAGCCCCGCAGTCACTGCCCTCACGCATGAAAATGCTGTACAGCAGCTAAGTGAGGATATAAAGGTAGCGTGATTTCACATAAACCAGTTTAAGGCTTATGGCTCGCAGAACAACCATGCACACCACATCTCGCTCGCAGCAGCGGACGAGCACGCCCCGCCCACAGATGACGCATCCCTACCCTCCCCCAGCCAGTCCAGCCCGTCCTCAGACACATCTTCAACTCCACCCCCAGAGGCACGACTCCGCCTCTGCCTTCCCTCAACCAGCAGCGACAGTGACAGTGATAACGACAGCAATGACGACAGCCACAGCACACCACGTTATGATTACACCCCTGCACCAGGCCCCACTCCCAGAGAATCTGAGCATGATTCCAGTGACCCTTTCGAAATTACGTACATCAAAGCCCCTGACCCAGACCCACCGCCCGACGATTACGGATTGAAGCATAGTAGCTCCAACCTCGACACACGATTCTGGCACCGAGACAATTCGTTCAGGCTCATCCGGAATGATGAGATGGACCCCAATTCGCACCCAAGCAGCTTTAGCCAAACTACTCCAGTCAAGAGTATGGCAGCCAGGAGAAGATGATGACATAGAGTCTGACTCCCACCAAACGAATCCCTTTGCGACTCTGTTCGCTATTGAGCAGTGAGGTGTCCACGTGATGGTGAAAAGGAACCGATGGAGAGATACGGTGCCCTTCTGATGGATTCTGCACCATGTTTGTTGTATGTTTGTTCGTTTAATGTACATGTTTGTTGTTTGTGAATGTAAAAGTTTTCATGGCCCCACGCCACTACCCTTTTGACGCCCAATGGCTGTTAATGGAACAAGTTTGTCAACAGACAACCGTTCAAAGGAACTAGTTTGTCGACAGACACAACTCATAGCTACTCTTCTGATTCGATCACGAGAGGCAGCCCCCATGACGACCACATTCTTACCCGTTCTTGCCGGTCGCTCAGGCAGTGGAGAAACGGCACTGGTCCCCGCCCCGCCTGAGGACCCCCCTCTGGCCAGCTACGCTCGGGTAGAGCAGAAACGGCACTGGTCACCGTCCTACCCGGGGATTCCACCCATTCTTGCCCGCCGCGGCCCATACGCATCCCATTTTGGCACTTTCAGTTCAGAATTCTTTTGTTTGTTTTTGACGACCCTTAGGTTGCTTCCGTATGCTATTTACATCCTCAAACACTAGGATGGTAGATCGCACAGGCTGCGAGACGACTCGCACGGTGTCAGTATTTTTCTCGGATGTCTTGTCCAAATATTCGGTTTAAATTTAAAAAATGAGGGAGTCACAGATGGTGACCAATCATAATGGGTAATTGGCAACAAAGGACAGACAGACAGGCATACGAGATCTTAAGCAAGATAATAACAGATATTATGCTTGTGTCCATAGAACTCCAGAACCTCAGGAAACCCAGAGGAAGATAAAGAAGAAGACCGACAAAAGGAAAGATGAAGACAACCTTCATGTTTTTCACCTGGATCTTAGCGGGATCCCTTCAGTTGCGCACGGACGCTACCCCCCCCTAACCCCTACCACACAGGCCGTGAATGATTCCCATCCTTGCCATACACTGTGCCCCGAGATAGTTAACCATGAGATAGTTACCCCCGAGACAGTTACCGACACCCCGACCTGGTGTGACAAGTTTATAACCTGGTATTCACTATCGTACATAGTAGAATCGCTCTTAGTACTGGTGATACTCTGCAGTATCGTGCAGACACGTAGACTCAGAAAATGGCGAAGGAGAGCCTCCCACTCTCGCACCCCGGTATACACGTTTAGGTCCCCTATTTTCGGACTTCACCAAACCCCCCAACCCCTTGAGTGAATTAAAGTGCACCCGTTTTTCTTTATGTGTGTTTTGTTCGTTCAATAAAGAAATGTAAACCTCTGTGCTTGACTGCCAAGCCAGAGAAACTTGTGTTGCTGCTATTTGTACAGTTTAAAGTGTTGTAGATTATTTTTGATTGTTTGAGTGAGGATAGTTTATTGAGGATAGTTAGAGGTTACAGTTTTTTTATTTTGTAATGCATGCCTGAATGTCATAGCGCCCCGTAGAGTTTTATAATGCTGTATGTATGTAAAATGAATTTAGGTAAAAATTGTGTTTCACAGGACAGGGCAGTGTAGAGCCCGTGAAGTGCTTATGGGTGCCCCGCTTGGTCAGAGAACGAAGACAACGCGGTAATGTGATCCTTCACGCTTCGCGTTGAGGATCACAAGGAGGGTGTGTAGCCATCTGGGATGGCCACTTCCCGATTACAAAATGGACACTTTGCAAAGATTGCAGGGAAAATGGACAATACTGAGAAAACAAGCAGGTTCAGGGTTTGTCTGTTTAGTGGCGCCGCAGCTCCCAGACAAGACCAAAACTGTAGGATCATTAGCATGCTAATGGCCCATCTCCGGGAACAAAAGGGTAACATTTGAGTAACCGATACTAAGGCATCACCCCGGCGCCAGAGGAGACCAGAACAAAGCAGGCCAACGGCCACCTAGGGCACGCCCAGCCATCAGGGCACCCACCCCTTTATTGGAGGAAATCGATAGGAACGATCGAGAAACGGCCCAATTGACTGGGCCAAGTTCAAGGCCTGCCCAAAAGCGCGCGAAGTCCCTTTGGGTATAAGAAGGATCCCCCAAGAGAGAATCGTTCTCTTGGATCCGGCTCTCACCGAGGAGAGACCTGTCCAACAGCTGCACCAGAACAAATAAGTCCAAGGTCAACGCACGCTACCAGTCAGATGTCCTTAGCTGTTCCCCTTCACCACTTCAACCCCAGCAGCCTCAGAACCAAACAACGGCCATTGTTCCTCTGACTGAGTGGGCGCCCAAAGCTAAGTATAGGCTTTAGCCTCTCCTCAGAGCCTGCTGTGTTTTCCCGGCACCTGCCCGTTCCTGCCCCTGGAAGTACTACCCTTGGCGATTAATGCGAGCTATCGCGGAGTTTAACCCTTGCCTTTCTCCATCATGCTAGGGGCCAAATCATTAGAATAGTATCCCAGAGGCCAAGGTTAATAATCTGGAGACAAGGGTTCAAATCCCAGCACGGCAGGTGGAGGGATTTTTCTTTTTTAATATAATTTTAATATAATATATAATTGTCAGTGGAAACAGTTTTGCCCTATCTGCTCTATCAGACCGCCTGTCCCCATAGCTCCCAACCCGTCAGTCACCAGGGGACATAGGTTTACGGTCCGTGTGACAGAGTTTAGAGGAGATGTGCGAGGCAGGTGTTTTTACGCAGAGGGCGGTGAGTGCCTGGAACGAGTTTCCAGGGGAGGTTGTGGAAGCAGATACATTAACGCCGTTCAAAAGGCATCTTGACAAATGCATGGATAGGACGCGTATCGAGGGATACGGCCCAAGGAAGTGCTGAGGGTTTTGGCAAAGGTTGGTATCTTGACTGGTACAGGCTTGGAGGGCCGAAGGGTCTGTTCCTTGTTCTTTGTTCTTTGACTGGGGGAGGAGGAGGGTTGCTGGCCAAGGGCACGGACACCACCATCCCACACCCACACCTCCAAACCCCCTCACCTCCCACACTACCAAGCCACCCACATGCACACCCCCTCCATGCCAAGTACCTGTGGCGCGACGAGCTGGGGGCACTGGGTTGGCAGTGACAGCGGGTCTGGTCCATGGGGTGGAGGATGATGGCAGCCTGCTCTGCGATGAGCTCCGTGCTCCACATCGTCTGGCTTACACCCACAGTAGTACCTCCCACCTGGCTGATCTCTGCATGCGAGCTGGCCAGTCCATCACCCATGGGACCTTCACCCACCAGACAGAGCACTGAGGCAGGTTTGAATGGTGTTAACGGTTGTTTATTGTAAATAAATACATACAGTCTGTGCCCTAGCCCCTGTAAATTAACTGTGCCTTGCAACCATGTCAACCGCGGTTATGCTGCAACTATACATGACCCTGGTGAGACCACATTTGGAGTATTGTGTGCAGTTCTGGTCACCTCATTATAGAAAGGATGTGGAAGCATAGGAAAGGGTGCAAAGGAGATTTACCAGGATGCTGCCTGGTTTGCAGGATAGGTCTTCTGAGGAAAGGATGAGGGAGCCAGGGCTTTTCTCTTTGGAGCGGAGGAGGATGAGAGGCGACTTAGTAGAGGTTTATAAGATAATGAGGGGGATAGATAGAGTGGACGTTCAGAGACTATTTCCTCGGGTGGATATAGCTGTTACAAGGGGCATAACTATAAGATTCAGGGTGGGAGATATAGGAGGGATGTCCGAGGTAGGTTCTTTACTCAGAGAGTGGTTAGGGTGTGGAATGGACTGCCTGCTGTGATAGTGGAGTCGGACACTTTAGGAACTTTCAAGCGGTTATTGGATAGGCACATGGAGCACACCAGAATGACAGGGAGTGGGATAGCTTGATCTTGGTTTCAGACAATGCTCGGCACAACATCGAGGGCCAAAGGGCCTGTTCTGTGCTGTACTGTTCTTTAACATCTATAACAATATAAATTTAGAGTACCCAATTTTCTTTTTCCCAATTAAGGGGCAATTTAGCGTGGCCAATCCACCTACCCTGCACGTTTTTTTTTTGGGGTTGTGGGGGCGAGACCCACGCAGACACGGGGAGAATGTGCAAGCTGGTGGAACTTAAATTCAATTCATTAAATCTGGAATTGAAAACTAGCCTCAGTAACAGTGACCATGGCAACAGCCATCGACTGTCGCACAATCCACTAATTCCCTTTAGGGGAGGAAATCTGCCGCCCTTACCCCGTCTGGCCTACACGTGACTCCAGGGCCCACGGCAATGTGGTCGACTCTGAGCTGCCCCTCTGAAATGGCCGAGGGCAATTAGGGAAGGGCAACAAATTCTGGTCTGGCCCCAGCGGCGGCCACGTCCCGTGTGAGAATGAAAAAAAGGAAATCATTTTTCGGACAACGCCATTTTGCCTCCACGTTTGACATGTTGGGGCTGGGTGAGGGCAGCTCGATGACGCCTGTGCCACCTGCCTGCCCTCAGGCAGTCGAACAACAACTCAGAGGGAAAAATATTGTCTGTGATTACAAGGTTCTTACTCTGCGCCTCGCCAGATAAACACTGAATGTTTAAACAGCAGAGTATTTGTGACTGAGCTGTTGACAGTTCTTGTTGACAGATTGAGGTTATGTTGTTTTTTTCTTTGTTTCTTGGGGAATATATTGCTGGGCCGTGTTCTCGGTAATTCCAATATTTTCCTATTTGATTGTTGTCCTTTCTCTGTTCTTGAACGAGGTCAGTTCAGTTAATATTTGGACGTGTTGTGATTGGGACTTCGGCCCAGGGGCCAGTTTCATCTTGTTTTGTTTTGTTTTTGAGTTTGGAAAGAAAGTGTACTAAAACCTCCCACCCCTCTCAAGGTCAGCCTTCCGACACCGAATCCTTTTATTTGCAGAATGTAGACATCCGCCGGCACGGAGCACAGCACACTACAAGGCCAAACCGGGAACCTACAGCATATGGCCCGGGTTGAAGCAGCCAGTTTTAAACTCCCACTGTCATTTCCCATTGGGAAACTCAATAGGGGAGTTCAAACTCCATGGAGCTCCATGGGGGGTTCCATTGATGATTCCCCTGCGTCCTTCCTGGGCGCCATATCATCATCCCCCCCCCACCCCCTCCCGCCCTTAAATCTGTTCCTCCCCCAGTAACCTGGCTGCGAGAAAGTCCCTTCCGCCGCTTGCCGATCGGCCTGGAGACAGTCGAGGGTTGGGCCGGATCCGGCAATGTGAACCGAATCTGGGACCTTCGCTTCCGGAGGGAGCACCGAAGAGCTACTGATGAGGGTTCCTCTTCCGGGTCCACTTCAGCTGGGGCACCAAATTCCTCTGCTTCTATCTCAGAGTCCGTATCCCCGTTATCCAGAGGGAACGGGCGGTGGGTCGGCTTTGAGCTGGGCCGGCACTGGTGGCGGCCTCCATGGCCACTAACGAAGTTTGCTCAGGACCGCACTCCCTGCTCTTGAGGTGGTCCAGATGTTTCTTTATGACCTTACCCTGGGCTTCACTCTATATGACACTGGCCCCATTTCCTCCATTATGATCCCGGGGACCCAGCTGGGACCATCTCCGGAGTTCCTCCCGTAAACCTGGCCGCCTGTTTCGAATGCTCTTTCCGTTCTTGCGGAGTCGCCATTTATCTTTGCGTTCTCCTGCTGGGACGCCACACTCCCCGCCAGGTTTGGGACTGGCCGGCTGAGTCTACCACGAGGCCATGGCCCATTAACGGTTCCGCTGGCATGATTCCTGCTCTTGTGCGAGGAGTGGTCCTAGCGTCGAGTACAAATCGTGCCAATCTGCTCTCCGTGGATTCCGCAGATTGTTTTGAAAGTCTGCACCGCCCATTCCGCCAGCCCATCTGGTGACAGGTGGCAAGGTTCTGTTCTGTTGTGTCTGATACCATTCGACAGCATGAAGATTTGGAACTCAGCACAGGTGGAGGCCGTGCCGTCTGTGCAAACCAGGAATTCTGGTAATTCCGTGCAAGCAGAAGCTCTTTCATAATTTCTCGATTGGAGAGTGAAAGGTCATGGAGCTCGTGCCAGATATCGCCTGTGGATATATGCATCACTGTAAATACACAAGGGGTTAATGTAAATACACTACGACTAACTAAACACTAGAGGGAGCACCAGAGACGTCATGACATGCAGACATACAGCTAATGGATAGGACACGACCAATGGGCAGTCAAGACACCCAGAGGTGATGTAGCCACCTAAAATGGCTGATTCCCTATTAATTTGGCCAAAACCCGATTTAAAATGGCTCACCGAAAAGGCTGATGGGAAAAGCAGCCAACAGGACACAAATGGACGGCTGCAGACAGAATAGCGTATTCGGCTCTGGGGAAGTCGGCCCAGATCGATACTCAAGACTATTAGCAGCACATCAACCCAGACATCTGCAGTTTAATCGGCTTTCCCCGGGAACAATTGCAACATATTAGCAATTGAATGCCGGGCCAGACCTGTCGGCGCCTGCAGTGGCCGAAACAAAGACAGGTGAACGACCAACCCCCGATCGAGGAATCGCCTCGCAATTGGACGTATCGAACCCAGTGATTGGGAACAAGTCCAATCACTTGGGACTCAGGGTCAAGGGCCGCCCCGAGAGGCGGGAAGCCCCTGGGCCCTATAAAGTGAGGGGCCAAGTTCGGATCGCGCTCTCTCTCCCTTCTTCTCCTGCTCACGACCTTCGCAAGAACATCGACCAGAAACAGTAAGTTTGACTCCAGTGATCGCTACCCGATAAAGACTCCGAGCCATCGACTCGTATCAGCCTTTTTGAATCCCGCGGGCCAGATCCGATTCGATAAGCCATTCGTTTCCCTGACCTGGTGGGCCCTTCCTAAAGTTAAGTATTGGCCAGTAGTGGTAGGTTTCTATATAGATAGTAGGATTATTGTATAAGCATTACCTGTTGTATATAATAAATGACCGTTGATTTCAATCTTACTAAGCAGTGTGCTGACTTATTAATCATAACTCGAGCTTGAACCACGTGGCGGTATCAGAAAGATACCTGGCGACTCGTGAGCAAAGGTGACATAATCAGAGCTAATAAACTAAGGCTAAAAAGAGCAACAGTGACACTACCATAAGGGGGCATTACACAACCCATATATAAGGACAGGGCACACATGCTCTGTCTCTTTCCACAGGCGACACTTAGAGAGTAGGACAGGGGCAGATCGGAAGCATCACACCCACCACATGGCTTAGAGCAGACTGGTTAGCTAGACTGAGTTACTATAGCAAGATTAGCAGGAGAGTCGAACTCATAGAGAACTGTGCTACTGGTTCAATAAATCACATTGAATTTACTTCAAAGTCTGGAGTATCTTTTGGTCAACGCTGCATCGAGTTGCAGCCTGTGTTATCCCAGAGTACAGAACACAACATCGCCCAGATGCCAAGGTGGCAGTGTCAGGTGCCACTGGTCAGGGCCTGAGGAGGGGTCATGCTCATGAAAGGGGGGAGTGAAAGTGTGTGGGGGGGGGGGGATCCTGAAAGGGTCTAGTCGTGAAATGGGGGGCCTGAAAGTTGGGGCCCTCAGCGACCCCTTGCGGAGTGTGCTCACTTGGGAGAGGGGGGTGGGGTGGTAATGCCCATTTCTGCAGGTGGGTGGCATCGTCCATGGGTGCGGAGTTTGTGGGGTCACTTCGAGATCAGGGCACCCTTTCAAAATGGCGGCCCGATCTCTGAGCAGCCGGGCTTGACGGCAAGTTCGGCTCCCCGCTGCTGGGAAACGTTCAAAACCCGGGAGGAACCCTCCAAGCCTCCATAAAATGATGGTGTGAGAGTGAATACCGGTCTGGATCTCCCCCAAAAGACTGACGGGAAACACCCGCCAAACCTGCCCCAAATAACAGTCATTTGTTGGTTCAATCGCACCCATCTGGAATAATATTGGCCTCAGCTCCATTGCTCCTCCTCAAAATAATACCGTGGGATCTTTAACACCCACCCGAGCAAGGAGATGGGACCCCTGTTAAATGTCACAACATTACATGTACATGTTGTGGTGACTCCAGGCAATATCAGGGTAGACGGTAGTGTTTATTGGCAAATAACAAGGGTAACTTTGTACAGGCACAGAGTCTCTGTACAGGTGTTAATACTCTGGCTCCCGGTGTCACTCTGACCAGAATTGTGTTGCCCCGGGCCCTGCACTTTTTCCTCATTGGTCGGGGTTCGTGTGCTCCCGCACAATAGGCCACGGGCCAGTCACATGGTCCGTGATGACATGCCCCATAAAGGGGCTGCTTTACCACATCCCTCCCCCCCTTACGTCCCTCAATAACATATGTACAAACAAGCTTTAGAAAAGAACTATCCACAATGTAAGAGTGAGGAAAGCAAAGGGAAGAGAATCCAGAACAGTCCATCGCAACTTTGTTTTAATAAATTTAGAGGACCCAATTATTTTTTTTCCAATTAAGGAGCAATTTAGCGTGGCCAATCCACCTAGCCTGCACATCATTGGGTTGTGGGGGCGAACACGGGGAGAATGTGCAAACTCCACCCGGACAGTGACCCAGGGCTGGGATCGAACCTGGGACCTCGGCGCCGTGAGGCCGCAGTGCTACCCACTGCGCTACCGTGCTGCCCGTCACAGCTTTAACCTACTGGGAGATTTCCTTTGTCCTGAGAACCACCTTAATCCCCCAACTGGCTGCACCAACTCGGGGGTGACGAAGCCGGCACCCTCAGGCGAATGTCCCCGAGAGTCAGCCACCCCCAGCAGGTTATTCCCTTCTGCTGCAAGTTTCTGGATCATCGATGGGACCTCCGCAAGACTCCTGGGCCCCTATTTTCTGGCTCCGCCGCGGGGGCAGTAGTGCTTCGTGCCGGCCCCAACTGATCTGAGTTTGGGGGTGGGGTTGCCCGGATTCTCAGCTGGTCAGTGTGTTTCTGCGCTGCCCTGCCGTTCAGATCCACAGCGTTCGGGGCTGGGCCAGCTTGGACGCGATTCGGCCCGGTGGCCACAGTGGGCCTGAGGCAAGGTTTCTAACCAGGACAAGGCCGCCGCTCGGAATGATCTGTCCCCGTTTTGCCAAATGTGCTGTTTCCTCCGGGAGGCCTGCCGAGCTCTCATCCACCACCCCCCCCCCCCCCCCCCCACCTCGCGAATTTGGATAAACCAAGACCCCCGAGTCCGGAGATGCCCGCCCATCGGTAATTCTGCCAGAGTGACTCCCTGAGCGTCAAACAAGCAAACACCGGCCGCAAAGCCGCTGCTGTGGCCACCTAGGCCTCGCCCCGACTCCAGAACCTCCAACCACTTTGAATGGGCGTTGGCCTAGACGGTGAACATTCTGCCCAGGAAGGGACCGGCCAGGTCCACATGTACCCTTGTCCATGGGAGTCCAGGCCATTCCCAAGGGTGGAGGTCAGCTGTAGGGGGCAGTGTCGGCTGCGTTTGGCAAGACCTCACCAGCGCGCCATATTTTTGACGTCCTTGTCAATTTCAAGCCACCAGATGAGGCAACATTTACATTTTCATCCGCCCCGAATGGGCACTTTGTAGTTTTTGCAACAAGGGCTCTCGGGATTGGGGTGGCATTGCCACTTGGGACCCCCAGACACCGACTCCACCCTCAAAACTCAGTTCGTCCTTATGCGTTAGGTATGGTCTTAACCAATCAGATGTGTCATGGTGCCACCCGGTCAACATCACCTTGGGCCGGCCATGGCGGCGTGTGGTGGCCGGTTTGGGGGGGGGGGGTATGGCGGAGGGGGGGCACGGGGGGTGGTGGTACCCATACAGCCGGTGTCACCCTGCAGACCCAAGGCCAAGGTGGGTGGTCAGTGGGGTGCGCGCAGGCCGCAGCAATGGCGGCCCGTGCCTGGACACCGCCCCAGTCCCATAGGGGGGTCACCCTGGCCCCGTGGCCCGTCCCCCCGTTATCCACGACCACACCCCCCCCCCTCCCCGACCCCCAGCCCGGCCAGTGTTGGTACCGACAGTCTCGCCTCTCCGTGTCCTCCCTCCTCTCTCCCCCTCATCAGCCACAGCGCCTGTTTCTCGATTTTTTTTAATTTAAAAAATATATTTATTCAAATTTTTCAACAAATTTTCAACAAAACACCCCCCCCCCAACAAAAAGAAAGAAAGAAACAAGAACACAACAATCAGAAATTATACATTGGATTTCCCCCAGATACAATAACCCCCCCTATAACATTTAAGAACACAAATTGGGAAAAAACCCCACCTTCACCCAAACGCCAGCCCAAAAGAAACCTAAAAGAAACATCGTCCTCGCAACACCCCATCCAAAACCCATCCAAAACCCATCCAGCACCGGGCACGGCCAGAACATATGGACGTGATTTACCGGGCTCCCCGAGCACCTCCCACATCTGTCCTCCACCCCAAAGAACCTACTCCACCTCGCCCCCGTCATATGCGCTCTGTGAATAACCTTGAACTGTATTAGGCTGAGCCTGGCGCAAGAGGAGGAAGAATTAACCCTACTCAGGGCATCAGCCCACAGACCCTCATCTATCTCCTCCCCCCAAGCTGCTCCTCCCACTTGCCCTTTAACTCCTCCCCCGAGGCCTCCTCCTCTTCTGTTTCTCGATTTTTAGAAGCACAGGAGAGCTGCACCGTCGGGATTTCACCCCGGTGGAGGCAGAGAATCGCGGTGGTCCCGGAGAATACCGGGTCAGGCCCGTGTGGAACACATTGTCGCTGCTGTCAAGGCAACAGAGAATTGCGATTAGGCGTGAAACCGGCGGCCGCCACGATTCCGCCATAAAAACCCATTGTCCGCCCAATCGCGTTTCCTGATTCTGGGATCGGTCGATGGAGAATCCCGCCCTGTGTGTTTCACTTTGGAAAAGACTGGAGCCTGTTGTGTCCAATTATTTATGTGGCTGGATGAAATTGGCAGGGTGTCTAAAGAGTTCAATGCCAAGATGGTTTCTGAAGTTACCGGCGTGTGGCAGCTTCTTTGGAAGTGGCAGATGACTCCTTGCACCAGCGTTCGAAACCTGCGCACCTGATCTACGCTGAAAAATGTAGTCATGTGCCAGCAGCAACAAGGCCCAGCCTTGTACCCTGGCAGAGGCCGATGGTGGTATCGGCCCATCTTCACGAAGGAGTCCCGGCAAGTGGTCTGTTATGAAACGTCGCCTGTAAACATACTGGTGAAGCTTCTTGACGCTGTAGATTACAAGCAAGGCCTTCCTTCTCAATCTGTGTATATTTACGCTCAGCGTTCCCGAATGCAATCGGCCTCTCTGAGACACCCTCCATTGTTTGGGATAAGACTTTCCCTATCCCGGAAGGTGAACCAGCGCAGGTCAGAATGATGGTTTTTTTGGGGGGGTCTAAATGAACCAACAAGCTCAATAGAAGCTCCTGTGTATTCTTCCACTGTCCACACTGGTGTTTTCTCACGAGCAAGTGTAGTGGTGCCAATGACGTTGCTGGGTTGGGAATAAAAGAGCCATAATTGTTCATATCCCTAAGAAGGGCATTAATTCTGCCACGCTCTTAGCTGCCGGGACATGTCCATTGGCCGGGGTTTATGTGATCCCACACAATAGGCCCTGAGCCAGTCATGAGGACCGTGAGGTCACACCCCTGAAAGAAGCCACCTACCATACATGTGTAACAACATTACATGTACATATGTCGCAATGTTATATGTACATTGCCACGATGTTACATGCAGCTGTGTAACAATGGGATAATCATAGAATTTTCAGTGCAGCCCATCGAGTTTTGGAAAGAGCACCCTACTAAAGCCCACGCCTCCACCATATCCCCATAACCCAGAAACCACACCTAACCTTTGGGCACTAAGGGCAATTTAGCATGGCCAATCCACCTAACCTGCACATCTTTGGACTGTGGGAGGAAACCGGAGCACCCGGAGGAAACCCACATCGACACGGGGAGAACGTGCAGACTCCACACAGACAGTCACCTGAGGCCGGAATTGAACCCGGGTCCTTGGAGCTGTGAGGCAGCAGTGCTAACCACTGTGCCACCGTGCCGCCCGATGTTACACATTGTTGTATTATAGGTATTACGGCACCTGAGAGGCTGAAGTACCATTGGTAGAACCTGTATGCTTGCTATTGGCTAGAGTGTATAATAGCTCCGCCCTGATAGGCGGGGTATAAGAACCCGTGCCATCCCAGCAGCCCTCATTCTGTACCTGAGCTGCTGGGGGAAACATCTAGCTTATTAAAGCCTTCAGTTGGACTACAACCTCGTTTTAGTGGTCATTGATCGTGCATCAATTTAATAAGCTAGATTTTAAGAAGAAAGGAGGGAGCTCCGATTCAAGCCGGAGTGTCTGCAACTTAGCCCCCACGCAGTGAACTCAGCGGCGATCTTTAAGCACTGGCTGGCGTGTTTTAAAGGGTATCTCGAGATGGCAGAAAACGCACCCACGGGAGAGCAGAAACTGCACGTCCTGCACTCAAGGGTGAGCCTGGAGATCTACACCCTTATCGAGGAAGCGGAAGACTTCGATGCAGCAATCGAGCTGCTAAACGGACACTATATTCGCCCGGTAAACCAGGTCTACGCCCGGCATCTGCTTGCAACAAGACGGCAAACCCCTGGGAATCATTGGAGGAATTCTACCGCGCACTCCTGGTGTTGGGCAGAAGCTGCGGCTGCCCGCAAGCTTCGGCGAACGAACACACGGAACACTTAGTCCGAGACGCTTTCGTGGCAGGTATGCTTTCATCACAAATCTGCCAGCACCTGTTAGAGAAAGACACCCTGGGTCTTAGGGAGGCACGGGCCCTTGCAGGCTACCTGGACGTGGCCTCCAGGAAAGCCCGCGCCTACGTTCCCGACCGCGCGGCAGCCCCCTGGGCAGCGTGGAACCCCGCAGCGCCGACGCAGAGACTTCCCCCGTTCCCCCACAGGCCTGCGCTGCAAGGCGGCCTGCCAACCCCGAGGGGCCCCGCTGCTACTTTTGCGGGCAGGCCAAGCACCCCCGCCAGCGCTGCCCGGCCCGCGCATCCACCTGCAGGGGATGCAGCAAAAAGGGCCATTTCGTGGGGGTATGTCAGGCCCGAGCGGTGGCCGCGGGCTCCAGAGGCAAATCCGGACCGCCACCACAAACTTCTCCACGGGCCCTGTGCGGCCAGCGGTTGCCGCCACCCCCATATCCCAGGGCCACGTGCGGACCCCGGGCGCCGCCATTTTGTTCCACGGACGCCACGCTTGAGGGATGGGTGCCGCCATTTTGTGCACCCCCTGCCATGTGCGACCAGTGGGAGACACCATCTTGGATGAACCCCCAGGACCCCAGCTCAGCCTACCACACACTGCCTGAACAGAATTCCCAACTACTGCGCTTGGCCTCGGTGACTCTGGATCAGTCGCGACCTCGAACACTCTCAACTGCTACGACGACCGTTTTCATCAACGGGCACGAGACGTCCTGCTTAATTGACTGTGGGAGCACGGAGAGCTTCATACACCCCGACACGGTAAGGCGCTGTTCCCTCCTCATCCACCCCGTTAATCAAAAAATCTGACTGGCCTCCGGTTCCCACTCAGTGGAGGTAAAGGGGTTTTGTTTAGCAAACCTCACAGTCCAGGGAAGGGAGTTCAAAAATTTCCGTCCCTAGGTCCTTCCCCACCTCTGCGCGGCCACACTCCTGGGTTTAGACTTCCAGTGTAACCTTCAAAGTCTGACCTTCCAATTCGGCGGCCCTATACCCCCCCCTTACTGTCTGTGGCCTCGCGACCCTTAAGGTCGACCCGCCTTCCCTGTTTGCGAACCTCACCCCGGATTGCAAACCCGTCTACTGAGGGAAAGGGTCATTGAAGCCAGTAACAGCCCCTGGAGAGCTCAAGTAGTGGTGGTAAAGACCGGGGAGAAGCATAGGATGGACATCGACTACAGTCAGACCATCAACAGGTTTACGTAGCTGTACGTGTACCCCCTCCCCCGCATATCCGACCTGGTAAACAGGATCGCGCATTATAAGGTCTTCTACACGGTGGATCTCAAGTCCGCCTACCACCAGCTCCCCATCCGCACTAGTAAGCGCAAATACACTGCCTTCGAGGCAGACGGGCGGCTCTATCACTTCTTAAGGGTTCCCTTTGGTGTCACTAACGGGGTCTCGGTCTTCCAGCACGAGATGGACCGAATGGCTGACCGGTACGGTTTACGGGCAACATTCCCGTATCTCGATAATGTCACCATCTGTGGCCACGACCAGCAGGACCACGACACCAACCTCCGAAAATGTCTCCAGACCGCTAAAATCCTTAACCTAACATACAATAAGGATAAATGCGTGTTTAGCACCGACTGTCTAGCCATTCTCGGCTACGTAGTGCGAAATTGAGTTATGGGCCCCGACCCTGAACGCATGCGCCCCCTTATGGAGTTCCCCCTCCCTCCCTGCTCTAAGGCCTTAAAACGCTGCCTAGGGTTTTTTAGCTACTACGCCCAGTGGGTCCCCAACTACGTGGACAAGGCCCGTCCCCTGATCCAATCCACAGCTTTTCCCCTGTCGACAGAGGCCCGCCAGGCCTTCAGCCGCATCAAAACAGACATTGCAAAGGCCACGATGCACGCCATCGACGAGTCCCTCCCCTTCCAGGTCGAGAGCGATGCATCCGATGTAGCTCTGGCGGCCACCCTCAACCAAGCGGGCAGGCCCGTGGCCTTCTTCTCCCGTACCCTCCATGCTTCCAAAATCCGCCATTCCTCGGTCGGAAAAGAGGCACAAGCCATAGTAGAAGCTGTGCGACATTGGAGGCACTACCTGGCCGGCAGGAGATTCACTCTCCTCACGGACCAACTGTCGGTTGCTTTCATGTTCGATAATGCACAGCGGGGCAAGATAAAAAACGACACGATCTTGCGGTGGAGGATCAAACTCTCCACCTACAACTACGAGATCTTGTATCGTCCCAGGAAGCTAAACAAGCCTCCTGATGCCCTGTCCCGTGGCACATGTGCCACCGCACAAGTAGACCACCTCCGGCCCTCCACGAGGACCTCTGCCACCTGGGGTCACTCGCTTTTTCCATTTCGTCAAGACCCGCAACCTGCCCTACTCCATTGAGGAGGTCAGGACAGCCACCAGGGACTGCTAAATCTGCACGGAGTGCAAACCGCACTTCTACAGGCCAGAGAGAGCGCACCTGATAAAGGCTTCCCGTCCCTTTGAACATGGAATTCAAAGGCCCCCTCCCCCACCGACCGCAATACGTACTTCCTGAACGTGATTGACGAGTACTCCCGGTTCCCATTCGCCATCCCCTGCCCCGACATGACCGCGTCCACCGTCATCAAGACCCTCCATAGCATCTTTGCACTGTTCGGGTTCCCTGCTTACATACACAGTGATACGGGGTCCTCCTTTATGAGCAACGAACTGCGTCAATTCCTGCTCAGCAAGGACATCGCCTCGAGCAGGACGACCAGTTACAACCCCCAGGGTAACGGACAGGTAGAGAGGGAGAACGGAACGGTCTGAAAGACCGTCCTACTGGCCCTACGGTCCAGGATCCTCCCAGTCTGCCGCTGGCAAGAGGTCCTCCCGGATGCCCTCCACTCCATTCGGTCACTACTTTGTACAACCACCAATCAGACACCTCACAAACGTCTACTTGTCTTCCCCAGGAAGTCCTCCTCCGGGATTTCGCTCCCAACCTGGCTGGCAGCACCCGGACCCATCCTGCTCCGAAAACACGTGCGGGCGCACAAGTCGGACCCGTTGGTCGAGAGGGTCCACCTGCTCCATGCTAACCCCCAGTATGCCTACGTGGCATATCCCGACAGCCGACAAGATACGGTCTCCCTACGGGACCTGCCACCCGCCGGAACTCCACGCACATTCCAGCCACCAGTACCACTCTCCCCTCCACCGCAGCACCTGACAGGAGGATCGGTCCTTCCACCGCCCCTGTCTAGGCCCCGCCCCCCATCCACCGATGCCCCCTGCAGGCGCTCCCTTCCCAGGTCAGTCGTTTTTCCCACCAGCGCCGTCTAGGGGTGACGAAGCTGCCATGGAGATCGAAGCCACGCTCCCGGAGTCACAGACGCCCGAGCCTCCATCGGAGTCACCACCGAGGCTCCGACAATCACAGAGGACGACCAGGGCCCCCGATCGACTGATTGCTTCATTTTAACTGTAAACTGTAAATATAAACCACCAAATGTACATAGCTACCAGACCTCTAAATAATTACTAAACATTGTACGGAGGTATTACGGTACCTCCATAACTAATTATACCATGTTGTTATAGAACATAGACCATTACAGCGCAGTACAGGCCCTTCGGCCCTCGATGTTGCGCCGACCTGTGAAACCACTCTAAAGCCCATCTACACTATTCCCTTACCGTCCATATGTCTATCCAATGACCATTTGAATGCCCTTAGTGTTGGCGAGTCCACTACTGTTGCAGGCAGGGCATTCCACGCCCTTACTACTCCCTGAGTACAGAACCTACCTCTGACATCTGTCCTATATCTATCTCTCCTCAATTTAAAGCTATGTCCCCTCGTGCTAGACACCACCATCCATGGAAAAAGGCTCTCACTGTCCACCCTATCCAATCCTCTGATCATCTTTTTTGATAATGTTTTTTGAAAAAAAGGGGCAGCACGGTAGCATTGTGGATAGCACAATTGCTTCACAGCTCCAGGGTCCCAGGTTCGATTCCGGCTTGGGTCACTGTCTGTGCGGAGTCTGCACATCCTCCCCGTGTGTGCGTGGGTTTCCTCCGGATGGTCCGGTTTCCTCCCACAGTCCAAAGATGTGCAGGTTAGGTGGATTGGCCATGCTAAATTGCCCTTAGTGTCCAAAATTGCCCTTAGTGTTGGGTGGGGTTACTGGGTTATGGGGATAGGGTGGAGATGTTGACCTTGGGTAAGGTGCTCTTTCCAAGAGCCGGTGCAGACTCGATGGGCCAAATGGCCTCCTTCTGCACTGTAAATTCTATGATAATCTATGATAATCTTGTTTGCCTCAATTAAGTCACCTCTTAACCTTCTTCTCTCTAACGAAAACAGCCTCAAGTCCCTCAGCCTTTCCTCATAAGATCTTCCCTCCATACCAGGCAACATTCTGGTAAATCTCCTCTGCGCCCTTTACAATGCTTCCACATCCTTCCTATAATGCGGCGACCAGAATTGCGCGCAATACTCCAAATGCGGCCGCACCAGAGTTTTGTACAGCTGCAAATGACCTCATGGCTCCGAAACTCAATCCCTCTACCAATAAAAGCTAACACGCCGTACGCCTTCTTAACAACCCTCTCAACCTGAGTGGCAACTTTCAGGGATCTATGTACATGGACACCGAGATCTCTTTGCTCATAGACACTACCAATAATCTTACCATTAGCCCAGTACTCTGTCTTCCTGTTATTCCTTCCAAAATGAATCACCTCACACTTTTCAACATTAAATTCCATTTGCCACCTCTCAGCCCAGCGCTGCAGCTTATCTATGTCCCTCTGTAACTTGTAACATCCTTCCGCACTGTCCACAACTCCACCGACTTTAGTGTCATCTGCAAATTTACTCACCCATCCTTCTATGCCCTCCTCCAGGTCATTTATAAAAATGACAAACAGCAGTGGCCCCAAAACAGATCCTTGTGGTACACCACACCAACTGCTTTACCCTCATCCACCTGTTTGGTCACCTTCTCAAAGAACTCAATAAGGTTTGTGAGGCATGACCTACCCTTCACAAAACCGTGTTGACTATCTCTAATCAAATTATTCCTTTCCAGATGATTATACACCCTATCTCTTATAAACCTTTCCAAAATTTTGCCCACAACAGAAGTAAGGCTCAGTGGTCTATAGTTACCAGGGTTGTCTCTACTCCCCTTCTTGAACAAGGGGACAACATTTGCTATCCCCCAGTCTGCTGGTACTATTCCTGTAGACAAAGATGACTTAAAGATCAATGCCAAAGGCTCAGCAATCTCCTCCCTAGCTTCCCAGACAATCCTAGGATAAATCCCATCCGGCCCAGGGGACTTATCTATTTTCACACTTTCCCGAATTGCTAACACCTCCTACTTATGAACCTCAAGCCCTTCTAGTCTAGTAGCCTGAATCTCAGTATTCTCCTCGACAACATTGTCTTTTTCCTGTGTGAATACTGACAAACAATATTCATTTAGCACCTCTCCTATTTCCTCGGATTCCAAGAACAACTTCCCACTACTGTCCTTGACTGGCCCTACTCTTACCCTAGTCAATCGTTTATTCCTGACATATCTATAGAAAGCTTTAGGGTTATCCTTGATCCTACCTGCCAAAGACTTTTCATATCCCCTCCTGGCTCTTCATGGCTCTCTCTTTAGGTCCTTCCGAGCTAACTTGTAACTCTCGAGCGCCCTAACTGAACCTTCATGTCTCATCTTTACATAAGCCTCCTTCTTCCTCTTGACAAGTGTTTTGACTGCTTTAGCAAACCACGGTTCCCTTGCTCGACCACTTCCTCCCTGCCTGACAGGTACATACTTATCAAGGACATGCAGTAGCTGTTCCTTCAACAAGCTCCACATTTCCATTGTGCCCATCCCCTGCAGTTTTCCTCTCCATCCGATACATCCTAAGTCTTGCCTCATCGCATCATAATTGCCTTTCCCCCAGATATAACTCTTGCCGTGCGGTATATACCTATCCCTTTCCATCACTAAAGTAAACGTAATCGAATTGTGGTCACTATCACCAAAGTGCTCACCTACCTCCAAATCTAACACCTGTCCTGGTTCATTACCCAGTACCAAATCCAATATGGCCTCACCTCTCGTTGGCCTATCTACATACTGTGTCAGGAAACCCTCCTGCACACATTGGACAAAAACTGGCCCATCTAAAGTACTCGAACTATAGCGTTTCCAGTCAATATTTGGAAAGTTAAAGCCCCCCATAACAACTACCCTGTTGCTTTCGCTCCTCTCCAGAATCAACTTTGCAATCCTTTCCTCTACATCTCTGGAACTTTTCGGAGGCCTATTGAAAACCCCTAACAGGGTGACCACTCCTTTCCTGTTTCTAACCTCAGCCCATACTACCTCAGTAGCCGAGTCCTCATCAAACGTCCTTTCTGCCACTGTAATACTGTCCTTGACTAACAATGCCACCCCTCCCCCTCTTTTACCACCTTCCCTGAGCTTACTGAAATATCTAAACCCCGGCACCTGCAACAACCATTCCTGTCCCTGCTCTATCCATATCTCTGAAATGGCCACAACATCGAAGTCCCAGGTACCAACCCATGCCGCAAGTTCACCCACCTTATTCTGGATGCTCCTGGCATTGAAGAAGACACACTTTAAACCACCTTCCTGCCTGCCGGTACACTCCTGCAACTTTGAAACCTTACTCATGACCTCACTACTCTCAACCTCCTGTATACTGGAGCTACAATTCAGGTTCCCAAGCCCCTGCTGAACTAGGTTAAACCCTCCCGAAGAGCATTAGAAAATTCCCCCCCCCCCCCCGCCCCCCAGGATATTGGTACCCCTCTGGTCCAGGTGTAGGCCATCCCCTTTGTAGAGGTCCTACCGACCCCAGAATGAGCCCAAATTATCCAGAAACCCTCCCTCCTGCACCATCCCTGTAGTTGCTGGCCACCACCCCCGCCGGACTTTTTTTTAACAGGGGGTGAATGTGGTATTATAGGTATTACGGTACCTGAGAGGCTGAAGTACCATTGGTAGAACCTGTATGCTTGTTATTGGCTAGAGGGTATAATAGCTCCGCCCTGATAGGCGGGGTATAAGAACCCGTGCCGCCCCAGCAGCCCTCATTCTGTATCTGAGCTGCTGGGGGAAACTTCTAACTTATTAAAGCCTTCAGTTGGGCTACAACCTCATTTTCGTGGTCATGAAAAAAAAAATGAAAATAAAATTTGATCATGCACCACACATGTATGTGGAAAATGGGTGGCATAGTGATAGTGTTGCCAGACTTGGTAATCCAGAGACCCAGAGTCATGAACTGGGAACCCGGGTTTGGCACGGTAGCATAGAGGTTAACACTGTTGCTTTGCAGCTCCAGGGATCCAGGTTCAATTCCCCGCTTGGGTCAGAGTCTGTACATTCTCCCCGTGTCTACGTGGGTTTCCTCCGGGCGCTCCGGTTTCCTCCCACAAGTCCCGAAAGACGTGCTTGTTAGGTGAATTGGACATTCTGAATTCTTCCTCAGTGTACCCGAACAGGCGCCGGAATGTGGCAACTAGGAGCTTTTCACAGTAATTTCATCGCAGTGTTAATGTAAGCCGACTTCTGACACTAATAAAGATTATTATTATTATTATCCCACCATGGCAGATGTTGAAATTTGAATTTAATAATATCTGGAATTAAAAAAGGTCTAATGATGACCATGAAACCATTGTCGATTGTCGTAAAAACCCACCTGGTTCACTAATGTCCCTTTAGGAAAAGAAATCTGCCGCCCTTACCTGGTCTGGCCTACATGTGAGTCTACATCTACAGCAATGTGGTTGACTCGAAACTGCCCCCTCAAGGGGCAATTAGGGATGGGTCATAAATGCTGGCACAGCCAGCGATGCCCAAGTTCCATGAACGAATAAAATGTGTCACAATGTAGCATGCACATATGTCTCAATGGTACATACACATATGTAACAATGTTCCATGTACCAGTGTCACAATGTTACATGCGCATGTGTCTGAATGTTATAAAAACACATGTCACAATGTTACATGCACATGTGTAACCATGTTACAGGCACATGTATCTTTTGTAGATCACAAATGAGTCTGAACCAAGTTGGTAAAAAGGAATCTTGGTTTATTGCAAAGTAATTACATTTACAATATACATCAGATCCCAGCCGGGTCTGCTGTGTCAGTTCCACATCCCGCCGACTTTATACAGAGCGTAACCATGGATGATTTAGGGCTCCTCGCCCCCTTGACGGGGCAGCTTGTATTTGGCGAGACTCATGGGGAGACTGATTGCTCCAACCCCATATGTCTCATGTGGGTTATAACAGTATCACAGTCTTCTTCCGGTGACGGCGGGAGGCGGCCGCACAATGGAGAGCCCCCGCTCGGGAACGGCAATTTTGGGGCTTTAAGCCCGGTCCCAGGGTCCACGGAGGCGGCAGAAGCAGGGAGAAGGCACGGAGGAGGCACTGAGAAGTCACAGGAGGGAAAAAAACCCCAAAGAAAAATGTCGAGGGTGAGCAGAAAAACGGCCGAAAAAAAAACAGCTGGAGGTCCGTCGGGGAGTGGAAAGGTCACCACGGGGTCACCAGGAAAAACGGAGGCTGGAGCACCAGGGAAGGCCGCACTGCTTACGGCTGAAGAAGTAACCAAGGGGATGGCTGCGGAATTTGAAAAGCAGTTGGCGCAGATTGCGAATTGCATGGAGACGGTGAGGAAGGAGATGATGGAGGTTTTGAGTGCGCTGGTGGAGGAGGCGATTTCCCCAGTGATGACAGCGGTGGCGAGCGCAGTGGCAGAGGTGCGAGAGCAAGGGGAGGCGCTGAAGGAAATGGAGGAGACGTTATTGCAGCACGGTGATCAACTTGCCTCGATGGGGAAGGAGATGCGGAAGGTGATGGATACTAACAAGGATCTGCGAGGAAAAATGGAAGAGCTGGAAAATAGATCCAGGCGACAGAACTTGAGGATTGTGGGGCTGCCCGAAGGAGTTGAAGGACCGAAGCCGACTGAGTATTTTGCCGCGATGCTGACAAAACTACTGGGGGAGGGGGAGGATCCCTCCCGATATGAACTGGATCGGGCTCATCGGTCGTGGAGGCCTGTACCAATGGCGAGTGAGCCGCCAAGGGCAGTGACTCTGTGCTTCCGTAGGTACAGGGTGAAGGAGAAGGTCCTGAGCTGGGCCAAGCAGAAGTGGGTGGTGCAGTGGGCTGGAGCTGGTATATGTGTATACCAGGACTTTACGGTGGAGCTGGCGAGGAGGCGGGCTGCCTTCAACCGGGTGAAGAGGGCACTGTACATTAGCAAGGTGCAGTGCGGCATTGTATATCCAGCGAAGCGGAGGGTGACTTACAAGTCAGGGACTTTTATTTTGGAATGGCGGAAGCAGCGGAGGAGTTTGCGAAAGCAGAAGGACTGTGGCAGAACTGACAAATTGAGGAATGGCCATGTGCCGATGTAACCTCATGACTGTATTTTCTTCTTTTTTGTATCACTGCGCGCGGGTGTAGAGACTAAAGGAGCCAAGGTGGTATATATTTGGACAAGGGAAGGGATGGGACTTTCACTCGAAATGAGGGCTCTTTGGGGTGTAGGTGGATATGCGGGGTTTGTGTGCTAAAAGGGGATCTTTGGGCTTTCCTAGGGCCGGGCAAGGGGGAAAGGGACCCGGGCGGGGGCCTCCATGCTGGCCGGTTTAAGTCGGCCAGTGAACGGGAGTGAGGTGGGGGGAGGGGCTGTGGCCATCGTAGCCTGGCAGCACAGGGTCAGAGTGGTCTAGCCGGGGTGGAAAGTTGGGGGGAAGGAACCAAGGGTGGGGGAGGAGTTTTACAAGAGGCAGTGGACGGGAGGAGCTGGAGACCTGGCGGGGGGGGGGGGGGGGGGGGGGGGGGGGGGGGGGGGGGGGGGGGGTGGCGGGGGGAGCTGTGTAAGATTAAGGGTGACTACGGGTAATCCCTGATTTATTTTTGTCATTTGTTTATGTAAACATGCGGGTTGAGGTTTGGGGGTTGGTGGGTAGATGGGATCATTGTTATTATGGGGACTGACATATCTTGCTGATTATTGTTTATTGTTGATGGATGTAAATGTGGGAGAAAATGTGAAAATGGAGGAGAATAAAATTTTTTTAAAAACAGTATCACAGTGTTACATGTACATTTGTCACAATGTTACATGTGTGACAATGTTACATGTGCATTTTGTACAATATTACATGTGCACGTGTAACAATGTTAAATGTACATGTGTCCAATGTTACGTGCCATATGTCTTAATGTTTCAAAAGCATGTGTCAGCATGTGTGACAATGTTACATGTGCATTTGTCACACTGTTACCTGTACATGTGTGAGAATGTTACATGTACATGTGTCACAATGTCACATGCACACGTGTCACAATGTAAAATGCACATGTGTATAAAAGTTACAGGCGTATGTGTTACATTGTCACATGTACACGTGTCACATTGTTCCATATATATGTGTAACAATGTTACAGGCACATGGGTTACAATGCCACATATATATGTGTCACTATGTTACATGTACATGTGTCACAATGTTACGTGCATGCATGTCTCAATGGTACATACACATGTGTAACAATGTTGCATGTATATGTGTTATAATGTTACATGTACACCTGTAACATTTCAAAAACATGTGTCACAATGTTAGATATACATGTGTAAAAATCTTACAGACACATGTGTTACATTGTCACATGTACACGTGTCACAATGTTGTATATACATGTGTCTCAATGGTACATACACATGTGTAACAATGTTACATACACATGTGTAACAATGTAACCCGCACATATCTCAATGGTACATATGACGAATGTGATATAAAATAGTTACTTTAGAGATACTAGTTAATGTAATGTAGAAATAAGCCACTTTGATTCTGGCAGATAGAGACAAAGGGATTTGAGACCGCATGGAAAAAGCAGGAAGAGGTGTGTCTATGAGAGTGATGCTGCATTGATAGGGGCCAGAGAAAGGGATTGGAAGTGAGCCAATCAGAATAGATCAAACAGGTCAGGAGGGATATAGGCTGACCTATGGGCGTCGAGTATGTGAAGCATGATACCATTTGAATTGATTTGCAGAGATCCCTTTGTCTCTTTGTTCATTCGCTTTCTGGAGTGTAGGAGACTGGATGTCTCTTATGTTTCTGTAAGATGAATTAAGCTTGCAAGCTAAATAAATAACTTCTTTTTACGTGCGAATCCATCTCAACTTTTATTGAGGCCAGACTGACGGAGAAAGAAATTTGGGAATCAACACATACACGTGTAAAAATGTTACCTGCTCATTTTTACCAATGTTACATGTACATAGAACATAGAACATACAGTGCAGAAGGAAGCCATTCAGCCCATCGAGTCTGCACAGACACACTTAAGCCCTCACTTCAATCCTATCCCCTTTAACCCAATAACCCCTCCTAACCTTTTTGGATACTAAGGGCACGTTATCATGGCCAATCCACCTAACCTGCACGTCTTTGGACTGTGGGAGGAAACCGGAGCACCCGGAGGAAACCCACGCAGGCACGGGGAGAACGTGCAGACTCCGCACAGACAGTGACCCAAGCCGGGAATCGAACCTGAGACCCTGGTGCTGTGAAGTAACTGTGCTAACCACTGTGCTACCGTGCTGCCCTGTGTAACTATATTACAGGTAAGTGTAACTATAACTATATTACAGGTATGTGGCTCAGTGTTACAAAAGCACATGTCCCAATTTTACATATGCGTGTGTAATCAATGTTACATGCACATGTATAACAATGATACTGGACATGCATCATAATATTACTTAAACACGTGTAACAATGTTATAGGTACCTGTATCATAATGTTATGTGTACATGTGTAACAATGTTACATTTACAAGTGTAATTCTCACAACGATCAGGACTGAGTATCTCAGCCAAGTGTCACCATCCCCCACTCTCCCCTCCTCCCTCCCCTCCTCCTTCACTTTCCCTTCCCTCAACAGAAATCCCCCTCCAGGCCATTAACTGCCAAGTGGGGCGACGTCTGCCTCAATCGGGTTGGGACCCAGAAATCGTTCCGAGATCACGGTCCTGCCCACCAATCTGCCCCCCCCGCCACCCTCTGGTGTAACAGTCGGTCATCGCAACATTATCCAATCCCTTTCAAACCCTTGATGCAGCAACCAAATCGCCTCACAGCTGCCTTTTGTCCACTGAGAACTTGTCCAATTTGCAGAATTGCCCTCACAATCCAGTCCCCTCAATCGTTCTGTTTGCCCTGTTCTATATCCTTTTCAATAACTGTGATACCCTCTCTACCGTGAGGCGACCAGAACCATTCTCAGTGTGGCAGCTGTGGTCACAGCAAGGATTATAATGTGGTGGGGTTACTGCACTATTTTCACTCAATATTCACCCTTTGAATAGATCCGAGCACCTGATATCTGTATATATATATGTGATGAATGATAACTGTACCCTTAATGTAATGATCCCTTTAAGACTGGGCTTGGAATCCTGGGGGACTCCGCCTCCGGCTCCACCCCCCAAGGAGCCATATATAAGGTAATGTCCAGTGGGCAGCGTGCAGTGAGCACACTTCTCCGCAGCTGTCTGGTTCTCTGGTAATTAAAGACTTTGTATTACCAACCATCTCTCTCGAGTTGGAATTGAGGGTATCTCAATATACATACAAAGAACTGGCAATGCAATGCTAATGGGGATGAAAGCTTTATTACAATGGTAAGAGATTGACAGGCGTGAAATGGGATGGTGGATGTCATTTTGCTACACTGTGATCTGAAGGAGGTACAGAATTCAAAATAGAAAAGTCACTGCACCTTGTACAGAATTACATCGCCATGTGTCTGCTATATTTTGTTAAGATTCGATCAGTAACTGTCACCAAATTGGATCAGAAGATGAACATATTTGCATCTGAATATCAGTTTCCCAACCTTATGCCCGGTTGCCTTGTGTGTTCAATGGAAGAAATGTTTCGGCATCGGTCATATCACCGAGTGTCACACTCTTTATTCAAATCTTACCCCCCAGAATCTCTGTCGCTGGGTCAAAATCCTGGCTGTCCCTCCCTAACAGCACGGTGGGTGTACCTACAGCTCAGGGACTGCAGCGGTTCAAGAAGGCAGCTCACCACCACCTTCTCGAGGGTAGCAACGTTGACCCAGCCGACGACACCCACATCCCATAAATGAACGAGAAAAAAACACCCAACAGTAATCAGCTTTGTTACTGAGACAGGTGGAAAGATTTTTCAAGGACTTCCTGGAGTTATTAGTTAAAGCTCTCTCTGAGCCCGTTCTTTTCTTGCTCCCCCCACCTCCTCCTCCATTCGCTATCGCCTGCTCTCATTATCCTATCTTTCTCCGCCCTCTTGCTTGCCACCACTGAGGGACAATTCACGCATTGAGTTGCTCAAACCCAGAGCCATAATCATAGAATCATTGCACAACACAACAGGTGGCCACATGGCCCATCATTCCTGTGCTGACCCTCTGAAAGAGTTACCCATTTCGACCCAATCCTCCCTTTCCCCACTGCCCAGCGAATGTCCCCTTCTCAAATATTGATCCTGTTTCTTTTGAAAGTTCCTATTGAATCTGCTCCCGTTGGCCTTCCAGAAAGCACCTTCCAGGGCACAACTTCCTGCATGTTAGACCCCTCACCGGTCTTACGGGGTAGGGAGGATTAACTACAGCTGGCCAGTAAGACCCAGGAGGAAACTAAATGGAGCGGTAAATAATGGTGATTGTAAAATAAAGTAAGTTTTTGTTTTGACCAACTCGGGGTGGAATCTTCGTTGCCCTTACAAAACTGTGTTGAAACATTCGCACCGCCCCCTCCTCTACTCCCTTCATCCAAATATCTCTCACCGCACGGAAACCATCCCTGTCAATAAAACTCTGTGCACTTTAAACAGAATCACAGACTGAAATGAAAATCGCTTATTGTCACGAGTAGGCTTCAAATGAAGTTACTGTGAAAAGCCCCTAGTCGCCACATTCCGGCGCCTGTTCGGGGAGGCTGTTACGGGAATTGAACTGTGCTGCTGGCCTGCCTGGGTCTGCTTTATAAGCCAGCGATTTAGCCCTGTGCTAAACCAGACTGGTGTTGTGATCTGACACTCAGAGGTATCACACATGCTCTCTTCACAAAGCATTTCAAACAATGACCGATAATTGAATATCTGTTGGGGTCGGGGTGGTTGGGGGGGGGGGGGGGGGGGGGGGGGGGGGTAATTCTAATCTCGCTCTCTGTCCGGGAATGCTATGGGATTAGGCGGAATGCTTCTTAACTTTCCCACCCAGCATCTGTTGACGACGTGGTGTAAAATCAGACAGGCTGTAAAATCAACGCTGCGCCCAATACCATCGGTTCCCCGATAGGTCAGTGATTATAGAATTGGAATCATAGAATTCACAGTGCAGAAGGAGGCCAATCGGCCCATCGAGTCTGCACCTGCCCATGGAAAGAGCACCCTACTTATGCCCACTCCATCCACGTAACCCAGTAACCCCACCCAACCTTTTTGGACACTAAGGGCAATTTAGCACGGCCAATCCACCTAGCCCGCACATCTTTGGACTGTGGGAGGAAACTGGAGCACCCGGAGGAAACCCACGCAGACACGGTGGAGAACGTGCAGACTCCGCGCAGACAGTGACCCAAGCCGGGAATCGAACCCGGGACCCTGCCGCTGTGAAGCAACTGTGCTAACCACTGTGCTACCGTGCTGCCCGTTTGTGAATCAGTTGCAAACCAGGATGGATCGACCCCATGTGCTGCTGCCTCTGTTACAACACTTTTCACAGCATTGCGAGCTGTGACGTGCGTCGATGACCTCGGGCCCCTCTGCCAGCTACTGACTCACAGCAGCCTCAGCGTTTTATCAACAAGGTTATCACAGGGTCAGGCCAGTTCAATCCCCACTGCTCCCCCTCCCAGACTGACCTTACAGTCCACAATCAACCATCTACTTGTGCAGACAACACGTCGATCAAACTCCATTTTAATCTTCCTTTTTATTCTTTCAGCACCACCAGCTAGATCAGCATTTGTTGCACAACCCTAGTTGCCCTTGGGAAGGTGGTGGAGAGCTGCATTTCTGAGTCACCACAATCCATGTGATGTAGGTACACCCACTGTGCTGTTAGGGAGGGAGTTCCAGGATTTTGCCCCAGCGACAGTGAAGGAACGGCCGATATATTTCCCAGTCAGGGTGGTGAGTGACTTGGAGGGGAACCTCCTGGTGGTGGGGTTCCCAGGTATCTGCTGCCCTTGTCCTTCTAGGTGGTAGAGGTTGCGAGTTTGGAAGGTGCTGTCGAAGGAGCCTTGGCGAGTTGCTGCCGTGAATATTGTCGCAGACGGCTGACACTGTGATTGACATTCTGCGGGATTGACTGTGAGAAGCCAGTTTTATTTTCTGGAAAGTGAAACGAAGATAAACATTGAAAAATTGCTCCCCGCTCTTTGCTAAACTTGCTTGTGGTTTAGGAACTTGATTTTGGAAATGCGTTGCTCGACACGGGTTTTGCAAAGCTCTTGCTGACTGGGGACTTGGTGCTTTTATTTCTATCTGGTGGCTTCCTCTGCAGTTTGAAGGTCGCACTCCGCCTGCAGAGAAGAAAAATAAATAATCAAAACACTGACAAAAATCCTGGGCGTGTTCCTCTACCCCGTCCGAGCGCGTGCGTGGCAGCGGAGGGCGGTTCACCAGGAACCCCATCGTCAGCAGCGGGGTATCCCATTGAACTGGGTATCCCCAGGAAATCCGTGGCGGGGGGGGGGGGGGTGCACCGTCAGCAGGACAGTCAGACCCCACCAGGGTTAACGGCTCGAAAGGCCCACCCCAGGTTTAATGACGATACAAACTTCTGTCACCCTATCAGGGTGAGGGGTTAAAACACCAGCTTCTCATCCACTAGAACATCTTTGATGCAAATACTTCCACGTTTTAGCCTGTTTTTGCTCAGCCACCTTGTTGGAGGAATTAAAGTGGTGAAGAAATAAATAAAATATAGATTAAATAATTCGAAATTAAATTGATTCAATTTAATTAATTAAATAACTTTTAAATAATTGAAGTAAAATAATAATTAAAGTTACAAAGGGAGACTTGCGTTTCTTAGGACCCATCACCACCGCAGCATGTCACATGTTTCTTGACAGCCAATGAACTACTTTCTGAAGTGGAGTCACTGTTGTGATGAAGGGAACACGGCAGCCATTTTGTGCACAGCAAGCTCCCACGGGCAGCCTTGAGTCCACGCTTTGCCTTTGTATTTGCATCTGTGCTATGTTGTTGTCCTTGTGGGCTCCACCTGTGGGCCATTGTATGGCATCATCCATAGGGGAACATGTTGGGACACGTATGGGCTCCGCCCATGGCTCCTCCCCTTGAGGGGGGTATAAAGAGCAGTCGACCTGTGGGCGGCGCACAGTATTGTATCAGCCGCAGGCAGGCGCTGTTCTAAGTTGATTCAAGCCACGGTTTACTTTTACTCTTGTCTCGAGTGAATTGATGGTTGCATCACAGCCTCTCCGCATCGACCCTTGCCAAACCCCTAAAGAGATGTATATGTTTCAATGAGATATGAGACCAATCTGAGCTGCTAACCTTGATCGCAGCTTCAAACCCCAGTGTGATTGATTGAGTGTGAGGGTGCCGAAAGGTATTTGGTGAAATCGGTGCAGGGTCCTCGGTAGATATCTGATCCATACAACAACTGGATGGACAATGCCATGAACTGGTGCAGTGTGCCATGGTCCTCCCTATATCCGAATATGGTACCTTCTCTTCCTCAACATGAAATGAAATGAAATGAAAATCGCTTATTGTCACAAATAGGCTTCAAATGAAGTTACTGTGAAAAGCCCCTAGTCGCCACATTCCGGCGCCTGTTCGGGGAGGCTGTTACGGGAATCGAACCGTGCTGTTGGCCTGCCTTTGTCTGCTTTCAAAGCCAGCGATTTAGCCCTGTGCTAAACAGCCCCTCCGTTCATGGAGGGGCTGTTGGCCCTCAAATGGTAGAACCCTCAAGAGTATTGAAAGTCAAAGAGATCTAGGAGTACAGGTCCACAGATCACTGAAAGGGGCTACACAGGTGGAGAAGGTAGTCAAGAAGGCATACGGCATGCTTGCCTTCATTGGCCGGGGCATTGAGTATAAGAATTGGCAAGTCATGTTGCAGCTGTATAGAACCTTAGTTAGGCCACACTTGGAGTATAGTGTTCAATTCTGGTCGCCACACTACCAGAAGGATGTGGAGGCTTTGGAGAGGGTGCAGAAGAGATTTACCAGAATGTTGCCTGGTATGGAGGGCATAAGCTATGAGGAGCGATTGAATAAACTCGGTTTGTTCTCACTGGAACGAAGGAGGTTGAGGGGCGACCTGATAGAGGTATACAAAATTATGAGGGGCATAGACAGAGTGGATAGTCAGAGGCTTTTCCCCAGGGTAGAGGGGTCAATTACTAGGGGGCATAGGTTTAAGGTGAGAGGGGCAAAGTTTAGAGTAGATGTACGAGGCAAGTTTTTTACGCAGAGGGTAGTGGGTGCCTGGAACTCACTACTGGAGGAGGTAGTGGAAGCAGGGACGATAGGGACATTTAAGGGGCATCTTGACAAATATATGAATAGGATGGGAATAGAAGGATACGGACCCAGGAAGTGTAGAAGATTGTAGTTTAGTCGGGCAGTATGGTCGGCACGGGCTTGGAGGGCCGAAGGGCCTGTTCCTGTGCTGTACATTTCTTTGTTCTTTGTTCTTTGTTCACTTTGATGAACTCATTTGCACACTGGATTTTGATTGCTTGGGGGGTGGGGGTGGGGGGGGGGGGGGGTGGGGGGGGGTGGTGGGGGGGGGGGGGTGGGAGGGGTGGGGGGTATGGGGGGGTCACAGAGATATTTTCCATATTTTCCTGCAGTCTCTTGATATAAATGGCATCAGGCGCGGCACGGGGGAACAGTGGGTAGCCTGGTGGCACAGTGGTTAGCACTGCTGCCTCACAGCGCCAGGGACCCCGGTTCGATTCCCCGCTGGGTCACTGTCTGTGCGGAGCCGGCACGTTTCTCCCCCGTGTCTGCGTGGGGTTCCCTCCGGGTGCTCCGGTTTCCTCCCACAAGTCCCGAAAGATGTGCAGGTTAGGCGGATTGGCCATGGTACAAATTGCCCCTTAGTGCCCAAAGACGTGCAGGTTGGGTGGGGTTATGGGGCTGCAAGGGTAGATTGGGAAACCGGAGCACCCGGAGGCTACTCACACAGACACGGGGGGAACGTGCACGCTCCGCACGGACAGTCACCCGAAGTTGGAATCGAACCTGGGTCCCTGGCGCTGTGAGGCAGCAGTGCTAACCACTACGCCACCATGCTGCCTCCGACAATCCAGGTCAGCCATTTTGTATCTGTCTTCCAGTGGAACGCAAACATTTTTCAAAGGGAGAGAGGAGAGCTGTAAATGTGTGAAGGGGCGAGATACCGCTGAAAAGCTGAGGGGGCTTCACCTGCCCAAAGGGAAGCTGCCAGCGAAGAGTGCGGAGGGGGGGGGGGGGCGGTATCATCCAAAGCTAGGGATCTACCTGGACCCACAAATGGTGTGGGAGGAGATACCAGCCCCTGAGCCGCCATTACTGGGTCAGAAGGAGCAGCAAGAGGCGCAGTCCACGGCTGGATGGGCCGTATCAAAATGCAGTGGGCAACGGGAGCAGGAGAGCGATCAGAGATAGCCTGTGCCACGTACTGTAGATGTCGGAGCTCCAGTGACAGGCAAGACTGCGCCTCTCAAGGGCAGCCGTCACGGAACTCTCCACGAAGCTGCAGAGTGACCCGTGACCAATGGGTCTGGGTGGACATCCGATGCCAGTGCCATTGCAAATCACCGCAATACTGAATTTCTGCCCCTCCAGCTCTTTCCAAGGAACCACGGGGACGCAGTGCAGGATATCCCGGAAAAGAACGCACCCACTGTGTTGGGGAAGTCACCATTGTTCTGTTCAAGTGAGTTGGATAGTTTGTGCAATTCCACACTGACACTGACGACCAGGTTGGGAAGTCTATTTGCTTCAGGGTGCAGGTTCCCCACAGGGTGCAATCGACTGCATCCACGTGGCCATCAAAGCTCCCTCAGACTATCCTGCAGACTATCCTTCATCCACAGGATGAGCTAGTGCTCTATCAATGTCCAGCTGGTATGTGACCAAGCTGCAGGTGTGCGCCTGTTCCCCGGGGGGACCTCATGATGCAATATATCCTCCAGCACTCCCAGCTGCCACCTTTGTTCATGCTGCCACGGATGGATCCTTGGTGAGAGGGAAGACCCTGGCTACTGTCGCCAGTGGCAAACCCTCGTACTGAAGCTGAGGAGCAGGACAATGCCTGGCACAGGCCAGCCCAGGTCACGATCACAGACAATAAACCTGCTCAGGATGCTGTTCTGTCCCCGGGACAGTTTCAGAGGAGCTCTGCAACATGACCGAGTGAGGGTCTCCGGAATCTGTCGCGCACGTCATAACCTTGTGCAGCAGAGGATTGAGGCCTTACAACGAGAGGTTGTGGAGGAGTCTCGATCCACACTTAACAAGGAGGGTGTGGGGGAGGAGGGCGAGGAGACAGGACAACAACATCAACCACCTGCACCAGAAGCCATGGTCTTGGAGATAGTCCACTCGGGAGGCGGGTGACAACCTCATTCACACCATTTCCAGCAGATCTCCGGACCCTGAGCTGGCTGTAGACACCAACAGATCACGTCTCCCCCACATCCGATCAGACATGTTACTCACCACTGTCCATTATCCAACCATCTCCAAATCCAACGCTCCATTCACACAAAGATGGCCACAATCTGCTTTCACCCAGAACTAACAGTTACATAAACCTCCAAGGGTTCGTATTGTCATTCTGAAAACTTAATCCCTGAATACAGGATGTAGGAATAAATTCACAAGCACCATTTAATGAAATATCAATCAGGGGTTTAAACACCAGTGCCACCCAGGTCTGTCCAGGTGCTCTTTCTAATGCATTTCTTCTTGGATGAGGTTTGACTCTGGCATCTGCAGGTGAGCTGGAGGTAGGATGTCGGACAGGATTCCCATGACCTGCGATGACCTTGGCGGGCGTCCTCTTGCTGCCTGAGCCCTGGGGGACCCCAGGATGTTGAGGGGCTCTTACACCAGAGCAGCTGCCTCCTCTGTGGCCACTTCCACTGGAGGCAGTGAGGTCACGGGAGGTAGTCGGGCTGAGGAGAGTTTACCCCCTCGGAGCGCGTTGAGAGGAGCCTCCAGATGCGTTCTCTATTTTGCTTCACCCGGGTCGCTTGGATGCGTAGTGTTGAATAAAGAACACCAAGCTTTGTTAATAAACAAAACTATATATATATTACACTACTAACTAAGATTCGTTCACATTCCTAAAGTAGAAGGTTTTTATGTTAAACTATGCTATATCTAATTGCAGAGCTCTCAAGTACACAACTGCACTCTCTCTCTCAAGCCTCATTTATTTTTCTGTTTGAATGTTCTTCTATCTTCTCCTCTTCACCATCTCTGACCCACGAGGTTCAGCCCCATCCCTTATATACTTATGGGATTAGCTCCCTCTAGTGGCTGCCTGTGAACATTTCATTAACTCTTGCATTGCATTCATTCATAATAATACCACACCTCCAGATGTGTCAGGCCCCCTTCCCAGAGTGGTGCAATAGCACCTCACTGCCTACCAGAGATGGAGGGGCGGCTGGAGGAGGCGGCAAGTGCCCAGTTCCTCTCTTTCCTGGCCACTCAAACTGATGGCATGCGAGTCCGAGCGCATGTCCGGCAGCCCTGCCTGGTCTGCAGGGTCTGGCTCTCCATCACCTCGCCAAGGAGCTCGCACACCTGAGACGTGACAGAGTTTCATCGTTCACGCATGGCTCGACATAGCCTCTGGCAGCCTCTGCTTGACGCTGCCTTGTTCTGCGCTGAAACTCCAGCAGATTGAGTGTGGCTGTTAATAGAAGCACGTCATCAGCCTGCGACTCAACCTGGGCACGATCTCTAATGGTCCTCCGACCGTCAGGCTTCTTGGCTGCTCCTCAGTGAGGTTCTCACCAGCGTGTGACCCTAAACTGATTGACAGCCACATGCCCACTGAGTGAAACCTCTCTGTCTTGGTGAAGGGAGTGGGGGAAGATGCACCCTCGGAGGTTTGGATACCCTCTCTCTCAAAGGTCTCTGGCGAGGCAGAATACTGCCCCTTTCGAGTGCAGACTCCTGCAAATTCAGTTTGCCCCTCCCATCAATGCCTGCTGCAGACGTCCTTTCTGTGCTGGGACTCCGAGTCTCAGGCCATTCACCCTCGGTGTCCGTCACTCAGGTCTTTCCAGCAGGGCCGGGCTGCCCTTCTCCCTGGGTCCAAATTGCGAACCTCCACTCCAATGGCTGCCCAGCCTCTCAGCTCTGCCACACCTCCACCTGTTTCCATGGCGCCCTGGAGGGAGGGGAGAGCGAGCCGTGAGACGTTGATCAAAGATCCGCCTCCTCGCCCGACTTCCCTCAGGTCCACGAGGAGTCCTCCTAGGTGTCACCTTCATCGGACGTTGGCACCGAGGGACACACCTCCATCACCTCCATACCGCCACTCCTCCTGAGGCTGGAGGATATTGTTCATTTGTCCACTTGGACAGTCCCTGTCCAGGTTGAGAGCCATTGTATGTGACCCACCTGGCAGCCACACCTTAATCATCATTCACTCACACTCACCTTTGAGCTCCTTCCAGCATTGGGTACAGCTGTGTTGCTGGGTCCCACAGTTGTTGTGGGTCTCCCCCCCCCCCCTCCCCCCACTGTCCTCTCAGTTGGGAACAAGACCCCCCCCCCCCCCCACTGTTCTTGGCCCACCTTGAGGAAAGCCCACATGTAGGGATTGCTGGACCATCTCTGTGGGCCCTGTCCCATTCCCCTGCCATCAGCAGGTTGCAGACACTGAAGACGTGATTAGAGCCAATGATGGCTCGAGATCTTCTGCTCAACTCTTCCAGGCTCGCAGCTGAAGGCTGGTGTTCTGAACTAACGATAACTCCTCAAAGCTGCAGAGACACAAGAAACACTCAGCGACCCTCGAGTCACTGCAGACTGCTCTGGGTGTCGTTTCAAAATGGACTGGAAGAGATTTCACGCCGCACAAGCACAACGTGGAAACTGTGCGTCTGTGTGGAGTTTGCATGTTCTCCCCGTGTCTGTGTGGGTTTCCTCCAGGTTCCCCTGGATTCCACCCACTGAGTGGAACCCACCTGCACTGGTGAAGGGTTCCGGGGGAAGATGTAATGCTGCACCCTTCTGAGGTTTGGATTCCAAAGATGTGCAGTTTGGGTGGATTGGCCAGACTGATCTGTTCCCTGTAAGAACACTATTCACGACGCCCTATGCTGTTCTTGCTCATGTATTTGCTTTGTTTGGCCCCTTGTTCCGCACTGTAACCAATCACTGTTTGTCGATGTACCATTTGTCAATGTTCTCTGTTGATTATTCTTTTGTCTACTATGTACGTACTGTGTACGTTCCCTCGGCCGCAGAAAAATACTTTCCACTGTACTTCGGTCCATGTGGCAATAAGTCAAATCAAATCAATTCAAGGCTAAATTAGGGCGGCACGGTGGTGCAATGGTTAGCACTGGGACTATGGCACTGAGGGCCCGGGTTTGAATCCCAGCCCTGGGTCACTGTCCGTGTGGAGTTTGCACGTTCTCTCCGTGTTTGCGTGGGGCGCACCCCCACAACCCAAAGATGTGCGGGGTGGGTGGATTGGCTGCGCTAAATTGCCCCTTCATTGGAAAAACAATAAGGGGCGGAATTCTCCGCCCCCCCGCCGGGTTGGAGAATCGGTGCCGCACGAATCGCGCCATGCCTTCCCGGCGGCGGGATGCAATTCCTCGCAATGCGGAGAATCGGCGCCATCGACGCCGGCGTGGTCGGCGTGGCGCCGGTCGGGGTATGCACCGACTCTCTGACCCTGGCCAGCATGGGCCGGCACACCGATTCTCCGGGCCGGATGGGCCGAGCGGCCGTCAACAAAAAGCCCAGTCCCGCCGGCTCCGTTCTAACCTGCTCTGAGCCGGGAGGATCTCGGTGTTGAAGGGTCCGGGTGTGGCCTGTGGGGGGGGGGGGGGGGGTCCGACCCGGGGGGGGCTCTGTAGTGGCCTGGCCCGCGATCGGGGCCCACCGATCGGCGGGCTGGCCTCTCCTCCGCGCTGGCTCCTGTAGCCCTGGGCCATGTGGCGTTGGGGCCGCCGCGGGGAAGAAGGCCACTGCGCTAGTTGGCGCCGGCTCAACTGCGCATGCGCGGACCCCGCGGCGCCGGGTTCGGCAGCCGTGGCGTCGGAGGCCGCTCCCGCGCCGTCCTAGCCCCCTGTGGGCCGCAGAATAGGGTCCCGGAACGGGCGCCCACGACGGAGTAAAACACTCCCGTCTTTACTCCGACGCTGGCACCTAGCCGCCCGTTGGGAGAATCCCGCCCAATAATTGGGTACTCTAAATTTTAAAAAAAGAAAATCAAGGCTAAATTGCCTGACAGTGTCCAAAGATGTGCGGGTTCGGTGGGGTTACAGCGATAGGCCCAGGTAGAGTGCTCTTTTAGAGTCAATGGGCCGAATGGCCTCCTTCTGCTCTGTAGGAATTCTATGGAACTCTGATCTTCACAAAATTCCCAGACGACGACGCGGAAAGAGGAATGAACAAAGAGGCTCAAATAGTTGCAATGGGAAGCAAGAAGCACAGGATAATGTACTGGACAAAGTCAGCTTAGTTACAGATCAACAAGGAGAACAACTTCAGCTTTCAGAGTGTAGACCAAGTGGTCACGAGATAATGTGATGTCACGGCAACTTAAAGCGTCACGTGACAGGAGTGCGGGGATTATGCCCGGAGCGCGGGCGGAGTGTGAGCATGTCGAACTGCTCAGACGTGTGAATAAACCATTGTTGTCCCAAGCCCTTGGTGGCCAGACACGGCCTTTAAACCGACACCCACACGGACTGCCATCGGCTAATGCTGGCATTTCCGGCTTCCTTCCCACCTCAGCCACGTCACCATGTTCGGACGTTGCCCAGAGCGGCAATGCTGCCCAGTTCCGGATCCACCTCTGGGATTTGTGCCGCCCACAGTAAACTCTGCCATCGGCTCCGTGTCTGCCTCGTGGGCAGTGAATCCCAGGTTACCCCTCGCTCTGTAAAAAGGTTCTTCCTCATGTCCAACCCCCCACCCAACCCCCCCCGCCCCCCACCACATCTCTTTCCCAAAACCTTAAATCTCTGTGCCCCTGTCCTTTTAATAACTCCGTTTTTTAAAGCGGCAATTAGCTCTCGACATACTGCTCGTTGCCACGGGGGAAACTTCAAATCCCAAATCCCCGGGGGAACTTCAATTCCCAAATCCCGGATGTGATCGAGTTGCTGGAAGCGGAGTTGAACAGTGAAAAGACAATCGACCCAGACCAATGAAACTGCGCGGATTTTTTCGTCTGTTATTCAAATCTACCAACTTGCATTTACATAGCACCTTCAACATGATAAAATTCCCCAAGGCGCTTGACAGGAATTGACGTGGGATTCGAAACAGTTCGGCCGCGATCTTATTGAATAGTGGGGCAGGCTCGAGGAGCCGAATGGCCGGCTGATGGTCCCATTTCACATGTTTGGGAGTCTCAATTCTTGACACCAAACCACGTTCAAGTGACGTAAAGGGAGGTGAACAAAAGGTTGGGCAAAGAGCAAGGTCCACCCGTGTGGGTGTCGGCTTAAAGGCCGTGTCTGGCCACCAAGGGCTTGGGACAACAATGGTTTATTCACACGTCTGAGCAGTTCGACATGCTCACACTCCGCCCGCGCTCCGGGCATAATCCCCGCACTCCTGTCACGTGACGCTTTAAGTTGCCGTGTCATCACATTATCTTGTGGCCATTCGGTCTACACTCTGGAAGCAAAAGAGGAAACTAGGCTAGCACGGTGGAGCGTTTGACGAGGGACTCCAGAGGTTGTCGGATACTGAGATCAGGGGGGGTGATGGGTAAATGGGATTTGGTATGAGTTTGGGTAACAGGGAACCGAGTGTTGGATGAGCTCAAAATGGTGGAAGATACGAAGATACGAAGAGCAACAGAATTGCCAAGTCTCGAGGTAATAAAGCGAGGAGACTTTAAACCTTTGCGTTTGGATTTTCGACAGTCAAAACTATGTTCTGTGCATTGCTGAGAGAAACCAAAACAAGAAACTGACCTTCTTCCGAGGCGGGACCACGATTGTATCTTTCTTCATTCCCGCACATTGGATCTGGTCTTCAAAGGTCTTCACCATCTTCTCCACCCTAGCTGCATTTCGACCTGTTTTCATTCAGAAATGAAACATTTGGACTGATTCCTGCTTATATTCATTGGAGTTTAGGAGGTTGAGGGGAGATCTAATAGAAACTTACAAGATAATGAATGGCTTAGATAGGGTGGATGTAGGGAAGTTGTTTCCATTAGCAGGGGAGACTAGGACCCGGGGGCACAGCCTTAGAATAAAAGGGAGTCACTTTAGAACAGAGATGAGGAGAAATTTCTTCAGCCAGAGAGTGGTGGGTCTGTGGAATTCATTGCCACAGAGGGCGGTGGAGGCCGGGACGTTGAGTGTCTTTAAGACAGAAGTTGATAAATTCTTGATTTCTCGAGGAATTAAGGGCTATGGAGAGAGAGCGGGTAAATGGAGTTGAAATCAGCCATGATTGAATGGTGGAGTGGACTCGATGGGCCGAATGGCCTTACTTCCGCTCCTATGTCTTATGGTCACTTTCTATGACCTGTTAAACGTGCAGGGTTAATGGGAGAAGGCGGGAGAACGGCGAGCGGTGAATTGCTCATTCACAGAGCCAGTGCAAGCAGGATGGGCAGAATGGCCTCCGTCTGCGGTGTTCCAATTCTTTCCTCGTCTAAACATCAAGACGTTTGAGCTGTGGCTACATGGTTTATGTCATTTGAAAGGCAGAACCGCTGAAAGTGCAGCACACCCTCGGTACTGCCCGTGGAGCGTTGGCCTGGATTGGAGACATTAGTCTCTGAAATGAGACATGAGAAATCTTCTGAAAGATTTGCCAGTTGTGGCAAATCGAAGCTCTCTCAACCCGATTCAGCGGATGCGCCCTTACTAAGTTAAAGATTCTGCAGGAGTGTGGATTGCTGTTCTTGGGGCCTCCCAGAGCGGAAAAAGGACCCTCCCAGAGTTGAAGACCCTCTCTCACCAATGATCCTGATTGCTAACTTGGGCAGGGTCAGAAAATCTCTGAGGGAGCGGGGGGGAGAAAGGAGGTGGAGACAGGGAGCGAGGCAGAGGCTGGAGGAGGGAGTGGTGGAAGCTGGGAAAGAGAGGACGGGGGAGGTGGGGGAGTGACGCAGGGGGCAGGGAGAGAGGGAAGAGTGGAGAGATGGGGAGAGGAGGGGGGGAAGGTGGGGAAGTAACGTTGGGGGCAGGGGGAGAGGGAAGGAAGTGGAGAGATGGGGAGAGGAGGGGGAGGTGGGGGAGTGACGTTGGGGGCAGGGAGAGAGGGAAGGGAGTGGAGAGATGGGGAGAGGAGGGGGGAAGGTGGGAGAGTGACGTTGGGGGCAGGGGGAGAGGGAAGGGAGTGGAGAGATGGGGAGAGGAGGGGGAGGTGGGGGAGTGACGTTGGGGGCAGGGAGAGAGGGAAGGGAGTGGAGAGATGGGGAGAGGAGGGGGGAAGGTGGGGCAGTAATGTCGGGGGCAGGGGGCGAGGGAAGGGAGTGGAGAGATGGGGAGAGGAGGGGGGAGGTGGGGGAGTGATGTTGGGGGCAGGGGGAGAGGGAAGGGAGTGGAGAGATGGGGAGAGGAGGGGGGAAGGTGGGGCAGTAATGTCGGGGGCAGGGGGAGAGGGAAGGGAGTGGAGAGATGGGAGAGGAGGGGGGAGGTGGGGGAGTGACGTTGGGGGCAGGGGGAGAGGGAAGGGAGTGGAGAGATGGGGAGAGGAGGGGGAGGTGGGGGAGTGATGTTGGGGGCAGGGGGCGAGGTAAGGGAGTGGAGAGATGGGGAGAGGAGGGGGAGGTGGGGGAGTGACGTTGGGGGCAGGGGGAGAGGGAAGGGAGTGGAGTGATGGGTAGAGGAGGGGGGAAGGTGGGGCAGTAACGTCGGGGGCAGGGGGAGAGGGAAGGGAGTGGAGAGATGGGGAGAGGAGGGGGAGGTGGGGGAGTGACGTTGGGGGCAGGGGGAGAGGGAAGGGAGTGGAGAGATGGGGAGAGGAGGGGGAAGGTGGGAGAGTGACGTTGGGGGCAGGGAGGGAGAGAAGGGAGTGGAGAGATGGGTAGAGGAGGGGGGAAGGTGGGGCAGTAACGTCGGGGGCAGGGAGGGAGAGAAGGGAGTGGAGAGATGGGTAGAGGAGGGGGGAAGGTGGGGCAGTAACGTCGGGGGCAGGGAGGGAGAGAAGGGAGTGGAGAGATGGGGAGAGGAGGGGGAAGGTGGGAGAGTGACGTTGGGGGCAGGGAGGGAGAGAAGGGAGTGGAGAGATGGGTAGAGGAGGGGGGAAGGTGGGGCAGTAACGTCGGGGGCAGGGAGGGAGAGAAGGGAGTGGAGAGATGGGGAGAGGAGGGGGGGAGGTGCAGAGTGCCCAATCAGAGTGAAGACATAGAGCAGGGAGGGGGAAGAAGATTGGGCGGGGAGATAGAGAGAGATGGGGCGAGGAATGGAGAATAGGTTGGGCTTGTTTTCACTGGCGTTTATACGACTTGAGTGATGTACGATGGGCGCGATTCTCCGAGGTGCGGAGAAAAGGCGCCATTTGCGCCGGTGCGGTTGACGTGGCGCCGGCCGCGGGCCGCTGGTATCGGTGGAGCCCGTCCCCGTGCCCGTCTCGCGCCGCCGTGAAATGCGACGGCCTTCACGACGGCGCGAACATTTGGTCTCCATTTTGGAGAATCGCCCCCAAAAGATCCCAAATGGCCTTGACAAGGTGGACGTGGAAATTCCTGAACCAGGGGGGCACGGGGTTGGAACTAGGGGTCGCCATTTTAGGACCGAGGTGAGGAGAAAGTATTTTCTCTCGGAGGGTCATGTGACTTTGGACCTGTCTTCCTCAGGAGGTGGTGGAGGGAGATACGTTCTTCAAGGGAATCAATGATTATTGGAGGTAGCTGGGAATGTACAACGCAAAACACAAACAGATCGGCCATGATCTTATTGAATGGCGGAGCAGGCCCGAGGGGCCGAAGGGCCTCCTTCTGCTCCAGTTGGGATGTTTATATGGTGAGGTGGAGGGATAGTATGGAGGGGGCTGGATAATGACGAAGGAGGGTGGAGGGGGAAGAGAGAGGGTGGCTGGGAAGCAGAAGAGAGAGGGGGAGGGGGACGGAGTGGGGGCGAGCGATAGGTTGAGGGGAATAGGAAGGGGGGTGGTTGAGGGGGAAAAGCATGGGGAGGGTTAAAGTGGGTGAGGGGGGAGACGGGGTGGGAACAGAGAGCCTGCAAACTGTATCCAAAAGCTTGATTTAGAAGCAAATCTGAATTCAGCAGCTTGAGAAGGATTAACAGCACTCACTGTAGAGGGAGATTGTGTTGTACAGTTTCGCCTCCCGCCTCTCCTGGATGTGATACAGCAAGCAGCAATGGCTTTTTGAGTTGAGAATTCTTGTCACCGCAAAAGACTTTGCTGCAAGTAAAAAAAAAAGACTTCATCAAAACTCACAAACTCCCAAGTGACAAACAATGCACAGGGAGAGGGTCGCCATGCCCTTACTCAGACCCCCTCCCACAACTCTTCATTCCGATCATTGCTGATTGTATGAGTGCTGCTCCCGGCTTTCCAAAGGAACCCGAAAAATTCATCAACTTTCCTTCCAATTTCCAAGTTCCAGTTGGTCTCGAAATGTTAACCCTGTTTCATTCAGCTACACCCTCACCTCCCTCATTTTCCTCACCTCCACTTGGCACCCTCTCCCTTCAGGCACACCCCTCGGCCTCCCACCCCTCACCTCACGATTGTCCTATTCTCCACTTTGCATGAGACTCTTTCCTTTTCCTGCTCCCAGTCTGCCTCCCCCACAAGCCTGCACAGTTCCCCAATCAGTTTAAAGTGTTTGTTTCCATGTACACACTCTCCCATCTACCCCCAGTGGCTCCTCCAGTGCAATCTTCTCCAGCGCAGTGTTCACCCATGCTCCAGTGCAGCTTTCTGCAATGCCTCCTCCAGTGCAGCTTTCTGCAGTGCAGCCTCCTCCAGTGCCACCTCCTCCAGCGCAACATCCTCCAGTGCAACCTCCTCCAGTGCAGCTTTCTCCAGTGCAGCTTCCTCCAGTGCCGCCTTTTCCAGTGCAGCCTCCTCCAGAGCAGCTTTGTCCAGTGCAGCTTCCTCCATTGCAGCCTCCTCCAGTACAGCCTTCTCCAGTGCAGCCTCCTCCAGTGCAGCCTCCTCCAGTGCAGCTTTCTCCAGTGCAGCCTCCTCTAGTGCCGCCTTCTCCAGTGCAGCCTCCTCCATTGCAGCTTTCTCCAGTGCAGTCTTCTCCAGTGCAGCCTCCTCCATTGCAGCTTTCTCCAGTGCAGTCTTCTCCAGTGCAGTCCCCTCCCACACAATCCCCTCAGTTTGAGAACTCTGACTTTATTCACACCCTCCAGCCCTCCCCACCACCTCTGTCCACTGCACAATCATTAGAAAGCCTATCTGAGTGAGAGTTGCACAAACATACAAGTTCCTTTTTGTTTAATCCTTGAATCTGGTACTTACTTTCACAGGTAAATTCCAGCCCATTTTTTGATAAACGGTATGCCACCATCTCCGAGATGCAGTTGTTTCCACTGGGAGAAGAGGAAAAAGAATTATTATCGATGCAAACCTGATGGTGCCACTATCTCAACAGTGCTGATCAATCATTCACCACTAATGTCTTACACTCACTCTCAGAGAATGGTTCCATCATTTGACCCATTGGTGTCCATGTCAATTCTCTGCAAGAGCAATTGAGCTCGCCCCACTCCTCCACCCTTTCCCTGAATCCATACAAACCCATCTCTTCAGGTAATAGCACGCTAAGGGTCAGCTTTAGCACAGGGCTAAATCGCTGGCTTTGAAAGCAGACCGAGGCAGGCCAGCAGCATGGTTCAATTCCCGTACCAGCCTCCCCGAACAGGCGCCGGAATGTGGCGACTAGGGGCTTTTCACAGTAACTTCATTTGAAGCCGACTTGTGACAATAAGCGATTTTCATTCATTTCCACTTTCCTTTTGAAAGCCTCGATTGAATCTGCTTCCGCCACACTGTCAGGAAGGGCACTCCAGATCCTAACTACTTATTCACCCCAAATTCTTCCTCATGAGGCTTTTGGTTCAAGGGTGGCACAGTGGTTAGCACTGCTGCCTCATGGCGCTGAGGGCACGGCCACTGTCCGTGCGGAGTTTGCAAATTCTCCCCGTGTCTGCGTGGGTTTCACCCCCACAACACAAAGATGTGCAGGGCAGGTGGATTGGCCACGCTAAATTGCCCCTTAATTGAAAAAAAAATTGGGTACTCTAAATTCATACTTTAAAACAATGGTGACTTTGGTTCAATTGACAATCACCTTGAATTGGTGACAAATAGCAGCTCTTTCTCTCAATCGATTGTGTCCAGACCCCTCCTGATTCACAACACTTATAGAGTAGCACGGTAGCATTGTGGATAGCACAATAGCTTCACAGCTCCAGGGTCCCAGGGTCGATTCCGGCTTGGGTCACTGTCTGTGCGGAGTCTGCACATCCTCCCCGTGTGTGCGTGGGTTTCCTCCGGGTGCTCCGGTTTCCTCCCACAGTCCAAAGACAGGTTAGGTGGATTGGCCATGCTAAATTGCCCTTAAGTGTCCAAAATTGCCCTTAGTGTTGGGTGCGGTTACTGGGTTATGGGGATAGGGTGGAGGTGTTGACCTTTGGTAAGGGTGCTCTTTCCAAGAGCCGGTGCAGACTCGATGGGCCGAATGGCCTCCTTCTGCACTGTAAATACTATGATATTGAATCCGCTCTCTATCTTCTCTAATAATATAATAATCGCTTATTGTCACAAGTAGGCTTCAATGTGAAAAGCCCCTAGTCGCCACATTCTGGCGCCTGTTCGGGGAGGCCGGTACGGGAATTGAACCTGCGCTGCTGGCCTTGTTCTGCATTACAAGCCAGCTGTTTAGCCCAATTGAACAGGACCCGCCATAGAAATACGGTGGCTACAAGAGCAGATCAGAGGCGGGGAATCCTGCAGTGAGTAACTACCCTCCTGACTTCCCAAAGTCTGTCCTCCATCTACAAGGCACAAGTCAGGAGTGTGAGGGAATACTCTCCAATTGCCAGGATGAGTGCAGCTCCAACAACATTCAAGAGGTTCGACACTATGCAGGACGAAACAGCCCCGTTGGATTGGTGCCCCATCTATCACCCTCGAAATTCACTCCCTCCACTACTGGCACACAGTGGCAGTCATGTGTAACATCTAGAAGGTGCACAGCTGCAACTCACCCAGGCTTCTGCAACAGCAGCATGGATTGGAGATCTTGGAGTCAGTGTGGAGATCCCTGAGTCAGTGTGGAGATCCCTGAGTCAGTGTGGATGATCTCTGAGTCAGTGTGGAGATCTCTGAGCCAGTGTGGAGATCCCTGAGTCAGTGTGGAGATCCCTGAGTCAGTGTGGAGATCTCTCAGTCAGTGTGGAGATCTCTGAGTCAGTGTGGAGATCCCTGAGTCAGTGTGGAGATCTCTGAGTCAGTGTGGAGATCTCTGAGTCAGTGTGGAGATCCCAGAGTCAGTGTGGATATCTCTGAGTCAGTATGGAGATCACCCAGTCAGTGTGGAGATCTCTGAGTCAGTGTGGAGATCTCTGAGTCAGTGCGGAGATCTCTGAGTCAGTGTGGAGATCTCTGAGTCAGTGTGGCGATCCCTGAGTCAGTGTGGAGATCTGAGTCAGTATGGAGATCCCTGAGTCAGTGTGGAGATCTCTGAGTCAGTGTGGAGATCCCTGAGTCAGTGTGGAGATCTCTGAGTCACTGTGGAGATCTCTGAGTCACTGTGGAGATCTCTGAGTCAGTGTGGAGATCCCTGAGTCAGTGTGGAGATCCCTGAGTCAGTGTGGAGATCCCTGAGTCAGTGTGGAGATCTCTGAGTAAGTGTGGAGATCCCTGAGTCAATGTGGAGACCCCTGAGTCTGTGTGGAGATCCCTGAGTCAGTGTGGAGATCCCTGAGTCAGCGTGGAGATCCCTGAGTCAGCGTGGAGATCTCTCAGTCAGTGTGGAGATCCCTGAGTCAGTGTGGAGATCTCTGAGTCAGTGTGGAGATCTCTGAGTCACTGTGGAGATCTCTGAGTCACTGTGGAGATCTCTGAGTCAGTGTGGAGTTCCCTGAGTCAGTGTGGAGATCCCTGAGTCAGTGTGGAGATCCCTGAGTCAGTGTGGAGATCTCTGAGTAAGTGTGGGGATCCCTGAGTCCGTGTGGAGATCCCTGAGTCAGTGTGGAGATCCCTGAGTCAGCGTGGAGATCCCTGAGTCAGCGTGGAGATCTCTGAGTCAGTGTGGAGATCCCTGAGTCAGTGTGGAGATCTCTGAGTCAGTGTGGAGATCTCTGAGTCAGTGTGGCGATCTCTGAGTCAGTGTGGAGATCTCTGTGTCAGTGTGGAGATCCCTGAGTCAGTGTGGAGATCCCTGAGTCAGTGTGGAGACCCCTGAGTCAGTGTGGAGATCTCTGAGTCAGTGTGGAGATCTCTGAGTCAGTGTGGAGATCCCTGAGTCAGTGTGGAGATCTCTGAGTCAGTGTGGAGATCTCTGAGTCAGTGTGGAGATCCCTGAGTCAGTGTGGAGATCCCTGAGTCAGTGTGGAGATCTCTGAGTCAGTGCGGAGATCTCTGAGTCAGTGTGGAGATCTCTGAGTCAGTGTGGCGATCCCTGAGTCAGTGTGGAGATCTGAGTCAGTATGGAGATCCCTGAGTCAGTGTGGAGATCTCTGAGTCAGTGTGGAGATCTCTGAGTCAGTGTGGAGATCCCTGAGTCAGTGTGGAGATCCCTGAGTCAGTGTGGAGATCCCTGAGTCAGTGTGGAGATCCCTGAGTCAGTGTGGAGATCTCTGAGTCAGTGTGGAGATCCCTGAGTCAGTGTGGAGATCCCTGAGTCAGTGTGGAGATCCCTGAGTCAGTGTGGAGATCTCTGAGTCAGTGTGGAGATCCCTGAGTCAGTGGGCTTTGGCGATCTCTGAGTTAATGTGGTTTGGAGATCTCTAGTTGTATGTTTTTTTTTTACGGCTGCCCCAGCGCATAATAGTTCACCAGAAACCCCCACCCCACACACCACCATGGTCCCTGACCCCCTGGCACTGCCCCTAACCCTGCCCCCTAGCGCTTGCATGGACACTGCCCCCTGACAATTCCCCTGGCACTGTCCATACATCGTGCTCAGATATGGCCCACTCACTCCTGTGTGATTCACTGCCCCGAGCTCACCCGGGCTGATGCCTTGGTAGCCACGTTCGGGAGACCAATAGTGAATGGATTTTCTTACGTGGGGAGGGGTGGGTCAAGGTGGGGTTATTCTTCAGGTGTAGAAGCCTGATAATGATCCGCTTATGTATGGACTTGATGTTCCTGACATTGGATATTGGGAATTGTTCAACGTGTCTGGTGTTGGGGGGAACGGGACATTTGCATCCCGCGGTTATGTCGGGGTGTGAAACGCGACATGGACATCTCGGAAGATTTCGCGCTCCCAACGCCACACCCTCCCGAGAAAAACGAGTGCGGAAAATCCTGGCCAGGGTGATTTGAAATTTCTCACTCCTGATTTAGCAACATGTGCAGAGAGACCTGGGTGTGCTAGTGCATGAGTCACAAAAGTTAGTTTACAGGTGATTAAGAAGGCAAATGGAATTTTGTCCTTCATTGCTAGAGGGATGGAGTTTAAGACTAGGGAGGTTATGCTGCAATTGTATAAGGTGTTAGTGAGGCCACACCTGGAGTATTGTGTTCAGTTTTGGTCTCCTTACCTGAGAAAGGACGTACTGGCGCTGGAGGGTGTGCAGAGGAGATTCACTAGGTTAATCCCAGAGCTGAAGGGGTTGGATTACGAGGAGAGGTTGAGTAGACTGGGACTGTACTCATTGGAATTTAGAAGGATGAGGGGGATCTTATAGAAACATATAAAATTATGAAGGGAATAGATAGGATAGATGCGGGCAGGTTGTTTCCACTGGCGGGTGAAAGCAGAACTAGGGGGCATAGCCTCAAGATAAGGGGAAGTAGATTTAGGACTGAGTTTAGGAGGAACTTCTTCACCCAAAGGGTTGTGAATCTATGGAATTCCCTGCCCAGTGAAGCAGTTGAGGCTCCTTCATTAAATGTTTTTAAGATAAAGATAGATAGTTTTTTGAAGAATAAAGGGATTAAGGGTTATGGTGTTCGGGCCGGAAAGTGGAGCTGAGTGCACAAAAGATCAGCCATGATCTCATTGAATGGCGGAGCAGGCTCGAGGGGCCAGATGGCCGACTCCTGCCCCTAGTTCTTATGTTCACTTATGTTCACTTATGAGAAGTAAAGTGTTGTCGAAGGAGCCCTGTGAAATGATGATCTGTCTCATTGAGCAGGAGGAGGAGCAAACTGCTGAGGAACAGCTTTGCTGCCGGCTATTACTCTGTCTGATGGGACTAGCTCACTCACTGCTGTAGCCCAGGTTCAATATTCAGTCTGCTAATCCTCACACAAAGGGCTGCGGAAATCTGGGACCTTCCCCCGCAGAAGGTCAGTTGAACACGCCAAAATCTGAGATTGACAGATTTTTGTTTGACAGAGGGTGCGAAGGATTACAGAACAATGGCGGATAAATGGGGCTAAACTGCAGGTTGGCCATGATGATGTGGACTTGGCGGAACAGGTTCGAGGGGCTGAATGGTCTCCTCCTGCTTCCGCTGTAGTTAGAGGTCTTGTTTGCCTCCGCCGGCCTTACAACGCCAAAACAGCATAACAGTAAACAAAGTGGAATACGCGACGGCCCACTGACAGAGTTGGACTTACGCGCGCATGTAGGCCTTTATCAAAGTCGTGTTCGTTTGGAGAACGGGAAAGTGTATAATGAATGCATTGTCCAACTGGCTGAATTGTCTTCGGTACGGCTCATACTGTGTTGCCCAACGCAGCAAGTACCACTTACCAATGAACTGTTAGGGACAAAGAAGATTAGAAACAGTCGTTACAAATGGATTGTTGAGGGTCATAGAGTCATACAAGCCCCTCGAGTCTGCACAGACAAAGCACCACTAAATCTACACCAATCCCGCTTCCCAGCACTTGGTCCACAGCCTTGAATGTTCTGACATTTCATGGGGTCAGGGGCTGGTTTAGCACAGGGCTAAATCGCTGGCTTTTAAAGCAGACCAAGCAGGCCAGCAGCACGGTTCAATTCCCCTACCAGCCTTCCCGAACAGGCGCCGGAATGTGGCGACTAGGGGCTTTTCACAGTAACTTCATTGAAGCCTACTTGTGACAATAAGCGATTTTCATTTCATTTCATTTTCATTCAGGTACTTTTTAAAGGTTGTGAGGTTTCCAGCCTCGACTACCCTCCCAGGCAAAGTATGTTCCAGATTCCCACCACCCTCTGGCTGAAAAAGCCCCTGTAAACCTCCTGTCAGCCACCTTAAAATTATGCCCCCCCAGTATTTGACCCTTCAACTCAGGGGAACAGCTGCTTCCTATCCACCCTGTTCATACCCCTCATAATCTTATCCACCTCAATCAGGTCCCCTCTCAGCCTTCTCCACTCAGAAGAAAACGACCCAAGCTTCTCATAGCTCGAATGTTCCATCCCAGGCAACATCCTGGTGAAAGTCCTCTGCACCTTCTCCAGTGCAATCACACCCTTCGGAGAGTGCGGTGACCTGAACTGTGGCCTCACCAAAGCGCTTGACAGCTCCAACATAACCTCACTGCTCTTTTAATCTGTGCCACAACTGATAAAGGCAAATGTCCCATTTACCTTCTTAACTACCCTAATTCACATATTCTTCAGGGATCCATGGACAAGCACCCCAAGATCCCTCTGCTCTTCGGGGCTTCCTGGTGTCCTGCATTCATTGAGTGCTCTCTTGCCTTGTTAATCCTTCCAGAGTGCATCACCTTGCACTTTTCAGGGTTAAATTCCATCTGCCACTGGCCAATCTGTCCACATTTCCTGTTACCGAAGACTTTCTTCCTCACTTGTACTCACCTGCCCAATCTTCATGTCATCCACCAACTTACATATCATCCCCCCATATTCCTCATCAATACATCACGAACAATAAGGGACCCACCGCTGATCCCTGCTGTACGCCACCGGCCCCCAGTCACACAAACAACCTTCCACCACGCCACCCTCTACCCGCTATCACCGAGCCACTTTCCATAGAATCACAGAATTTACAGTGCAGAAAGAGGCCATTCATCGAGTCTGCACCGGCCATTGGAAAGAGCACCCTACTCAAGCCCACGCCTCCACCCTATCCCCGTGACCCAGTAACCCCACCTAATCTGTTGGACACTCAGGGCCAATTTATCACGGCCAATCCACCTAACCTGCGAATCATTGGACTGTGGGAGGAAACCGGAGCACCCGGAGGAAACCCACGCACACACGGGGAGAACGAGCAGAATCCGCACAGACAATGACCCAAGCCGGGAATTGAACCTGGGACCCTGCCGCTGTGAAGCAATTGTGCTAACCACTGTGCTACCGTGCTGCCCTGTGTAACTATATTACAGGTATGGAGAAAGTGCAACTCCACACAGATTTCCGAGTTACTTGCTGTACCCGCATGCGGACATTTGTAATACAAGGGCGGCAGGGTGGCACAGTGGTTAGCACTGATGCCTCACACCCTACGGTCCCGGGTTCAATTCCGGCCTCAGGTAACTGTGCACGTTACTCTGCGTGGGTTTCCTCCGGGTGCTCCGGTTTCCTCCCACAGTCCGAAGATGTGTAGGTTGGATGGATTGGCCGTGATAAATTGCCCTTAGTGTCCAAAGGTTAGGTGGGATTATGGGTTACAGGAATAGGGCGGGGGACTGGGGCTAGCTAGGGTGCTCTTTCGGAGGGTACCTGGAGCTTGCTCTGGATTCTCCTTTCCACAGCCGCGTGCTTTCAGCGCCATTCCGGTCCCTGGTGGAGGCCCTGCTCCCGCAATTTGTCGATCAGACTTCCCATTGAAGCCGCCCCACATCAACGGGTAACCAACAGGCAGGGGTGCACTGCCAGCAGGAAAAGAGGGTCAGTACTGTGGGAGTGCCGCACTGCCAGAGGGTCAGTACTGAGGGAGTGCTGCACTGTCAGAGGGTCAGTACTGAGGGAGTGCTGCATTGCCAGAGGGTCAGTACTGAGGGAGTGCTGCACTGTCAGAGGGTCAGTACTGAGGGAGTGCTGCATTGCCAGAGGGTCAGTACTGAGGGAGTGCCGCACTGTCAGAGGGTCAGTACTGAGGGAGTGCTGCACTGTCAGAGTGTCAGTACTGAGGGAGTGCTGCATTGCCAGAGGGTCAGTACTGAGGGAGTGCCGCACAGTCAGAGGGTCAGTACTGAGGGAGTGCCGCACTGCCAGAGGGTCAGTACTGAGGGAGTGCTGCACTGTCAGAGGGCCAGTACTGAGGGAGTGCCGCACGGTCAGAGGGTCAGAACTGAGGGAGTGCTGCACTGTCAGTGGGTCAGTACTGTGGGAGTGCCGCACTGCCAGAGGGTCAGTACTGAGGGAGTGCCGCACTGCCAGAGGGTCAGTACTGAGGGAGTGCTGCACTGTCAGAGGGTCAGTACTGAGGGAGTGCTGCATTGCCAGAGGGTCAGTACTGAGGGAGTGCCGCACTGTCAGAGGGTCAGTACTGAGGGAGTGCCGCACTGTCAGAGGGTCAGTACTGAGGGAGTGCTGCACTGTCAGAGGGTCAGTACTGAGGGAGTGCCGCACTGTCCGAAGGTCAGTACTGAGGGAGTGCCACACTGTCCGAGGCCAGTACTGAGGGAGTGCTGCACTGTCAGAGGGTCAGTACTGAGGGAGTGCTGCACTGTCAGAGTGTCAGTACTGAGGGAGTGCCGCACTGTCCAAAAGTCAGTACTGAGGGAGTGCCGCACTGTCAGAGGGTCAGTACTGAGGGAGTGCTGCACTGTCAGAGAGTCAGTACTGAGGGAGTGCTGCACAGTCAGAGGGTCAGTACTGAGGGAGTGCTGCACTGTCAGAGGGTCAGTACGGAGGGAGTGCTGCACTGTCAGAGAGTCAGTACTGAGGGAGTGCTGCACAGTCAGAGGGTCAGTACTGAGGGAGTGCTGCACTGTCCGAGGGTCAGTACGGAGGGAGTGCTGCACTGTCAGAAGGTCAGGACTGAGGGAGTGCTGCATTGTCCGAGGGTCAGTACTGAGGGACGGCTGCACTGTCCGAGGGTCAGTACGGAGGGAGTGCTGCACTGTCAGAGGGTCAGCTCTGAGGGAGTGCTGCACTGTCAGAGGATCATTACTGAGGAAGTGCTGCACTGTCAGAGTTTCAGTACTGAGGGAGTGCCGCACTGTCCGAGGGTCAGCACTGAGGGAGTGCTGCACTGTCAGAGGGTCAGTACTGAGGGTGTGCTGCACTGTCAGAGGGTCAGTACTGAGGGAGTGCTGCACTGTCAGAGGGTCAGTACGGAGGGAGTGCTGCACTGTCAGAGGGTCAGTACTGAGGGAGTGCTGCACTGTCAGAGGGTCAGTACTGAGGGAGTGCTGCACTGTCAGAGGGTCAGTACTGAGGGAGTGCTGCACTGTCAGAGGGTCAGTACTGAGGGAGTGCTGCACTGTCAGAGGGTCAGTACTGAGGGAGTGCTGCACTGTCAGAGGGTCAGTACTGAGGGAGTGCTGCACTGTCAGAGGGTCAGTACTGAGGGAGTGCTGCACTGTCAGAGGGTCAGTACTGAGGGAGTGCTGCACTGTCAGAGGGTCCATACTGAGGGAGTGCTGCACTGTCAGAGGGTCAGTACTGAGGGAGAGCTGCACTGTCAGAGGGTCAGTACTGAGGGAGTGCTGCACTGTCAGAGGGTCAATACTGAGGGAGTGCCGCACTGTCAGAGGGTCAGTACTGAGGGAGTGCTGCACTGTCAGAAGGTCAGGACTGAGGGAGTGCTGCATTGTCCGAGGGTCAGTACTGAGGCACGGCTGCACTGCCCGAGGGTCAGTACGGAGGGAGTGCCGCACTGTCAGAGGGTCAGTACTGAGGAAGTGCTGCACTGTCAGAGGGTCAGTACTGAGGGAGTGCCGCACTGTCCGAGGGTCAGTACTGAGGGAGTGCCGCACTGTCAGAGGGTCATTACTGAGGAAGTGATGCACTGTCAGAGTGTCAGTACTGAGGGAGTGCCGCACTGTCCGAAGGTCAGCACTGAGGGAGTGCTGCACTGTCAGAGGGTCAGTACTGAGGGTGTGCTGCACTGTCAGAGGGTCAGTACTGAGGGAGTGCTGCACTGGCAGAGGGTCAGCTCTGAGGGAGTGCGCACTGTCCGAGGGTCAGTACTGAGGGAGTGCCGCACTGTCAGAGGGTCAGTACTGAGGAAGTGCTGCACTGTCAGAGGGTCAGTACTGAGGGAGTGCCGCACTGTCCGAGGGTCAGTACTGAGGGAGTGCCGCACTGTCAGAGGGTCAGTACTGAGGGAGTGCTGCACTGTCAGAGGGTCAGTACTGAGGGAGTGCTGCCCTGTCAGAGGGTCAGTACTGAGGGAGTGCTGCACTGTCAGAGGGTCCATACTGAGGGAGTGCTGCACTGTCAGAGGGTCAGTACTGAGGGAGAGCTGCACTGTCAGAGGGTCAGTACTGAGGGAGTGCTGCACTGTCAGAGGGTCAATACTGAGGGAGTGCTGCACTGTCATACGGTCAGTACTGAGGGAGTGCTGCACTGTCAGAGGATCAGTACTGAGGGAGTGCTGCACTGTCAGAGTGTCAGTACTGAGGAGGTGCTGCACTGTCAGAGGGTCAGTACTGAGGGAGTGCCGCACTGTCAGAGGGTCAGTAATATGGGAGTGCCGCACTGTCAGAGTGTCAGTACTGAGGGAGTGCTGCACTGTCAGAGGGTGAGTACTGAGGGAGAGCTGCACTGTTTGAGGGTCAGTACTGAGGGAGTGCTGCACTGTCAGAGGGTAAGTACTGAGGGAGTGCTGCACTGTGAGTTAGTCGGTGCTGAGGGAGTGCTGCACTGTCAGAGGGTCAGTACTGAGGGAATGATGCACTGTCAGAGGGTCAGTACTCAGGGAGTGCTGCACTGTCAGAGGGTCAGTACTGAGGGAGTGCTGCACTGTCAGAGGGTTAGTGCTGAGGGAGTGATGCACTGTCAGAGGGTCAGTACTGAGTGAGTGCCGCACTGTCCGAGGATCAGTACTGAGGGAGTGCTGCACTGCCAGAGCGTCAGTACTGAGGGAGTGCTGCAATGTCAGAGGGTCAGTACTGAGGGAGTGCAGCACTATGCGAGGGTGAGTACTGAGGGAGTGCCGCACTGTCAGAGGGTCAGTACTGAGGGAGTACTGCACTGTCAGAGGGTCAGTACTGAGGGAGTGCAACACTGTCCGAGGGTCAGTACGGAGGGAGTGCTGCACTGTCAGAGGGTCAGTTCTGAGGGAGTGCCGCACTGTCAGAAGGTCAGGACTGAGGGAGTGCTGCATTGTCCGAGGGTCAGTACTGAGGGACGGCTGCACTGTCCGAGGGTCAGTACGGAGGGAGTGCTGCACTGTCAGAGGGTCAGCTCTGAGGGAGTGCGCACTGTCCGAGGGTCAGTACTGAGGGAGTGCCGCACTGTCAGAGGGTCAGTACTGAGGAAGTGCTGCACTGTCAGAGGGTCAGTACTGAGGGAGTGCCGCACTGTCCGAGGATCAGTACTGAGGGAGTGCCGCACTGTCAGAGGGTCAGTACTGAGGGAGTGCCGCACGGTCAGAGGGTCATTACTGAGGAAGTGCTGCACTGTCAGAGTGTCAGTACTGAGGGAGTGCCGCACTGTCCGAGGGTCAGCACTGAGGGAGTGCTGCACTGTCAGAGGGTCAGTACTGAGGGTGTGCTGCACTGTCAGAGGGTCAGTACTGAGGGAGTGCTGCACTGTCAAAGGGTCAATACTGAGGGAGTGTTGCACTGTCAGAGGGTCAGTACTGAGGGAGTGCTGCACTGTCAGAGGGTCAGTACTGAGGGAGTGCTGCACTGTCAGACGGTCAGTACTGAGGGAGTGCTGCACTGTCAGAGGGTCCATACTGAGGGAGTGCTGCACTGTCAGAGGGTCAGTACTGAGGGAGTGCTCCCCTGTCAGAGGGTCAGTACTGAGGGAGTGCTGCACTGTCAGAGTGTCAGTACTGAGGGAGAGCTGCACTGTCAGAGGGTCAGTACAGAGGGAGTGCTGCACTATCAGAGGGTCAGTACTGAGGGAGTGCCGCACTGTCAGAGGGTCAGTACTGAGGGAGAGCTGCACTGTCAGAGGGTCAGTACAGAGGGAGTGCCGCATTGTCAGATGGTCAGGACTGAGGGAGTGCTGCACTGTCAGAGGTTTAGTGCTGAGGGAGTGCTGCACTGTCAGAGGGTCAGTACTGAGGGAGTGCTGCACTGTCAGAGGGTCAGTACTGTGGGCGTGCTGCACTGTCAGAGGGTCAGTACTGAGGGAGTGCGGCACTGTCAGAGGGTTAGTGCTGAGGGAGTGCGGCACTGTCAGAGTGTCAGGACTGAGGGAGTGCTGCACTGTCAGAGGGTCAGTACTGAGGGAGTGCGGCACTGTCAGAGGGTTAGTGCTGAGGGAGTGCTGCACTGTCAGAGGGTCAGTACTGAGGGAGTGTAGCACTGTCAGAGGGTCAGTACTGAGGATGGGCTGCACTGCCAGATCGTCAGTACTGAGGCAGTGCTGCAATGTCAGAGGGTCAGTACTGAGGGAGTACTGCACTGTCCGAGGGTCAGTACTGAGGGAGTGCTGCACTGTCAGAGGGTCAGTAGTGAGGGAGTGCTGCATTGTCCGAGGGTCAGTACTGAGGGACGGCTGCACTGTCCGAGGGTCAGTACGGAGGGAGTGCTGCACTGTCAGAGGGTCAGTCCTGAGGGAGTGCTGCACTGTCAGAGGGTCAGTACTGAGGGAGTGCTGCACTGTCAGAGGGTCAGTACTGAGGGAGTGCTGCACTGTCAGAGGGTCAGTACTGAGGGAGTGCTGCACTGTCAGAGGGTCAATACTGAGGGACTGCTGCACTGTCAGAGGGTCCGTACTGAGGGAGTGCTGCACTGTCAGAGTGTCAATACTGAGGGAGTGCCGCCTTGTCAGATGGTCAGTACTGAGGGAGGGCTGCACTGTCAGATGTTTCGTGCTGAGGGAGTGCTGCACTGTCAGAGCGTCAGTACTGAGGGAGTGCTGCACTGTCAGAGGGTCAGTACTGAGGGTGTGCTGCACTGCCAGAGGGTCTGTACTGAGGGAGTGCTGCACTGTCAGAGGGTCAGTACTGAGGGTGTGCTGCACTGCCAGAGGGTCAGTACTGAGGGAGTGCGGCACTGTCAGCGGGTCAGTACTGAGGTGGTGCTGCACTGTCAGAGGGTCAGTACTGAGGGAGTGCTGCACTGTCAGAGGGTTAGTGCTGAGGGAGTGCTGCATTGTCAGAGTGTCAGTACTGAGGGAGTGCTGCACTGTCAGCGGGTCAGTACTGAGGTGGTGCTGCACTGTCAGAGGGTCAGTACTGAGGGAGTGCTGCACTGTCATGGGGTCAGTACTGAGGGAGTGCCGCACTGTCAGAGCGTCAGTACTGAGGGAATGCTGCATTGTCAGAGGGTCAGTACTGAGGGAGTGCCGCACTGTCTGAGTGTCAGTACTGAGGGAGTGCTGCACTGTCAGAGGGTCAGTACTGAGGGAGTGCTGCACTGTCAGAGGTTCAGTACTGAGGGAATGACGCACTGTCAGAGGGTCAGTACTCGGGGAGTGCCACACTGTCAGAGGGTCAGTACTGAGTGAGTGCTGCACTGTCAGAGGGTCAGTACTGAGGGAGTGCTGCACTGTCAGAGGGTCAGTACTAAGGGAGTGCCGCACTGACAGAGGGTCTGTACTGAGGGAGTGCTGCCCTGTCAGAGGGTCAGTACTGAGGGAATGCTGCACTGTCAGAGGATCAGTACTGAGGGAGTGCTGCACTGTCAGAGGGTCAGTACTGAGGGAGTGCTGCACTGACAGAGGGTCAGTACTGAGGGAGTGCTGCACTGTCAGAGGGTCAGGACTGAGGGAGTGCTGCACTGTCAGATGTTCAGTACTGAGGGAGTGCTGCACTCTCAGAGGGTCAGTACTAAGGGAGTGCTGCACTGACAGAGGGTCAGTACTGAGGGAGTGCTGCACTGTCAGAGGGTCAGTACTGAGGGAGTGCTGCACTGTCAGATATTCAGTAATGAGGGAGAGCTGCACTGTCAGATGGTCAGTGCTCAGGGAGAGCTGCACTGACAGAGGGTCAATTCCGAGGGAGTGCTGCACTGACAGAGGGTCAATACTGAGGGAGTGCTGTACTGTTAGACGGTCAGTACTGAGGGAGTGCCACACTGTCAGAGTGTCAGTACTGAGGGAGTGTATCACTGTCAGACGGTCAGTACTGAGGGAGTGCTGCACTGTCAGACGGTCAGTACTGAGGGAGTGCTGCACTGTCAGAGGGTCAATACTGAGCGAGTGCTGCACTGTCAGAGGGTCAGTACTGAGGGAGTGTAGCACTGTCAGAAGGTCAGGACTGAGGGAGTGCTGCATTGTCCAAGGGTCAGTACTGAGGGACGGCTGCACTGTCAGAGGGTCAGTACTGAGGGAGTGCTGCACTGTCAGAGGGTCAGTACTGAGGGAGTGCTGCACTGTCAGAGGGTCAGTACAGAGGGAGTGCTGCACTGTCAGAGGGTCAGTACTGAGGGAGTGCTGCACTGTCAGAGAGTCAGTACTGGGGGAGTGCTGCACTGTCAGAGGGTCAGTACTGAGGGAGTGTAGCACTGTCAGAGGGTCAGTACTGAGGGAGTGCTGCACTGTCAGTGGGTCAATACTGAGGGAGTGCTGCACTGTCAGACGGTCAGTAATGAGGGAGTGCCACACTGTCAGAGTGTCAGTACTGAGGGAGTGTAGCACTGTCAGAGGGTCAGTACTATGGGAGTGCTGCACTGTCAGAGGGTCAGTACTGAGTGAGTGCTGCACTGTCAGAGTGTCAGTGCTGAGGGAGTGCCACACTGTCAGAGGGTCAGTACTGAGGGAGTGCCGCACTGTCAGAGGGTCAGTACTGAGGGCGCACTGCACTGTCAGAGGGTCAGTACTGAGGGAGTGCTGCACTGTCAGAGCGTCAGTGCTGACGGAGTGCTGCACTGTCAGGGGGTCAGTATTGAGGGAGTGCTGCACTGTCAGAGGGTCAGTACTGAGGGTGTGCTGCATTGTCCGTGGGTCAGTACTGGGGGAGTGCCACACTGTCAGTGGGTCAGTACTGAGGAAGTGCTGCACTGTCAGAGGGTCAGTGCTGAGGGAGTGCCGCACTGTCAGAGGGTCAGTGCTGAGGGAATGCTGCACTGTCAGAGGGTCAGTACTGAGGGAGTGCTGCACTGTCAGAGGGTCAGTACTGAGGGAGTGCCGCACTGTCAGAGGGTCAGTACTGAGGGAGTGCTGCACTGTCAGAGGGTCAGTGCTGAGGGAGTGCCGCACTGTCAGAGGGTCAGTACTGAGGGAGTGCTGCACTGTCAGAGGGTCAGTACTGAGGGAGCGCTGCACTGTCAGAGGATCAGTACTGAGGGAGTGCCGCACTGTCAGAGGGTCAGTACTGAGGGAGTGCCGCACTGTCAGAGGGTCAGTACTGAGGGAGTGCGGCACTGTCAGTGGGGCAGTACTGAGGGAGTGCCGCACTGTCAGAGGGTCAGTACTGAGGGAGTGCTGCACTCTCAGAATGTCAGTACTGAGGGAGTGCAGCACTGTCAGAGGGTCAATACTGAGGGAGTGCTACACTGTCAGAGAGTCAGTACTGAGGGAGTGCGGCACTGTCAGAGGGTCAGTACTGAGGTAGTGCTGCACTGTCAGAGGGTCAGTACTGAGGGAGTGCTGCACTGTCAGAGGTTCAGTACTGAGGGAATGACGCACTGTCAGAGGGTCAGTACTCGGGGAGTGCCACACTGTCAGAGGGTCAGTACTGAGTGAGTGCTGCACTGTCAGAGGGTCAGTACTGAGGGAGTGCTGCACTGTCAGAGGGTCAGTACTGAGGGTGTGCTGCACTGCCAGAGGGTCAGTACTGAGGGAGTGCGGCACTGTCAGAGGGTTAGTGCTGAGGGAGTGCTGCACTGTCAGAGGGTCAGTACTGAGGGAGTGCTGCACTGTCATGGGGTCAGTACTGAGGGAGTGCCGCACTGTCAGAGCGTCAGTACTGAGGGAATGCTGCATTGTCAGAGGGTCAGTACTGAGGGAGTGCCGCACTGTCTGAGTGTCAGTACTGAGGGAGTGCTGCACTGTCAGAGGGTCAGTACTGAGGGAGTGCTGCACTGTCAGAGGTTCAGTACTGAGGGAATGACGCACTGTCAGAGGGTCAGTACTCGGGGAGTGCCACACTGTCAGAGGGTCAGTACTGAGTGAGTGCTGCACTGTCAGAGGGTCAGTACTGAGGGAGTGCTGCACTGTCAGAGGGTCAGTACTAAGGGAGTGCCGCACTGACAGAGGGTCTGTACTGAGGGAGTGCTGCCCTGTCAGAGGGTCAGTACTGAGGGAATGCTGCACTGTCAGAGGATCAGTACTGAGGGAGTGCTGCACTGTGAGAGGGTCAGTACTGAGGGAGTGCTGCACTGACAGAGGGTCAGTACTGAGGGAGTGCTGCACTGTCAGAGGGTCAGGACTGAGGAAGTGCTGCACTGTCAGATGTTCAGTACTGAGGGAGTGCTGCACTGTCAGAGGGTAAGTACTAAGGGAGTGCTGCACTGACAGAGGGTCAGTACTGAGGGAGTGCTGCACTGTCAGAGGGTCAGGACTGAGGGAGTGCTGCACTGTCAGATATTCAGTAATGAGGGAGAGCTGCACTGTCAGAGGGTCAGTGCTCAGGGAGAGCTGCACTGACAGAGGGTCAATTCCGAGGGAGTGCTGCACTGACAGAGGGTCAATACTGAGGGAGTGCTGTACTGTTAGACGGTCAGTACTGAGGGAGTGCCACACTGTCAGAGTGTCAGTACTGAGGGAGTGTATCACTGTCAGACGGTCAGTACTGAGGGAGTGCTGCACTGTCAGACGGTCAGTACTGAGGGAGTGCTGCACTGTCAGAGGGTCAATACTGAGCGAGTGCTGCACTGTCAGAGGGTCAGTACTGAGGGAGTGTAGCACTGTCAGAAGGTCAGGACTGAGGGAGTGCTGCATTGTCCAAGGGTCAGTACTGAGGGACGGCTGCACTGTCAGAGGGTCAGTACTGAGGGAGTGCTGCACTGTCAGAGGGTCAGTACTGAGGGAGTGCTGCACTGTCAGTGGGTCAATACTGAGGGAGTGCTGCACTGTCAGACGGTCAGTACTGAGGGAGTGCCACACTGTCAGAGTGTCAGTACTGAGGGAGTGTAGCACTGTCAGAGGGTCAGTACTATGGGAGTGCTGCACTGTCAGAGGGTCAGTACTGAGGGAGTGCCGCACTGTCAGAGGGTCAGTACTGAGGGCGCACTGCACTGTCAGAGGGTCAGTACTGAGGGAGTGCTGCACTGTCAGAGCGTCAGTGCTGAGGGAGTGCTGCACTGTCAGGGGGTCAGTATTGAGGGAGTGCTGCACTGTCAGAGGGTCAGTACTGAGGGAGTGCTGCATTGTCCGTGGGTCAGTACTGGGGGAGTGCCACACTGTCAGTGGGTCAGTACTGAGGGAGTGCTGCACTGTCAGAGGGTCAGTGCTGAGGGAGTGCCGCACTGTCAGAGGGTCAGTGCTGAGGGAATGCTGCACTGTCAGAGGGTCAGTACTGAGGGAGTGCTGCACTGTCAGAGGGTCAGTACTGAGGGAGTGCCGCACTGTCAGAGGGTCAGTACTGAGGGAGTGCTGCACTGTCAGAGGGTCAGTGCTGAGGGAGTGCCGCACTGTCAGAGGGTCAGTACTGAGGGAGTGCTGCACTGTCAGAGGGTCAGTACTGAGGGAGCGCTGCACTGTCAGAGGATCAGTACTGAGGGAGTGCCGCACTGTCAGAGGGTCAGTACTGAGGGAGTGCTGCACTGTCAGAGGGTCAGTACTGAGGGAGTGCTGCACTCTCAGAATGTCAGTACTGAGGGAGTGCAGCACTGTCAGAGGGTCAATACTGAGGGAGTGCTACACTGTCAGAGAGTCAGTACTGAGGGAGTGCGGCACTGTCAGAGGGTCAGTACTGAGGTAGTGCTGCACTGTCAGAGGGTCAGTACTGAGGGAGTGCTGCACTGTCAGAGGTTCAGTACTGAGGGAATGACGCACTGTCTGAGGGTCAGTACTGAGTGAGTGCTGCACTGTCAGAGGGTCAGTACTGAGGGAGTGCTGCACTGTCAGAGGGTCAGTACTGAGAGTGTGCTGCACTGCCAGAGGGTCAGTACTGAGGGAGTGCGGCACTGTCAGAGGGTTAGTGCTGAGGGAGTGCTGCACTGTCAGAGTGTCAGTACTGAGGGAGTGCTGCACTGTCATGGGGTCAGTACTGAGGGAGTGCCGCACTGTCAGAGGGTCAGTACTGAGGGAATGCTGCATTGTCAGAGGGTCAGTACTGAGGGAGTGCCGCACTGTCTGAGTGTCAGTACTGAGGGAGTGCTGCACTGTCAGATATTCAGTAATGAGGGAGAGCTGCACTGTCAGATGGTCAGTGCTCAGGGAGAGCTGCACTGACAGAGGGTCAATTCCGAGGGAGTGCTGCACTGACAGAGGGTCAATACTGAGGGAGTGCTGTACTGTTAGACGGTCAGTACTGAGGGAGTGCCACACTGTCAGAGTGTCAGTACTGAGGGAGTGTATCACTGTCAGACGGTCAGTACTGAGGGAGTGCTGCACTGTCAGACGGTCAGTACTGAGGGAGTGCTGCACTGTCAGAGGGTCAATACTGAGCGAGTGCTGCACTGTCAGAGGGTCAGTACTGAGGGAGTGTAGCACTGTCAGAAGGTCAGGACTGAGGGAGTGCTGCATTGTCCAAGGGTCAGTACTGAGGGACGGCTGCACTGTCAGAGGGTCAGTACTGAGGGAGTGCTGCACTGTCAGAGGGTCAGTACTGAGGGAGTGCTGCACTGTCAGAGGGTCAGTACAGAGGGAGTGCTGCACTGTCAGAGGGTCAGTACTGAGGGAGTGCTGCACTGTCAGAGAGTCAGTACTGGGGGAGTGCTGCACTGTCAGAGGGTCAGTACTGAGGGAGTGTAGCACTGTCAGAGGGTCAGTACTGAGGGAGTGCTGCACTGTCAGTGGGTCAATACTGAGGGAGTGCTGCACTGTCAGACGGTCAGTACTGAGGGAGTGCCACACTGTCAGAGTGTCAGTACTGAGGGAGTGTAGCACTGTCAGAGGGTCAGTACTATGGGAGTGCTGCACTGTCAGAGGGTCAGTACTGAGTGAGTGCTGCACTGTCAGAGTGTCAGTGCTGAGGGAGTGCCACACTGTCAGAGGGTCAGTACTGAGGGAGTGCCGCACTGTCAGAGGGTCAGTACTGAGGGCGCACTGCACTGTCAGAGGGTCAGTACTGAGGGAGTGCTGCACTGTCAGAGCGTCAGTGCTGACGGAGTGCTGCACTGTCAGGGGGTCAGTATTGAGGGAGTGCTGCACTGTCAGAGGGTCAGTACTGAGGGTGTGCTGCATTGTCCGTGGGTCAGTACTGGGGGAGTGCCACACTGTCAGTGGGTCAGTACTGAGGAAGTGCTGCACTGTCAGAGGGTCAGTGCTGAGGGAGTGCCGCACTGTCAGAGGGTCAGTGCTGAGGGAATGCTGCACTGTCAGAGGGTCAGTACTGAGGGAGTGCTGCACTGTCAGAGGGTCAGTACTGAGGGAGTGCCGCACTGTCAGAGGGTCAGTACTGAGGGAGTGCTGCACTGTCAGAGGGTCAGTGCTGAGGGAGTGCCGCACTGTCAGAGGGTCAGTACTGAGGGAGTGCTGCACTGTCAGAGGGTCAGTACTGAGGGAGCGCTGCACTGTCAGAGGATCAGTACTGAGGGAGTGCCGCACTGTCAGAGGGTCAGTACTGAGGGAGTGCCGCACTGTCAGAGGGTCAGTACTGAGGGAGTGCGGCACTGTCAGTGGGGCAGTACTGAGGGAGTGCCGCACTGTCAGAGGGTCAGTACTGAGGGAGTGCTGCACTCTCAGAATGTCAGTACTGAGGGAGTGCAGCACTGTCAGAGGGTCAATACTGAGGGAGTGCTACACTGTCAGAGAGTCAGTACTGAGGGAGTGCGGCACTGTCAGAGGGTCAGTACTGAGGTAGTGCTGCACTGTCAGAGGGTCAGTACTGAGGGAGTGCTGCACTGTCAGAGGTTCAGTACTGAGGGAATGACGCACTGTCAGAGGGTCAGTACTCGGGGAGTGCCACACTGTCAGAGGGTCAGTACTGAGTGAGTGCTGCACTGTCAGAGGGTCAGTACTGAGGGAGTGCTGCACTGTCAGAGGGTCAGTACTGAGGGTGTGCTGCACTGCCAGAGGGTCAGTACTGAGGGAGTGCGGCACTGTCAGAGGGTTAGTGCTGAGGGAGTGCTGCACTGTCAGAGGGTCAGTACTGAGGGAGTGCTGCACTGTCATGGGGTCAGTACTGAGGGAGTGCCGCACTGTCAGAGCGTCAGTACTGAGGGAATGCTGCATTGTCAGAGGGTCAGTACTGAGGGAGTGCCGCACTGTCTGAGTGTCAGTACTGAGGGAGTGCTGCACTGTCAGAGGGTCAGTACTGAGGGAGTGCTGCACTGTCAGAGGTTCAGTACTGAGGGAATGACGCACTGTCAGAGGGTCAGTACTCGGGGAGTGCCACACTGTCAGAGGGTCAGTACTGAGTGAGTGCTGCACTGTCAGAGGGTCAGTACTGAGGGAGTGCTGCACTGTCAGAGGGTCAGTACTAAGGGAGTGCCGCACTGACAGAGGGTCTGTACTGAGGGAGTGCTGCCCTGTCAGAGGGTCAGTACTGAGGGAATGCTGCACTGTCAGAGGATCAGTACTGAGGGAGTGCTGCACTGTGAGAGGGTCAGTACTGAGGGAGTGCTGCACTGACAGAGGGTCAGTACTGAGGGAGTGCTGCACTGTCAGAGGGTCAGGACTGAGGAAGTGCTGCACTGTCAGATGTTCAGTACTGAGGGAGTGCTGCACTGTCAGAGGGTAAGTACTAAGGGAGTGCTGCACTGACAGAGGGTCAGTACTGAGGGAGTGCTGCACTGTCAGAGGGTCAGGACTGAGGGAGTGCTGCACTGTCAGATATTCAGTAATGAGGGAGAGCTGCACTGTCAGAGGGTCAGTGCTCAGGGAGAGCTGCGCTGACAGAGGGTCAATTCCGAGGGAGTGCTGCACTGACAGAGGGTCAATACTGAGGGAGTGCTGTACTGTTAGACGGTCAGTACTGAGGGAGTGCCACACTGTCAGAGTGTCAGTACTGAGGGAGTGTATCACTGTCAGACGGTCAGTACTGAGGGAGTGCTGCACTGTCAGACGGTCAGTACTGAGGGAGTGCTGCACTGTCAGAGGGTCAATACTGAGCGAGTGCTGCACTGTCAGAGGGTCAGTACTGAGGGAGTGTAGCACTGTCAGAAGGTCAGGACTGAGGGAGTGCTGCATTGTCCAAGGGTCAGTACTGAGGGACGGCTGCACTGTCAGAGGGTCAGTACTGAGGGAGTGCTGCACTGTCAGAGGGTCAGTACTGAGGGAGTGCTGCACTGTCAGTGGGTCAATACTGAGGGAGTGCTGCACTGTCAGACGGTCAGTACTGAGGGAGTGCCACACTGTCAGAGTGTCAGTACTGAGGGAGTGTAGCACTGTCAGAGGGTCAGTACTATGGGAGTGCTGCACTGTCAGAGGGTCAGTACTGAGGGAGTGCCGCACTGTCAGAGGGTCAGTACTGAGGGCGCACTGCACTGTCAGAGGGTCAGTACTGAGGGAGTGCTGCACTGTCAGAGCGTCAGTGCTGAGGGAGTGCTGCACTGTCAGGGGGTCAGTATTGAGGGAGTGCTGCACTGTCAGAGGGTCAGTACTGAGGGAGTGCTGCATTGTCCGTGGGTCAGTACTGGGGGAGTGCCACACTGTCAGTGGGTCAGTACTGAGGGAGTGCTGCACTGTCAGAGGGTCAGTGCTGAGGGAGTGCCGCACTGTCAGAGGGTCAGTGCTGAGGGAATGCTGCACTGTCAGAGGGTCAGTACTGAGGGAGTGCTGCACTGTCAGAGGGTCAGTACTGAGGGAGTGCCGCACTGTCAGAGGGTCAGTACTGAGGGAGTGCTGCACTGTCAGAGGGTCAGTGCTGAGGGAGTGCCGCACTGTCAGAGGGTCAGTACTGAGGGAGTGCTGCACTGTCAGAGGGTCAGTACTGAGGGAGCGCTGCACTGTCAGAGGATCAGTACTGAGGGAGTGCCGCACTGTCAGAGGGTCAGTACTGAGGGAGTGCTGCACTGTCAGAGGGTCAGTACTGAGGGAGTGCTGCACTCTCAGAATGTCAGTACTGAGGGAGTGCAGCACTGTCAGAGGGTCAATACTGAGGGAGTGCTACACTGTCAGAGAGTCAGTACTGAGGGAGTGCGGCACTGTCAGAGGGTCAGTACTGAGGTAGTGCTGCACTGTCAGAGGGTCAGTACTGAGGGAGTGCTGCACTGTCAGAGGTTCAGTACTGAGGGAATGACGCACTGTCAGAGGGTCAGTACTGAGTGAGTGCTGCACTGTCAGAGGGTCAGTACTGAGGGAGTGCTGCACTGTCAGAGGGTCAGTACTGAGGGTGTGCTGCACTGCCAGAGGGTCAGTACTGAGGGAGTGCGGCACTGTCAGAGGGTTAGTGCTGAGGGAGTGCTGCACTGTCAGAGTGTCAGTACTGAGGGAGTGCTGCACTGTCATGGGGTCAGTACTGAGGGAGTGCCGCACTGTCAGAGGGTCAGTACTGAGGGAATGCTGCATTGTCAGAGGGTCAGTACTGAGGGAGTGCCGCACTGTCTGAGTGTCAGTACTGAGGGAGTGCTGCACTGTCAGAGTGTCAGTACTGAGGGAGTTCTCATAATGTCAGAGGGTCAGTACTGAGGGAGTACTGCACTGTCAGAGGGTCAGTACTGTGGGAGTGCTGCACTGTCAGAGGGTCACTACTGAGGGAGTGCACACTGTCAGAGGGTCAGTACTGAGGGAGTGCACACTCTTAGAGAGTCAGTACTGAGGGAGTGCTGCACCGTCAGAGGGTCAGGACTGAGGGAGTGCTGCACTGACAGAGGATCAGTACTGAGGGAGTGCTGCACTGTCAGAGGGTCAGTACTGAGGGAATGCTGCACTGTCAGAGGGTCAGTACTGAGGGAGTGCTGCACTGTCAGAGGGTCAGTACTGAGGGAGTGCCGCACTGACAGAGGGTCTGTACTGAGGGAGTGCTGCCCTGTCAGAGGGTCAGTACTGAGGGAATGCGGCACTGACAGAGGATCAGTACTGAGGGAGTGCTGCACTGTCAGAGGGTCAGTACTAAGGGAGTGCTGCACTGACAGAGGGTCAGTACTGAGGGATTGCTGCACTGTCAGAGGGTCAGGACTGAGGGAGTGCTGCACTGTCAGATGTTCAGTACAGAGGGAGTGCTGCACTGTCAGAGGGTCAGTACTAAGGGAGTGCTGCACTGACAGAGGGTCAGTACTGAGGGAGTGCTGCACTGTCAGAGGGTCAGGACTGAGGGAGTGCTGCACTGTCAGATATTCAGTAATGAGGGAGAGCTGCACTGTCAGAGGGTCAGTGCTCAGGGAGAGCTGCACTGACAGAGGGTCAATTCCGAGGGAGTGCTGCACTGACAGAGGGTCAATACTGAGGGAGTGCTGTACTGTTAGACGGTCAGTACTGAGCGAGTGCCACACTGTCAGAGTGTCAGTACTGAGGGAGTGCTGCACTGTCAGAGTGTCAGTACTGAGGGAGTTCTCATACTGTCAGAGGGTCAGTACTGAGGTAGTACTGCACTGTCAGAGGGTCAGTACTGTGGGAGTGCTGCACTGTCAGAGGGTCAGTACTGAGGGAGTGCACACTGTCAGAGGGTCAGTACTGAGGGAGTGCACACTCTTAGAGAGTCATTACTGAGGGAGTGCTGCACCGTCAGAGGGTCAGGACTGAGGGAGTGCTGCACTGACAGAGGATCAGTACTGAGGGAGTGCTGCACTGTCAGAGGGTCAGTACTGAGGGAATGCTGCACTGTCAGAGGGTCAGTACTGAGGGAGTGCTGCACTGTCAGAGGGTCAGTACTGAGGGAGTGCCGCACTGACAGAGGGTCTGTACTGAGGGAGTGCTGCCCTGTCAGAGGGTCAGTACTGAGGGAATGCTGCACTGTCAGAGGATCAGTACTGAGGGAGTGCTGCACTGTCAGAGGGTCAGTACTAAGGGAGTGCTGCACTGACAGAGGGTCAGTACTGAGGGAGTGCTGCACTGTCAGAGGGCCAGTACTGAGGGAGAGCTGTACTGTCAGAGGGTCAGTACTGAGCGAGTGCTGCACTGTCAGATGGTCAGTACTGAGGGAGTGCTGCACTGTCAGAGTGTCAGTACTGAGGGAGTTCTCATACTGTCAGAGGGTCAGTACTGAGGGAGTACTGCACTGTCAGAGGGTCAGTACTGTGGGAGTGCTGCACTGTCAGAGGGTCAGTACTGAGGGAGTGCACACTGTCAGAGGGTCAGTACTGAGGGAGTGCACACTCTTAGAGAGTCAGTACTGAGGGAATGCTGCACCGTCAGAGGGTCAGGACTGAGGGAGTGCTGCACTGACAGAGGATCAGTACTGAGGGAGTGCTGCACTGTCAGAGGGTCAGTACTGAGGGAATGCTGCACTGTCAGAGGGTCAGTACTGAGGGAGTGCTGCACTGTCAGAGGGTCAGTACTGAGGGAGTGCCGCACTGACAGAGGGTCTGTACTGAGGGAGTGCTGCCCTGTCAGAGGGTCAGTACTGAGGGAGTGCACACTGTCAGAGGGTCAGTACTGAGGGAGTGCACACTCTTAGAGAGTCAGTACTGAGGGAGTGCTGCACCGTCAGAGGGTCAGGACTGAGGGAGTGCTGCACTGTCAGATGTTCAGTACTGAGGGAGTGCTGCACTGTCAGAGGGTCAGTACTAAGGGAGTGCTGCACTGACAGAGGGTCAGTACTGAGGGAGTGCTGCACTGTCAGAGGGTCAGGACTGAGGGAGTGCTGCACTGTCAGATATTCAGTAATGAGGGAGAGCTGCACTGTCAGAGGGTCAGTGCTCAGGGAGAGCTGCACTGACAGAGGGTCAATTCCGAGGGAGTGCTGCACTGACAGAGGGTCAATACTGAGGGAGTGCTGTACTGTTAGACGGTCAGTACTGAGGGAGTGCCACACTGTCAGAGTGTCAGTACTGAGGGAGTGCATCACTGTCAGACGGTCAGTACTGAGGGAGTGCTGCACTGTCAGACGGTCAGTACTGAGGGAGTGCTGCACTGTCAGAGGGTCAATACTAAGCGAGTGCTGCACTGTCAGAGGGTCAGTACTGAGGGAGTGTAGCACTGTCAGAAGGTCAGGACTGAGGGAGTGCTGCATTGTGCAAGGGTCAGTACTGAGGGACGGCTGCACTGTCAGAGGGTCAGTACTGAGGGGGTGCTGCACTGTCAGAGGGTCAGTACTGAGGGAGTGTAGCACTGTCAGAGGGTCAGTACTGCGGGAGTGCTGCACTGTCAGTGGGTCAATACTGAGGGAGTGCTGCACTGTCAGACGGTCAGTACTGAGGGAGTGCCACACTGTCAGAGTGTCAGTACTGAGGGAGTGTAGCACTGTCAGAGGGTCAGTACTGAGGGAGTGCTGCACTGTCAGAGGGTCAGTACTGAGGGAGTGCAGCACTGTCAGAGGGTCAGTGCTGAGGGACTGCCGCACTGTCAGAGGGTCAGTGCTGAGGGAGTGCTGCACTGTCAGAGGGTCAGTACTGAGGGAGTGCTGCACTGACCGAGGGTCAGTACTGAGGGAGTGCTGCACTGTCAGAGGGTCAGTACAGAGGGAGTGCTGCACTGTCAGAGGGTCAGTGCTGAGGGAGTGCCACACTGTCAGAGGGTCAGTACTGAGGGAGTGCCGCACTGTCAGAGGGTCAGTACTGAGGGCGCACTGCACTGTCAGAGGGTCAGTACTGAGGGAGTGCTGCACTGTCAGAGCGTCAGTGCTGAGGGAGTGCTGCACTGTCAGGGGGTCAGTATTGAGGGAGTGCTGCACTGTCAGAGGGTCAGTACTGAGGGAGTGCTGCATTGTCCGTGGGTCAGTACTGGGGGAGTGCCACACTGTCAGTGGGTCAGTACTGAGGGAGTGCTGCACTGTCAGAGGGTCAGTGCTGAGGGAGTGCCGCACTGTCAGAGGGTCAGTGCTGAGGGAATGCTGCACTGTCAGAGGGTCAGTACTGAGGGAGTGCTGCACTGTCAGAGGGTCAGTACTGAGGGAGTGCCGCACTGTCAGAGGGTCAGTACTCAGGGAGTGCTGCACTGTCAGAGGGTCAGTGCTGAGGGAGTGCCGCACTGTCAGAGGGTCAGTACTGAGGGAGTGCTGCACTGTCAGATTGTCAGTACTGAGGGAGCGCTGCACTGTCAGAGGATCAGTACTGAGGGAGTGCCGCACTGTCAGAGGGTCAGTACTGAGGGAGTGCCGCACTGTCAGAGGGTCAGTACTGAGGGAGTGCGGCACTGTCAGTGGGGCAGTACTGAGGGAGTGCCGCACTGTCAGAGGGTCAGTACTGAGGGAGTGCTGCACTCTCAGAATGTCAGTACTGAGGGAGTGCAGCACTGTCAGAGGGTCAATACTGAGGGAGTGCTACACTGTCAGAGAGTCAGTACTGAGGGAGTGCCGCACTGTCAGAGGGTCAGTACTGAGGGAGTGCCGCACTGTCAGAGGGTCAGTACTGAGGGAGTGCGGCACTGTCAGTGGGGCAGCACTGAGGGAGTGCCGCACTGTCAGAGGGTCAGTACTGAGGGAGTGCTGCCCTCTCAGAATGTCAGTACTGAGGGAGTGCAGCACTGTCAGAGGGTCAATACTGAGGGAGTGCTACACTGTCAGAGAGTCAGTACTGAGGGAGTGCGGCACTGTCAGAGGGTCAGTACTGAGGTAGTGCTGCACTGTCAGAGGTTCAGTACTGAGGGAATGACGCACTGTCAGAGGGTCAGTACTCGGGGAGTGCCACACTGTCAGAGGGTCAGTACTGAGTGAGTGCTGCACTGTCAGAGGGTCAGTACTGAGGGAGTGCTGCACTGTCAGAGGGTCAGTACTGAGGGTGTGCTGCACTGCCAGAGGGTCAGTACTGAGGGAGTGCGGCACTGTCAGAGGGTTAGTGCTGAGGGAGTGCTGCACTGTCAGAGTGTCAGTACTGAGGGAGTGCTGCACTGTCAGAGGTTCAGTACTGAGGTAGTGCTGCACTGTCAGAGTGTCAGTACTGAGGGAGTGCTGCACTGTCATGGGGTCAGTACTGAGGGAGTGCCGCACTGTCAGAGGGTCAGTACTGAGGGAATGCTGCATTGTCAGAGGGTCAGTACTGAGGGAGTCCCGCACTGTCTGAGTGTCAGTACTGAGGGAGTGCTGCACTGTCAGAGGGTCAGTACTGAGGGAGTGCTGCACTGTCAGAGGTTCAGTACTGAGGGAATGACGCACTGTCAGAGGGTCAGTACTCGGGGAGTGCCACACTGTCAGAGGGTCAGTACTGAGTGAGTGCTGCACTGTCAGAGGGTCAGTACTGAGGGAGTGCTGCACTGTCAGAGGGTCAGTACTGAGGGAGTGCCGCACTGTCAGAGGGTCAGTACTGAGGGAGTGCGGCACTGTCAGTGGGGCAGCACTGAGGGAGTGCCGCACTGTCAGAGGGTCAGTACTGAGGGAGTGCTGCCCTCTCAGAATGTCAGTACTGAGGGAGTGCAGCACTGTCAGAGGGTCAATACTGAGGGAGTGCTACACTGTCAGAGAGTCAGTACTGAGGGAGTGCGGCACTGTCAGAGGGTCAGTACTGAGGTAGTGCTGCACTGTCAGAGGTTCAGTACTGAGGGAATGACGCACTGTCAGAGGGTCAGTACTCGGGGAGTGCCACACTGTCAGAGGGTCAGTACTGAGTGAGTGCTGCACTGTCAGAGGGTCAGTACTGAGGGAGTGCTGCACTGTCAGAGGGTCAGTACTGAGGGTGTGCTGCACTGCCAGAGGGTCAGTACTGAGGGAGTGCGGCACTGTCAGAGGGTTAGTGCTGAGGGAGTGCTGCACTGTCAGAGTGTCAGTACTGAGGGAGTGCTGCACTGTCAGAGGTTCAGTACTGAGGTAGTGCTGCACTGTCAGAGTGTCAGTACTGAGGGAGTGCTGCACTGTCATGGGGTCAGTACTGAGGGAGTGCCGCACTGTCAGAGGGTCAGTACTGAGGGAATGCTGCATTGTCAGAGGGTCAGTACTGAGGGAGTCCCGCACTGTCTGAGTGTCAGTACTGAGGGAGTGCTGCACTGTCAGAGGGTCAGTACTGAGGGAGTGCTGCACTGTCAGAGGTTCAGTACTGAGGGAATGACGCACTGTCAGAGGGTCAGTACTCGGGGAGTGCCACACTGTCAGAGGGTCAGTACTGAGTGAGTGCTGCACTGTCAGAGGGTCAGTACTGAGGGAGTGCTGCACTGTCAGAGGGTCAGTACTGAGGGAGTGCTGTACTGTCAGAGTGTCAGTACTGAGGGAGTGCTGCACTGTCAGAGGGTCAGTACTGAGGGAGTGCTGCACTGTCAGAGGGTCAGTACTGTGGGAGTGCTGCACTGTCAGAGGGTCAGTACTGAGGGAGTGCACACTGTCAGAGGGTCAGTACTGAGGGAGTGCACACTCTTAGAGAGTCAGTACTGAGGGAGTGCTGCACCGTCAGAGGGTCAGGACTGAGGGAGTGCTGCACTGACAGAGGATCAGTACTGAGGGAGTGCTGCACTGTCAGAAGGTCAGTACTGAGGGAATGCTGCACTGTCAGAGGGTCAGTACTGAGGGAGTGCTGCACTGTCAGAGGGTCAGTACTGAGGGAGTGCCGCACTGACAGAGGGTCTGTACTGAGGGAGTGCTGCCCTGTCAGAGGGTCAGTACTGAGGGAATGCTGCACTGTCAGAGGATCAGTACTGAGAGAGTGCTGCACTGTTAGAGGGTCAGTACTAAGGGAGTGCTGCACTGGCAGAGGGTCAGTACTGAGGGAGTGCTGCACTGTCAGAGGGTCAGGACTGAGGGAGTGCTGCACTGTCAGATGTTCAGTACTGAGGGAGTGCTGCACTGTCAGAGGGTCAGTACTAAGGGAGTGCTGCACTGACAGAGGGTCAGTACTGAGGGAGTGCTGCGCTGTCAGAGGGTCAGGACTGAGGGAGTGCTGCACTGTCAGATATTCAGTAATGAGGGAGAGCTGCACTGTCAGAGGGTCAGTGCTCAGGGAGAGCTGCACTGACAGAGGGCCAATTCCGAGGGAGTGCTGCACTGACAGAGGGTCAATACTGAGGGAGTGCTGTACTGTTAGACGGTCAGTACTGAGGGAGTGCCACACTGTCAGAGTGTCAGTACTGAGGGAGTGTATCACTGTCAGACGGTCAGTACTGAGGGAGTGCTGCACTGTCAGACGGTCAGTACTGAGGGAGTGCTGCACTGTCAGAGGGTCAATACTGAGCGAGTGCTGCACTGTCAGAGGGTCAGTACTGAGGGAGTGTAGCACTGTCAGAAGGTCAGGACTGAGGGAGTGCTGCATTGTGCAAGGGTCAGTACTGAGGGACGGCTGCACTGTCAGAGGGTCAGTACTGAGGGAGTGCTGCACTGTCAGAGGGTCAGTACTGAGGGAGTGTAGCACTGTCAGAGGGTCAGTACTGAGGGAGTGCTGCACTGTCAGTGGGACAATACTGAGGGAGTGCTGCACTGTCAGACGGTCAGTACTGAGGGAGTGCCACACTGTCAGAGTGTCAGTACTGAGGGAGTGTAGCACTGTCAGAGGGTCAGTACTGAGGGAATGCTGCACTGTCAGAGGGTCAGTACTGAGGGAGTGCTGCACTGTCAGAGGGTCAGTGCTGAGGGAGTGCCGCACTGTCAGAGGGTCAGTGCTGAGGGAGTGCTGCACTGTCAGAGGGTCAGTACTGAGGGAGTGCTGCACTGTCCGAGGGTCAGTACTGAGGGAGTGCTGCACTGTCAGAGGGTCAGTACTGAGGGAGTGCTGCGCTGTCAGAGGGTCAGTGCTGAGGGTGTGCTGCACTGTCAGAGGGTCAGTACTGAGGGAGTGCTGCACTGTCAGAGGGTCAGTACGGAGGGAGTGCTGCACTGTCAGAGGGTCAGTACTGAGGGAGTGCTGCACTGTCAGAGGGTCAGTACTGAGGGAGTGCTGCACTGTCAGAGAGTCAGTGCTGAGGGAGTGCCGCACTGTCAGAGGGTCAGTGCTGAGGGAATGCTGCACTGTCAGAGGGTCAGTACTGAGGGAGTGCTGCACTGTCAGAGGGTCAGTACTGAGGGAGTGCCGCACTGTCAGAGGGTCAGTACTGAGGGAGTGCTGCACTGTCAGAGGGTCAGTGCTGAGGGAGTGCCGCACTGTCAGAGGGTCAGTACTGAGGGAGTGCTGCACTGTCAGAGGATCAGTACTGAGGGAGTGCCGCACTGTCAGAGGGTCAGTACTGAGGGAGTGCCGCACTGTCAGAGGGTCAGTACTGAGGGAGTGCGGCATTGTCAGTGGGGCAGTACTGAGGGAGTGCCGCACTGTCAGAGGGTCAGTACTGAGGGAGTGCTGCACTCTCAGAGTGTCAGTACTGAGGGAGTGCAGCACTGTCAGAGGGTCAATACTGAGGGAGTGCTACACTGTCAGAGAGTCAGTACTGAGGGAGTGCGGCACTGTCAGAGGGTTAGTGCTGATGGAGTGCTACAGTGTCAGTGGGTCAGTACTGAGGGAGTGCTGCACTGTCAGAGGGTCAGTACTGAGGGAGAGCTGCACTCTCAGAGGGTCAGTTTTGAGGGACTGCTGCACTGTCAGAGGGTCAATACTGAGGGAGTGCCGCATTGTCAGATGGTCAGTACTGAGGGAGTGCTGCACTGTCAGAGGTTTCGTGCTGAGGGAGTGCTGCACTGTCAGAGGGTCAGTACTGAGGGAGTGCTGCACTGTCAGAGGGTCAGTACTGAGGGAGTGCTGCACTGTCAGAGGGTCAGTACTATGGGAGTGCTGCACTGTCAGAGGGTAAGGACTGAGGGAGTGCTGCACTGTCAGAGGGTCAGTACTGAGGGTGTGCTGCACTGCCAGAGCGTCAGTACTGAGGGAGTGCTGCACTGTCAGAGGGTCAGTACTGAGGGTGTGCTGCACTGCCAGAGGGTCAGTACTGAGGGAGTGCGGCACTGTCAGAGGGTTAGTGCTGAGGGAGTGCTGCACTGTCAGAGTGTCAGTACTGAGGGAGTGCTGCACTGTCAGAGGGTCAGTACTGAGGTGGTGCTGCACTGTCAGAGGGTCAGTACTGAGGGAGTGTTGTACTGTTAGACGGTCAGTACTGAGGGAGTGCCACACTGTCAGAGTGTCAGTACTGAGGGAGTGTATCACTGTCAGACGGTCAGTACTGAGGGAGTGCTGCACTGTCAGACATCAATACTGAGCGAGTGCTGCACTGTCAGAGGGTCAGTACTGAGGGAGTGTAGCACTGTCAGAAGGTCAGGACTGAGGGAGTGCAGCACTGTCAGAGGGTCAATACTGAGGGAGTGCTACACTGTCAGAGAGGGAGTGCGGCACTGTCAGAGGGTTAGTGCTGATGGAGTGCTGCAGTGTCAGTGGGTCAGTACTGAGGGAGTGCTGCACTGTCAGAGGGTCAGTACTGAGGGAGTGCTGCACTCTCAGAGGGTCAGTACTGAGGGAGTGCTGCACTGTCAGAGGGTCAGTACTGAGGGAGTGCTGCACTGTGAGACGGTCAGTACTGAGGGAGTGCTGCACTGTCAGAGGGTCAGTACTGAGGGAGTGCTGCACTCTCAGAGGGTCAGTACTGAGGGAGTGCTGCACTGTCAGAGGGTCAGTACTGAGGGAGTGCCGCACTGTCAGAGGGTCAGTACTGAGGGAGTGCCGCACTGTCAGAGGGTCTGTACTGAGAGAGTGCGGCACTGTCAGTGGGGCAGTACTGAGGGAGTGCCGCACTGTCAGAGGGTCAGTACTGAGGGAGTGCTGCACTGTCAGAGTGTCAGTACTGAGGGAGTGCTGCACTGTCAGAGGGTCAGGACTGAGGGAGTTCTGCACTGTCAGAGTGTCAGTACTGAGGGAGTGCCGCACTGTCCAAGGGTCAGTACTGAGGGAGTGCCGCACTGTCAGAGGATCAGTACTGAGGGAATGATTCACTGTCAGAGGGTCAGTACTCGGGGAGTGCCACACTGTCAGAGGTTCAGTACTCAGGGAGTGCTGCATTGTCAGAGCCTCAGTACTGAGGGAGTGCCGCACTGTCAGAGGGTCATTACTGAGGGAGTGCTGCACTATCAGAGGGTCAGGACTGAGGGAGTGCTGCACTGTCAGAGGGTCAGTACTGAGGGACTGCTGTACTGTCAGAGGGTCAGTACTGAGGGAGTGCTGCACTGTCAGAGGGTCAGTACTGAGGGAGTGCTGCACTGTCAGAGTGTCAGTACTGAGGGAGTTCTCATACTGTCAGAGGGTCAGTACAGAGGGAGTACTGCACTGTCAGAGGGTCAGTACTGTGGGAGTGCTGCACTGTCAGAGGGTCAGTACTGAGGGAGTGCACACTGTCAGAGGGTCAGTACTGAGGGAGTGCACACTCTTAGAGAGTCAGTACTGAGGGAGTGCTGCACCGACAGAGGGTCAGGACTGAGGGAGTGCTGCACTGACAGAGGATCAGTACTGAGGGAGTGCTGCACTGTCAGAGGGACAGTACTGAGGGAATGCTGCACTGTCAGAGGGTAAGTACTGAGGGAGTGCTGCACTGTCAGAGGGTCAGTACTGAGGGAGTGCCGCACTGACAGAGGGTCTGTACTGAGGGAGTGCTGCCCTGTCAGAGGGTCAGTACTGAGGGAATGCTGCACTGTCAGAGGATCAGTACTGAGGGAGTGCTGCACTGTCAGAGGGTCAGTACTAAGGGAGTGCTGCACTGACAGAGGGTCAGTACTGAGGGAGTGCTGCACTGTCAGAGGGTCAGGACTGAGGGAGTGCTGCACTGTCAGATGTTCAGTACTGAGGGAGTGCTGCACTGTCAGAGGGTCAGTACTAAGGGAGTGCTGCACTGACAGAGGGTCAGTACTGAGGGAGTGCTGCACTGTCAGAGGTTCAGGACTGAGGGAGTGCTGCACTGTCAGATATTCAGTAATGAGGGAGAGCTGCACTGTCAGAGGGTCAGTGCTCAGGGAGAGCTGCACTGACAGAGGGTCAATTTCGAGGGAGTGCTGCACTGACAGAGGGTCAATACTGAGGGAGTGCTGTACTGTTAGACGGTCAGTACTGAGGGAGTGCCACACTGTCAGAGTGTCAGTACTGAGGGAGTGCTGCACTGTCAGAGTGTCAGTACTGAGGGAGTTCTCATACTGTCAGAGGGTCAGTACTGAGGGAGTACTGCACTGTCAGAGGGTCAGTGCTGTGGGAGTGCTGCACTGTCAGAGGGTCAGTACTGAGGGAGTGCTGCCCTGTCAGAGGGTCAGTACTGAGGGAATGCTGCACTGTCAGAGGATCAGTACTGAGGGAGTGCTGCACTGTCAGAGGGTCAGTACTAAGGGAGTGCTGCACTGACAGAGGGTCAGTACTGAGGGAGTGCTGCACTGTCAGAGGGTCAGGATTGAGGGAGTGCTGCACTGTCAGATGTTCAGTACTGAGGGAGTGCTGCACTGTCAGAGGGTCAGTACTAAGGGAGTGCTGCACTGACAGAGGGTCAGTACTGAGGGAGTGCTGCACTGTCAGAGGGTCAGGACTGAGGGAGTGCTGCACTGTCAGATATTCAGTAATGAGGGAGAGCTGCACTGTCAGAGGGTCAATTCCGAGGGAGTGCTGCACTGACAGAGGGTCAATACTGAGGGAGTGCTGTACTGTTAGACGGTCAGTACTGAAGGAGTGCCACACTGTCAGAGTGTCAGTACTGAGGGAGTGTATCACTGTCAGACGGTCAGTACTGAGGGAGTGCTGCACTGTCAGACGGTCAGTCCTGAGGGAGTGCTGCACTGTCAGAGGGTCAATACTGAGCGAGTGCTGCACTGTCAGAGGGTCAGTACTGAGGGAGTGTAGCACTGTCAGAAGGTCAGGACTGAGGGAGTGCTGCATTGTCCAAGGGTCAGTACTGAGGGACGGCTGCACTGTCAGAGGGTCAGTACTGAGGGAGTGCTGCACTGTCAGAGGGTCAGTACTGAGGGAGTGTAGCACTGTCAGAGGGTCAGTACTGAGGGAGTGCTGCACTGTCAGTGGGTCAATACTGAGGGAGTGCTGCACTGTCAGACGGTCAGTACTGAGGGAGTGCCACACTGTCAGAGTGTCAGTACTGAGGGAGTGTAGCACTGTCAGAGGGTCAGTACTGAGGGAGTGCTGCACTGTCAGAGGGTCAGTACTGAGGGAGTGCTGCACTGTCAGAGTGTCAGTGCTGAGGGAGTGCCGCACTGTCAGAGGGTCAGTGCTGAGGGAGTGCTGCACTGTCAGAGGGTCAGTACTGAGGGAGTGCTGCACTGTCCGAGGGTCAGTACTGAGGGAGTGCTGCACTGTCAGAGGGTCAGTACTGAGGGAGTGCTGCACTGTCAGAGGGTCAGTGCTGAGGGAGTGCCACACTGTCAGAGGGTCAGTACTGAGGGAGTGCCGCACTGTCAGAGGGTCAGTACTGAAGGCGCACTGCACTGTCAGAGGGTCAGTACTGAGGGAGTGCTGCACTGTCAGAGCGTCAGTGCTGAGGGAGTGCTGCACGGTCAGGGGGTCAGTATTGAGGGAGTGCTGCACTGTCAGAGGGTCAGTACTGAGGGAGTGCTGCATTGTCCGTGGGTCAGTACTGGGGGAGTGCCACACTGTCAGTGGGTCAGTACTGAGGGAGTGCTGCACTGTCAGAGGGTCAGTGCTGAGGGAGTGCCGCACTGTCAGAGGGTCAGTGCTGAGGGAATGCTGCACTGTCAGAGGGTCAGTACTGAGGGAGTGCTGCACTGTCAGAGGGTCAGTACTGAGGGAGTGCCGCACTGTCAGAGGGTCAGTACTGAGGGAGTGCTGCACTGTCAGAGGGTCAGTGCTGAGGGAGTGCCGCACTGTCAGAGGGTCAGTACTGAGGGAGTGCTGCACTGTCAGAGGGTCAGTACTGAGGGAGCGCTGCACTGTCAGAGGATCAGTACTGAGGGAGTGCCGCACTGTCAGAGGGTCAGTACTGAGGGAGTGCCGCACTGTCAGAGGGTCAGTACTGAGTGAGTGCGGCACTGTCAGTGGGGCAGTACTGAGGGAGTGCCGCACTGTCAGAGGGTCAGTACTGAGGGAGTGCTGCACTCTCAGAATGTCAGTACTGAGGGAGTGCAGCACTGTCAGAGGGTCAATACTGAGGGAGTGCTACACTGTCAGAGAGTCAGTACTGAGGGAGTGCGGCACTGTCAGAGGGTCAGTACTGAGGTAGTGCTGCACTGTCAGAGGGTCAGTACTGAGGGTGTGCTGCACTGTCAGAGGTTCAGTACTGAGGGAATGATGCACTGTCAGAGGGTCAGTACTCGGGGAGTGCCACACTGTCAGAGGGTCAGTACTGAGTGAGTGCTGCCCTATCAGAGGGTCAGTACTGAGGGAGTGCTGCACTGTCAGAGGGTCAGTACTGAGGGTGTGCTGCACTGCCAGAGGGTCAGTACTGAGGGACTGCGGCACTGTCAGAGGGTTAGTGCTGAGGGAGTGCTGCACTGTCAGAGTGTCAGTACTGAGGGAGTGCTGTACTGTCAGAGGGTCAGTACTGAGGGAGTGCTGCACTGTCAGAGGGTCAGTACTGAGGGAGTGCTGCACTGTCAGAGTGTCAGTACTGAGGGAGTTCTCATACTGTCAGAGGGTCAGTACTGAGGGAGTACTGCACTGTCAGAGGGTCAGTACTGTGGGAGTGCTGCACTGTCAGAGGGTCAGTACTGAGGGAGTGCACACTGTCAGAGGGTCAGTACTGAGGGAGTGCACACTCTTAGAGAGTCAGTACTGAGGGAGTGCTGCACCGTCAGAGGGTCAGGACTGAGGGAGTGCTGCACTGACAGAGGATCAGTACTGAGGGAGTGCTGCACTGTCAGAGGGTCAGTACTGAGGGAATGCTGCACTGTCAGAGGGTCAGTACTGAGGGAGTGCTGCACTGTCAGAGGGTCAGTACTGAGGGAGTGCCGCACTGACAGAGGGTCTGTACTGAGGGAGTGCTGCCCTGTCAGAGGGTCAGTACTGAGGGAATGCTGCACTGTCAGAGGATCAGTACTGAGGGAGTGCTGCACTGTCAGAGGGTCAGTCCTAAGGGAGTGCTGCACTGACAGAGGGTCAGTACTGAGGGAGTGCTGCACTGTCAGAGGGTCAGGACTGAGGGTGTGCTGCACTGTCAGATGTTCAGTACTGAGGGAGTGCTGCACTGTCAGAGGGTCAGTACTAAGGGAGTGCTGCACTGACAGAGGGTCAGTACTGAGGGAGTGCTGCGCTGTCAGAGGGTCAGGACTAAGGGAGTGCTGCACTGTCAGATATTCAGTAATGAGGGAGAGCTGCACTGTCAGAGGGTCAGTGCTCAGGGAGAGCTGCACTGACAGAGGGTCAATTCCGAGGGAGTGCTGCACTGACAGAGGGTCAATACTGAGGGAGTGCTGTACTGTTAGACGGTCAGTACTGAGGGAGTGCCACACTGTCAGAGTGTCAGTACTGAGGGAGTGTATCACTGTCAGACGGTCAGTACTGAGGGAGTGCTGCACTGTCAGACGGTCAGTACTGAGGGAGTGCTGCACTGTCAGAGGGTCAATACTGAGCGAGTGCTGCACTGTCAGAGGGTCAGTACTGAGGGAGTGTAGCACTGTCAGAAGGTCAGGACTGAGGGAGTGCTGCATTGTCCAAGGGTCAGTACTGAGGGACGGCTGCACTGTCAGAGGGTCAGTACTGAGGGAGTGCTGCACTGTCAGAGGGTCAGTACTGAGGGAGTGTAGCACTGTCAGAGGGTCAGTACTGAGGGAGTGCTGCACTGTCAGTGGGTCAATACTGAGGGAGTGCTGCACTGTCAGACGGTCAGTACTGAGAGAGTGCCACACTGTCAGAGTGTCAGTACTGAGGGAGTGTAGCACTGTCAGAGGGTCAGTACTGAGGGAGTGCTGCACTGTCAGAGGGTCAGTACTGAGGGAGTGCTGCACTGTCAGAGGGTCAGTGCTGAGGGAGTGCCGCACTGTCAGAGGGTCAGTGCTGAGTGAGTGCTGCACTGTCAGAGGGTCAGTACTGAGGGAGTGCTGCACTGTCCGAGGGTCAGTACTGAGGGAGTGCTGCACTGTCAGAGGGTCAGTACTGAGGGAGTGCTGCACTGTCAGAGGGTCAGTGCTGAGGGAGTGCCACACTGTCAGAGGGTCAGTACTGAGGGAGTGCCGCACTGTCAGGGGGTCAGTACTGAGGGCGCACTGCACTGTCAGAGGGTCAGTACTGAGGGAGTGCTGCACTGTCAGAGCGTCAGTGCTGAGGGAGTGCTGCACTGTCAGGGGGTCAGTATTGAGGGAGTGCTGCACTGTCAGAGGGTCAGTACTGAGGGAGTGCTGCATTGTCCGTGGGTCAGTACTGGGGGAGTGCCACACTGTCAGTGGGTCAGTACTGAGGGAGTGCTGCACTGTCAGAGGGTCAGTGCTGAGGGAGTGCCGCACTGTCAGAGGGTCAGTGCTGAGGGAATGCTGCACTGTCAGAGGGTCAGTACTGAGGGAGTGCTGCACTGCCAGAGGGTCAGTACTGAGGGAGTGCCGCACTGTCAGAGGGTCAGTACTGAGGGAGTGCTGCACTGTCAGAGGGTCAGTGCTGAGGGAGTGCCGCACTGTCAGAGGCTCAGTACTGAGGGAGTGCTGCACTGTCAGAGGGTCAGTACTGAGGGAGCGCTGCACTGTCAGAGGATCAGTACTGAGGGAGTGCCGCACTGTCAGAGGGTCAGTACTGAGGGAATGCCGCACTGTCAGAGGGTCAGTACTGAGGGAGTGTGGCACTGTCAGTGGGGCAGTACTGAGGGAGTGCCGCACTGTCAAAGGGTCAGTACTGAGGGAGTGCTGCACTCTCAGAGTGTCAGTACTGAGGGAGTGCAGCACTGTCAGAGGGTCAATACTGAGGGAGTGCTACACTGTCAGAGAGTCAGTACTGAGGGAGTGCGGCACTGTCAGAGGGTTAGTGCTGATGGAGTGCTGCAGTGTCAGTGGGTCAGTACTGAGGGAGTGCTGCACTGTCAGAGGGTCAGTACTGAGGGAGTGCTGCACTCTCAGAGGGTCAGTACTGAGGGAGTGCTGCACTGTCAGAGGGTCAGTACTGAGGGAGTGCTGCACTGTGAGACGGTCAGTCCTGAGGGAGTGCTGCACTGTCAGAGGGTCAGTCCTGAGGGAGTGCTGCATTGTCAGAGGGTCAGTACTGCGGGAGTGCCGCACTGTCAGAGAGTCAGTACTGAGGGAGTGCCGCACTGTCAGAGGGTCAGTACTGAGGGAGTGCCGCACTGTCAGAGGGTCAGTACTGAGGGAGTGCTGCACTGTCAGAGGGTCAGTACTGAGGGAGTGCTGCACTGTCAGAGTGTCAGTACTGAGGGAGTGCTGCACTGTCAGAGGATCAGTACTGAGGGAGTGCCGCACTGTCAGAGGGTCAGTACTGAGGGAGTGCCGCACTGTCAGAGGGTCAGTACTGAGAGAGTGCGGCACTGTCAGTGGGGCAGTACTGAGGGAGTGCCGCACTGTCAGGGGGTCAGTACTGAGGGAGTGCTGCACTGTCAGAGTGTCAGTACTGAGGGAGTGCTGCACTGTCAGAGGGTCAGGACTGAGGGAGTTCTGCACTGTCAGAGTGTCAGTACTGAGGGAGTGCCGCACTGTCCAAGGGTCAGTACTGAGGGAGTGCCGCACTGTCAGAGGGTCAGTACTGAGGGAGTGCTGCACTGTCAGAGGGTCAGTACTGAAGGAGTGCTGCACTGTCAGATGGTCAGGACTGAGGGAGTGCTGCACTGTCCGAGGGTCCATACTGAGGGAGTGCTGCACTGTCAGAGGGTCAGTACTGAGGGAGTGCTGCACTGTCAGAGGGTCAGTACTGAGGGAGTGCTGCACTGTCAGAGGATCAGTACTGAGGGAATGATGCACTGTCAGAGGGTCAGTACTCGGGGAGTGCCACACTGTCAGAGGTTCAGTACTGAGGGAGTGCTGCATTGTCAGAGCCTCAGTACTGAGGGAGTGCCGCACTGTCAGAGGGTCATTACTGAGGGAGTGCTGCACTATCAGAGGGTCAGGACTGAGTGAGTTCTGCACTGTCAGAGGGTCAATACTGAGGAAGTGCTGCACTGTGTGAGGGTCAGTACTGAGGGAGTGCTGCACCGTCAGAGGGTCAGTCCTGAGGGAGTGCTGCACTGTCAGAGGGTCAGTACTGAGGGAGTGCTGCATTGTCAGAGGGTCAGGACTGAGGGAGTGCCGCACTGTCAGAGGGTCAGTACTGAAGGAGTGCCGCACTGTCATAGGGTCAGTACTGAGGGAGTGCTGCACTCTCAGAGGGTCAGTACTGTGGGAGTGCTGCACTGTCAGAGGGTCAGTACTGAGGGAGTACTGCACTGTCAGAGGGTCAGTACTGTGGGAGTGCTGCACTGTCAGAGGGTCAGTACTGAGGGAGTGCTGCACTGACAGAGGGTCATTACTGAGGGAGTGCTGCACTGTCAGAGGGTCAGTACTGTGGGAGTGCTGCACTGTCAGAGGGTCAGTACTGAGGGAGTGTAGCACTGTCAGAGGGTCAGTACTGAGGGAGTGCTGCACTGTCAGTGGGTCAATACTGAGGGAGTGCTGCACTGTCAGACGGTCAGTACTGAGGGAGTGCCACAGTGTCAGAGTGTCAGTACTGAGGGAGTGTAGCACTGTCAGAGGGTCAGTACTGAGGGAGCGCTGCACTGTCAGAGGGTCAGTACTGAGGGAGTCCTGCACTGCCAGAGGGTCAGTACTGAGGGAGTGCCGCACTGTCAGTGGTTCAGTACTGAGGGAGTGCTGCACTGTCAGAGGGTCAGTACTGAGGCAGTGCTGCACTGTCAGAGGGTCAGTACTGAGGGAGTGCTGCATTGTCAGAGGGTCAGTACTGTGGGAGCGCTGTACTATCAGAGGGTCAGTACTGAGGGAGTACTGCACTGTCAGAGGGTCAGTACTGAGCGAGTGCTGCACTGTCAGAGAGTCAGTACTGACGGAGTTCTCATACTGTCAGAGGGTCAGTACTGAGGGAGTGCTGCACTGTCAGAGGGTCAGTACTGAGGGAGTGCTGCACTGTCAGAGGGTCAGGACTGAGGCGGTTCTGCACTGTCAGAGGGTCAATACTGAGGGAGTGCTGCACTGTCAGAGGGTCAGTACTGAGGGAGTGCCGCATTGTCAGAGGGTCAGTACTGTGGGAGCGCTGTACTATCAGAGGGTCAGTACTGAGGGAGTGCTGCACTGTCAGAGGGTCAGTACTGAGGGAGTGCTGCACTGTCAGAGAGTCAGTACTGACGGAGTTCTCATACTGTCAGAGCGTCAGTACTGAGGGAGTACTGCACTGTCAGAGGGTCAGTACTGTGGGAGTGCTGCACTGTCAGAGGGTCAGTACTGAGGGAGTGCACACTGTCAGAGGGTCAGTACTGAGGGAGTGCACACTCTCAGAGAGTCAGTACTGAGGGAGTGCTGCACTGTCAGAGGATCAGTACTGAGGGAGTGCCGCACCGTCAGAGGGTCAGGACAGAGGGAGTGCACACTCTCAGAGAGTCAGTCCTGAGGGAGTGCTGCACTGACAGAGGGTCAGTACTGAGGGAGTGCTGCACTGTCAGAGGGTCAGTACTAAGGGAGTGCTGCACTGACAGAGGGTCAATACTGAGGGAGTGCTGCACTGTCAGAGGGTCAGGACTGAGGGAGTGCTGCACTGTCAGATGTTCAGTAATGAGGGAGAGCTGCACTGTCAGAGGGTCAGTACTCAGGGAGAGCTGCACTGACAGAGGGTCAATTCCGAGGGAGTGCTGCACTGTCAGAGGGTCAGTACTAAGGGAGTGCTGCACTGACAGAGGGTCAATACTGAGGGAGTGCTGCACTGTCAGAGGGTCAGGACTGAGGGAGTGCTGCACTGTCAGATGTTCAGTAATGAGGGAGAGCTGCACTGTCAGAGGGTCAGTACTCAGGGAGAGCTGCACTGACAGAGGGTCAATTCCGAGGGAGTGCTGCACTGACAGAGGGTCAATACTGAGGGAGTGCTGTACTGTCAGACGGTCAGTACTGAGGGAGTGCCACACTGTCAGAGTATCAGTACTGAGGGAGTGTATCACTGTCAGAGGGTCAGTACTGAGGGAGTGCCGCACTATCAGAGGGTCAATACTGAGGGAGTGCCGCACTGTCAGAGGGTCAGTACTGAGGGAGTGTAGCACTGTCAGAAGCACAATACTGAGGGAGTGCTGCACTGTCAGAGGGTCAGTACTGAGGGAGTGTAGCACTGTCAGAAGGTCAGGACTGAGGGAGTGCTGCATTGTCCAAGGGTCAGTACTGAGGGACGGCTGCACTGTCAGAGGGTCAGTACTGAGGGAGTGCTGCACTGTCAGAGGGTCAGTACTGAGGGACGGCTGCACTGTCAGAGGGTCAGTACTGAGGGAGTGCTGCACTGTCAGAGGGTCAGTACTGAGGGAGTGTAGCACTGTCAGAGGGTCAGTACTGAGGGAGTGCTGCACTGTCAGAGGGTCAATACTGAGGGAGTGCTGCACTGTCAGACGGTCAGTACTGAGGGAGTGCTGCACTGTCAGACGGTCAGTACTGAGGGAGTGCTGCACTGTCAGCGGGTCAGTACTGAGGGAGTGTAGCACTGTCAGAGGGTCAGTACTGAGGGAGTGCTGCACTGTCAGAGGGTCAGTACTGAGGGAGTGCTGCACTGTCAGAGGGTCAGTGCTGAGGGAGTGCCGCACTGTCAGAGGGTCAGTGCTGAGGGAGTGCTGCACTGTCAGAGGGTCAGTACTGAGGGAGTGCTGCACTGTCCGAGGGTCAGTACTGAGGGAGTGCTGCACTGTCAGAGGGTCAGTACTGAGGGAGTGCTGCACTGTCAGAGGGTCAGTGCTGAGTGAGTGCCACACTGTCAGAGGGTCAGTACTGAGGGAGTGCCGCACTGTCAGAGGGTCAGTACTGAGGGCGCACTGCACTGTCAGAGGGTCAGTACTGAGGGAGTGCCGCACTGTCAGAGGGTCAGTACTGAGGGAGTGCTGCACTGTCAGAGGGTCAGTGCTGAGGGAATGCTGCACTGTCAGAGGGTCAGTGCTGAGGGAGTGCCGCACTGTCAGAGGGTCAGTGCTGAGGGAATGCTGCACTGTCAGAGTGTCATTACTGAGGGAGTGCTGCACTGTCAGAGGGTCAGTACTGAGGGAGTGCTGCACTGTCAGAGCGTCAGTGCTGAGGGAGTGCTGCACTGTCAGGGGGTCAGTATTGAGGGAGTGCTGCACTGTCAGAGGGTCAGTACTGAGGGAGTGCTGCATTGTCCGTGGGTCAGTACTGGGGGAGTGCCACACTGTCAGTGGGTCAGTACTGAGGGAGTGCTGCTCTGTCAGAGGGTCAGTGCTGAGGGAGTGCCACACTGTCAGAGGGTCAGTGCTGAGGGAATGCTGCACTGTCAGAGGGTCAGTACTGAGGGAGTGCTGCACTGTCAGAGGGTCAGTACTGAGGGAGTGCCGCACTGTCAGAGGGTCAGTACTGAGGGAGTGCTGCACTGTCAGAGGGTCAGTATTTAGGGAGTGCAGCACTGTCAGGGGGTCAGTACTGAGGGAGTGCTGCACTGTCAGAGGGTCAGTACTGAGGGAGTGCTGCACTGTCAGAGGGTCAGTACTGAGGGAGTCCCGCACTGTCAGAGTGTCAGTACTGAGGGAGTGCTGCACTGTCAGAGGGTCAGTACTGAGAGAGTGCCGCATTGTCAGAGGGTCAGTACTGAGGGAGTGCCGCACTGTCAGTGGGTCAGTACTGAGGGAGTGCTGCACTGTCAGAGGGTCAGTACTGTGGGAGTGCCGCACTGTCAGAGGGTCAGTACTGAGAGAGTGCCGCATTGTCAGAGGGTCAGTACTGAGGGAGTGCCGCACTGTCAGTGGGTCAGTACTGAGGGAGTGCTGCACTGTCAGAGGGTCAGTACTGAGGGAGTGCCGCACCATCAGAGGGTCAGTACTGAGGGAGTGCTGCACTGTCAGAGGGTCAGTACTGTGGGAGTGCTGCAGACATTAATTGCGGGCTCTGTGTGCTTTACCAGGTGAACAGAAAAAAATCCTGCAGCCACTATTTAGTAGATGAGCAATGGAGTCCTCCCCGGGTGTCCAGGAAATTACTTCTCCCTCTGAACATCACTTCCAAAACGTCATCTGGTGATTATAACGTGGCTGTTTCTGGGAACTTACTGTGAGTAAATTGGCAGTCGTGTTTTCTACTTTTCAGCAGTGTCTACCCTCATTGGCTCAAACACGTCTGCATGTCCCGCATTGCTGGGAGGCGCTATAGAAGTGCAGTGGTTGTTTTCCCTGTGCAAGTCAATAGCTCATCAGATTCGCACTGGCCTTACCGCGGGACTGGTGGTGTTAATCTTTCTCGGTTCGAGCATCTTGCAGGCCCGGGGTGGGGCACTGAGTGATCCAAGCAGATTCGCCGTGATGAAGATGAGGGCAGCCAGGACGGCCATTGCTCCCATGGCTCTGCCGGCTGCTGCTGTAGTGAATGGTGCTGGGCCAGCAGGAGGGGTATTTATAGCACCACTTGGCCTGTTCCGGCCGACGTACTGACTGTGCCTTAGCCCAATGACACAGCAACCCTTTCCCGTCAAATCATGTTGCAATGTCTTCTTGGATTTGTGCAATGAGCGATTACTACATCAGGGAAAAAACACCCAGCAATAGCGGAGTGTGCAAGAAGGCCAGCCCTACCCTGAGCACTGACCTTGGGAATTAGTGTCTCAGGGTGGGGTGTGCCAGCCCTTTCTGTCAGCGGGGTCTCTGCGTTGAAATGTTAAAGGTGGGGGGTGGGGGAACAGTTGCCCTCTCCGGTGGGTTAAAACCACCCTGGGGGCAACTATTTCAAAGAAGGCAGGAGGGGAGTTACCCCCAGGAGGCTGGTCCAGTATTTATCCCTGAACCGATATCACAAAAACAGGGGATCCGGGCAAGCGGCTTCGTTGCTCCATGTGGGAGTTCGCTGTGCGCAAATTGAATGAAATGAAATGAAAATCGCTTATTGTCACAAGTCGGCTTCAATGAAGTTACTGTGAAAAGCCCCTAGTCGCCACATTCCGGCGCCTGTTCGGGGAGGCGGGTACGGGAATTGAACCCGCGCTGCTGGCCTGCCTTGGTTTGCTTTCAAAGCCAGCGATTTAGCCCTGCGCTGAACAGCCCCAGTAAATTGGCTGGTGGGTTTGCTACATTGCAACAGTGACCATGTTTCAAGGCTATTTCACTGGCTGTGAGACACTCTGAGGGTGCGGAAGGCACTATTGAAGTAACAGGCCACAATCCAGGGGGCTGTGGAGGGTGAGTGGTGTGGTGAGTGGGGGGTGGGGGTGACATGATGACGAACAGGGTGGAGAATGAGATGGTGTAAACGTGGCGGGGGGAGGGAATGTTTAGGGAGCGCACAGCGCAGTGCGCACAGTGAGATCCCGCAGACAGAAAAGGGTGCTCACCTCTTTTGTCAGTGATATTGTTTGAGGGGTCAATATCTTCCCAAGACAGTCTCTTCTCGGCCTTTTGGCGAAGGTGAGCGTGAGGTCGGGTGTAATGACTGGATCTGGTATGTCTCTCTTATGGGGACCATGAATTGGATTAAATTTGAATTGGTTTTTGGAGCAGGCGAGGAGCTGGTTTGCCCTGTCCACACTCTGAGCTCTGTTGTCCCAGGACACTGGGGCCAACAGCCCAGCTCCCTCATGGGATATTTTACCTCCACCTGTGAGAGCAGGAGGGGCCTCGGTGTACCACCTCACCCTGAAAGTTGCATGTCCGGGAGCGATGCACCCCTTCAAACGGACATGTTCCCCAAGGTTCGAAGTTCAGAGTTCTGCCATGACCCCACAGCCGTTGAAGGTTGTTACCTGCTGAAGCAACTCCACACCGGAGACATTGATGTGGCAATCGCAGATTTCCCAAACGTCCCACCAATTGTGTCATGACTCTGATTTCGGTTAAGGCCCTGTGTTTTATTTGAACAGTCCGTGCTGTTGTTTCAGGCAGTCGTTCGGATGCTTACGGCTAAAGGATTCCCTTATTGGAACACGTTGGCAAACTAATTGTTGTGACATGGGACTGGTGGTGAGGTTGAAAGTTTAAATCACCCCCCCCCCTGTATGATAAATAGTGATACTGAATTCAAGGGCAGCACGGTGGCACAGTGGTTAGCACTGTTGCTTCACAGCTCCAGGGTCCCAGGTTCGATTCCCGGCTCGGGTCACTGTCTGTGTGGAGTCTGCACGTCCTCCCCGTGTCTGCGAGGGTTTCCTCCCACAAGTCCCGAAAGCTTCTCCCTCTCTACTCTGTCCAGACCCCCCCCTCACCTGAAAACCTCTTTCAAGTGTCCTCTCAACCTTCTCCGTTCTAATCCCCGGATTCTCCAGTCTCTGCCCGTCGATGGAACCATTCCTGTGAGCCGCTCGGACCCCCTCTCTCTGTGCCTCGCTGGGATCCCATCGGCCTTTTCATCCACAGCCCGAATTCTCCGGCCGTCCGTTGGCGGCGGGTGTCTCTGGTTCCGCTGGCAGACCCCCCCCCCCCCCCGCCCGCGGGTTTCCCGGTGGGGTGGTGTCAGCGGCGGGAGGCCAGACTCCCGCCGGCAGCGAACGCCGTGCGGCCTCCCTCTGGCAAGAAGCTGCTGGGAGGCTGGGGAATCGCGCCCCGCACTTTCGTTTTGGAGTGTTTCGCCTGAACCGTCCTTTGCGGAGGAGAACGGGCGTGACCTGTCAACTGATTCACACGGTCTGGCTGACGTTGGCAAAGTTGCATTTAGTACCGGCCCAGAGAAACCAGTAGGCCCCTGGCTTAACAACTGTTTGTGCCACTGGGTGTCTGTCTCTCTGTCTCTCTGTCTCTCTCTCTCAAGGCAGCTTGAGGAGGTGTGAAGGGGGCGACCATGTATCTGAGGGTCTGCCCACCTTCACCATAATGGGAGAACTGTCCAATTAGGAATGAGAAGCAGGATCGCCCAGTGTCCGAGAGGGTGACGTACGGAACATAAAGAAACTTACCTGGGTTCAATTCACGTGCGCGCTCTGTCAACTGATCCCAGTTGGAGCAGTTTCTCTGCACTACCAGAGCCCGCCAAGGCCGCGATATTCTTTACAACTCCACACGGACAGTGACCCGGGGTCTGGATTGGAACCCGGGTCCTCGGCGCAACAGTCCCAGTGCTAACCACTGCGCCGCCCTTTCCGTCAATCTTATAATCCTTAATTTGAAACATGACTCATAAAACAGCAGAAATATGTTCAGCTCTCTCAAAGCTTAATGTGCGCTAAAGAGCGATGTGGGTGTCTGTTCGGCACGTTGGCTGTTGGAGAGGTAACTGTGTTACACTTTGGGCTCAATCTAGCACAGTTGTGCAATAGGACAATTGACTGCATGAATGTGGGAACTTGCTGTGAGAGGGGATCACAGTGTTCCAGCCTCACACTTTGTGTCTTCACTCTCGACTATTTTATGCCGTATTTTGAGACAAATGCCTGAACTCACCCGGGGCCGGCCCTCCCGTATCATCCCCGCGTGCACGCTGACCTACACTGACCCCCCCGCTCAAGCAAAGTCTTCATTTCCAAATTCACAAATTCCCCCAGTGGCCTTGCCCCTCCCAGGCTACAGTTTCTGCCCCGCAGGAGGCGAGGGAGGAGCGGATGGGCCTGCGGTTCTGGCGGGTTGGCCGATATCTGGAGACTTCCCCTGCCTCTGCTTGAAGTAGGCTCAGGAAGGCCCCGCCTCCGCTTGAGTCCCTCGAGCGGCCAATGAACAGTCACTCAAGGGCCTCTTCCCACTTCCGCTGCGATATTCCCAGCTCCGTCCAGGTGGTCCTGCCGACAAGCAGCCTGCACACCTGATCCCACCCCCCCCCGGTGCGTTATTCAGGGGATGGTCATGGGGGTGGCCGCTGATAGGCCCCCCCCCGTGCCCATGGGTGCCCCAGACGACCCCCGCCCCCCCACTCCGCGATCCTGGGACGGGGCGAGGGGGTTGCTGTTCCGGGATTCCTCTACTCCCACTGCTTATCAATGGGACGTCCTGTTGAAGCCACCCCACGCCGCCGGGGTGTGCTGCCGGCAAGGAAAGAGAATCCCAACAGTTGGAGAATTCCAGCCATAAAGGGGATGCGTAGACACCCGTCTACCTCACGTTTCCTTTGTTCCTCCCTGGGGCTTGGGCGTCTCTGGCTACGCCAGCATTTGTTGTCCATCTGTAACTGTCCTCGGGAAGGTGGTGATGAGCTGCCTTCTTGAACCGCTGCAGAACCATGTGGTGTAGGTACACCCACTGTGCTGTTAGGGAGGGAGTCCCAGGATTTTGACCCAGCGACAGTGAAGGAACGGCCAATATATTTCCAAGTCAGGATGGGGAGTGACTCGGTGGGGGGGGGGTTCCCATGTATCTGACTCTCTTGTCCTTCGAGGTGGTGGAAGTGGCGGGTTTGGACGGTGCTGGGTGCGTTGCTGGAGTGAATCCTGGATACACTGTGCGTCAGTGGTGGAGGGAGTGAATGTTTGACGTGGTGGATGGGGTGCCGATCATGCGGACTGCTTCGTCCTGGATGGTGTGGGGCTTGTTGAGCGTCATTGGAGCTGCGCCCATCCAGGCCAGTGGAGAATATTCCACCACCTCCTCTCCAACTCCCCAGCCTCCCCGCAGTGCCTCACAAAATGTCCTCTGTTCACTTCACTTATTTTCTAAAACACTCAGCCTGCTCCCTCATAGCATTGCCCGCAGTAAATCAATCGGCTGCTATTTAACACCGACTACATTACCAGGTGTGAAGATAAGTGACTCTTCCGTTTAGAACCATAAAATCCGATTGAGGGGCAGCATGGTGGTGCAGTGGTTAGCACTGCAGTCTCACGGCGCCGAGGTCCCAGGTTCAATCCCGGCCGGCTCTGGGTCACTGTCCGTGTGGAGTTTGCACATTCTCCCCGTGTTTGCGTGGGTTTCGCCCCCACAACCCAAAGATGTGCAGGGCAGGCGGATTGAACACGCTAAATTGCCCCGGAATTGGAAAAGATGAATTGGGGACTCCAAATTTATTTTAAAAATGAAATAACTAAATAAATAAATAAAATCCGACTGAGGTCATCGAAGGGTTAAATGCTGCTGATAAGGGAGGTTTGCGAATTCGGAGGTGCGGAGAAACTTCTGGCTAAATTTCAGAAGACTCTTAGGATCACAGAACACTACAGCACACAATGGGGCAATTTGGTCCATCGAGGGCACTCTGGCTCCTTTGAAGAGCAATCTGGTTCGTCCCACTCCCTCCATACTCCTGGAAAAACATGTCCCCTTCAAATATTTACCTGATTCCATTTCGAAAGCTAACCCTGTTTTCTGTTCCCTTCCAGGCAGCGTATTACAAACCCATACCACCTGTTGAGTAAAAAGGTTTTCCCCATGTCGCCTCGAACTCTTGTGCGAAATGACTGTCTTTATTCTTTTATAATAACTACTTAGAATCATAGAATTTACAGTGCAGGATGCCATTCGCCCCATCGCGTCTGCACCGGCTCTTGGAAAGAGCACCCTACCTAAGCCCACACCTCCACCCTATCCCCACCTAACCCTTTTGGACACGAAGGGGCAATTCCAGCACGGCCAATTCACCTAACAAGCACGTCTTTCGGGACTTGTGGGAGGAAACTGGAGCACCCGGAGGAAACCCACGCAGACACGGGGGGAACGTGCAGACTCCGCACAGACAGTGACCCAAGCCGGGAATCGAACCTGGGACCCTGTGAAGCAACAGTGCTGACCACTGTGCGACCGTGCCGCCCTCAAGTGTGAAACGTGGATTAATGCCCTTTAGGGAAGGAAATCTGCCCTCCTTACCCGGTCTAGCCTACCAGTGACTCCAGATCCACAGCAGTGGCTCTCTGAAATGGCTGGGCGAGCCACTCAGCTATAATCAAGATAGTGGCTCGAGGGGAATTAAGGATGGGGAATAAATGCTGACTTTCTCTTAGTAAGCCAATAAAAGCAGTTAATTGGTTATGCCCCCACCCCCAGCTGCCCCAATCTTTTTTCTTTATTCTTTCATGGAATGTGGGTATTTTAGGGATTTGAAGTCCATCGCTAAGTGCCCTAACTGAGAGGGGAGAGAAGAGTCAACCGCCTTGCTGTGGGTCTGGAGTCACATGTAGGCCAGAACGGGTAAGGACGGCAGATTTCCTTCCCTAAAGGGCATCAGTGAACCAGACGGGTTTTTACGACAATCGACTATAGTTGCCACAGTCCCCAATTACTTAGGCTAGTTTTTACATTCCAGATTTTATTGATTGGATTTACAACCCTGGCAGGATTTGAACCTGTCTCTCCCCCCCCAGAGAAATAGTCTGAGCCTCTGGATTACTCTCTGGGAAGGTGGCTTGCCGGCTGGAGGTTCAAAGTTGCGGGACCTGTCCGCCAATGTGCTTAGACCATAAGACATAGAATCAGAATTAGGCCACTCGGCCCATCGAGTCTGCTCCGCCATTCAATCATGGCTGATATTTGTCTCATCCCCATTCTCCTGCCTTCTCCCCATAACCCCTGATCCCCTTATTAATCAAGAACCTATCTATCTCTGTCTTAAAGACACTCAGTGATTTGGCCTCCACAGCCTTCTGCGGCAAAGAGTTCCACAGATTCACCACCCTCTGGCTGAAGAAATTCCTCCTCATCTCGGTTTTAAAGAATCGTCTCTTTAATCTGAGATTGTGCCCTCTGCTTCTAGTTTTAGGCCCAATTGGGGCATAAACATTCAGCTCCAAGTATGAGACAAACATGGATGTCACGTGGGGCAGACAGGAAATATAAATGCCTCACCTCATGAACTGTTTCAGAAGCCTCCTGGGGCTATGAATGTGGCTAAGAATATTGCTGTTGCGTAATGCAGAAGGTGGTTTAATTTGGAGGGCATTTCTCCAACAGACTTACAACCTGGGGATGACTCGCTTGTTCCCAAGGGAGGTGCGGGAGAGAATTAGGATTTCTCCCAGAGGAGGGGTGCGGGTAGTGAATTGGAATGGGAACTTCTCCCGGAGATGGTGCACAAAACAGCCAAGCCAAGTTTCCTTGTTTCAGTTTGAAATATTTATTTCATTAAAGTTTCAGAAACTTTTAATTTCAAATAATGGACAAGTCTAAGCGCCATCAAGACTAGCAAAGGCTGAATAAGGTAATATACAGCTAAATAGTGAACTCTCGCACAGGACGTTCAAACACCTGCGACTAAGGCAATAACGATACTGACAACGGCGGATGACCATTTTATGGTGACTCTGTTTCTATAGCAACAGACACACACAGAAAAGCGAATGGAATAGGTGGAAAAAACAACCCCCAAAAAAACGAAGTTAAAAAAAGAAAACCGAGAAATTAAAAAGAGAAAAATAAAAATAAACAACGCTGTGGTGTGCTCAGAATGGTACCGAAATGTATCTGAGGTATTCTGATGGCTGGCTTTACAACTGTATTGTCAGGTTCTTGCTTTACAAAAAAGATGAAATAAATTTAAAATAATGTATTAGAATTCTGGATTCTTCACATATTTCCTTCAAAGTAAAAAAAAAAACACTTCAGGAATTAAAAAGCGCTTAAAGCATTTTCCTATACAGTACGTTTAAACTCTGCATAATATCTTATAGATTTGAAACACCGAAATATTCTTCTCTTCAAAGCACCAAATGTACACATTAGACAGGAAAAACAAGAAGAATTCTACACAATCTTCCAAGACCAGTTGGGCGCTGAAGCAACATCTTCACAACTACTACTACAAAAAAAAAAGACAGTTTAATTCAAAACATAGACATCTGTGACAGGGACAAGGCATTTGGTTTTTTCTTTCAACCATAGTTTTAAAACATTTAAATAATATTAAATAGCAGATCTTTAAAAAATATTTGATCCAATGCATACAGCACTGCTCGGAGAGACACTGTACACAATCTGATGGGAACATGGAAAATCGATCATTGTTTCAGGAACGATCCGGATTCCATTTTTTGTTCTGTTTTTAATTAATAAAGCTTCTCTAAATATTAATTACAGCTTTCGGGGCATCTTTGTACAAACAGAAGCAACGTTCACGATGAAGAACTTCAGTATGGGTTTCAAAAAAAAAAACTATCAGCAACTTCCCCAACTCTCTCCCCTTCAAACAAAAAAAAACACATTGGTCACACAACCAGGAACAGTAGGGGGTTCAAAACTCTGCAAAGCACAATGAAAATAATCCCTTCAAATATTAAAGGCACGTTAGAAATCATTAAGTTAACAATTATTGTTGCGATTTTTTTTTTTGGGGGGGGGGGGGCTATTGGTGGGAGGGGGGTGGGGGTGGGGCCTGGGGTGTGAGGGTCACATCACCCCACTCTCTCTCTCCAAGTGTAGCCTCCACCCCCACCCCAACTCCACCCAGCTCTGCCCCCACCTCCCCGACACCCCCTGTGGTAACTACATAGCACCATTGGTTCAAAAAGAAAATGACATATCAATGAAAACAAAACATTGAGCACGTGAGCACCAATACCAGAGGTAGAAGTATCACCCCGCTAAGCTGGTTCCGTGAGCACCCTCTCCTAATCGCTAGGAACCTGGGGCGCTGCAAACGCACCTCTTCGTTCCTTGGCTTCCCCCTCGCCCGAACCCAATCAACCAGTTCCGGTGTTTGGCGGCTGGAACCTAACACTAGAACTGTTCACACGTTAAACAAAGTGTCACGGATTTAGAGAATCTCAGCAACTCTTACCGTCCCCCCCTTTAGTATTGCACATTGGACATGCTAGGCAGGCAATGCAGCCACCAGCGCTATCTACTACATATAGTCGCTCCTCTGAGTATTCTAACCAGGGACTGCTGAAGATAATGCTGGTTAAAGTTTCACAGCCACTAGAAATCAATTTGTTTTCTCCTTTCTCTAAAATGGATCTTCTGCAACCCGGCTTCAGCTATTCCCGTTCCTCGCACCGTAACGGTTAACAGAATCTTTGGCTACAGGTGGAGATCTTCAATTCTCGTCGTTTTAGCTCAACATTCTCCCACAAACAAGTCCTCTCAACAATTCCTCACAGTTTTTTTTGGATATTTTTTTTGGGGTTTTGGTTTTGAGAAGGCCCAGTGGCAGCCCTCTCTGGCGGGGTCGTGCGGCGTCCTCGCACGTCGGCGATTCCTTCAGGTCTTGTTGAATACACAGCACAGAATAACTACACTCTTGGCGTGGGTTGAGGATGATTCATTCAGGAGCTCAGAGGAAGCAGACGGGCCCGACCTCCAGGTGGTAATGAAGTCCAGGTTTTGGTTGTGGCAAGTTGTAAATACCAACGATGGGTAACTGGTTGGGATCCTGTGTGTGGAACAAGAACTGGGTCTGGTGCCACCGACCGTCCTGTATCTGAAAGGCAACGACATCGCATTTTAATTACACCTGTGCCTACAGCAGCTGAAGCGGTGGGTTTGTGCAAAGCAAAAAGCACTTGAAGCTCTTCCCCCATCTCCGCCTTTTAAGACAGGCCTTAGAACCTGACCCAGCTTTTGGCCATCTGATCTCACATCTCTTTATGTGGCTCAGCGTCAAATCCTGTTTGATAGTCACTCCCTGTGAGGCACCTTGGGACATTTTACTACATTTAAAGGCGCTATATAAATGTACGTTATTGCTGTGTTTTTCTTCCCGGAGGTCTTCAAATTTTCTGACGGTTATCGTCGTTATTATAGAATTTACAGTGCAAAAGGAGGCCATTCGGCCCATCAGGTCTACACCGGCCCTTAAAAGATACTTAAGCCCATGCCTCCACCCTGTCCCCGTAACCCCAATGAACCTTTGGGCAGTATTTTACCATGGCCAATCCACCTAACCTGCACATCTTGGGACTGTGGGAGGAAACCGGAGCGCCCGGAGGAAACCCACGCAGACACGGGGAGAACGTGCAGACTCCGCACAGACAGTGACCCAAGCCGGGAATCGAACCCGGACCCCCGGCGCCGTGAACCAACTGTACTACCCACTGTGCCGGCCATGTTGAAGTGGGTTAGCACATTGGACTTCCGCCCCTGGTCCCTGGGTTTGAATCTCCCTCTCTGGCGAAGGGGTCATGCCTTCAGTTGCCTCGGTCTCAACCTCTGGAATTCGCTCCTTAAACCTCGCCCCCTCACTCTGCGCCTTTAAGATTCTCTTTAAAGTCTATTTCCTTGACTAAACCTTTGACCATCTGCTCCCAACACCTCTTGACGTGACGTGGTGTCACATTTTGTTTGATTGATGCTCTTATGAAGCATCTTGGGACGTTTTGGTGTTTTACGGGTGCTATATAAATGCACAGGCAGGATTTTTCTGACAACGGCAGGGTTTCCTGTCCTGCCACCAGAAGGCTCAGCCAATCACAGTAGCCCCGCATACATTTGACGCACTCCGAGGAATGCAAATTGGTTGGAGGCAGCGATTCCGTCCCTCGCTTGGGGCGCACGTCCCGCCTCAAGAGAGCTGTTGGCTGTATAGTCCCAGCGGTGCCAACGGCAGTAATGGCCAGGGCTGGGACTACAAGTGGTTCTCAGATTCTAAGTCCCGGAGTCCAGGGCCGGGTAGGTGCTGGTGAGCTCACACTGGGGAGGGGAGATGAAACCCCAGGGCGAGGTGGGGAGAGAAGGGTCAGGGAGGCCACGGGAAAGGGGGAGCAGCTGCAGAGGGAGCTGACTTGGTGGGGGTGGGGGTAGGTGCCTGCTGTGCAAAGCGTGCCCTGAGGGGAGGCACCCCCACTCCGCCACCCACTCACCAGCCTCCGTACTCAACAGAGCATCCTCCCTCATTTCCACAACCTCCAGCGTGATGTCACCACTGTACACATCTTCCCCGTTCAGCATTCCGGAGAGACCATTACCACCGTGGCGGTCTAGTCCACTCCTCTATTACTGGGCTGTTTAGCACAGGGCTAAATCGCTGGCTTTGAAAGCAGACCAAGGCAGGCCAGCAGCACGGTTCGATTCCCGTAACAGCCTCCCCGAACAGGCGCCGGAATGTGGCGACTAGGGGCTTTTCACAGTAACTTCATTGAAGCCTACTTGAGCCAATAAGCGATTTTCATTTCATTTCATAACTCTTTCCTGGGGTATCTTTCTATCCAAGTGCAGGAGATGCAACATCTGCTCTTTCACCTCCTCCCTTCCCTCCATCCAGGACGCCTTCTGCATGAAACTTGTGCATCTTTCACGTCAGTATTTGCCTTTAACAAATACAGTCTCCTCTGTGACAGTGTAGAAATTTTCAGTGTACAAAGAGTTAATGTCACGTTACAGTTAACCAGTAGATGGAGCTAGATGCAGTACTATATAAAGCACTGACTCTCAGGCTTCTGGGAGAGGGAGAGAAGGCTGGAGTAGAGTGCACAAGAGAGATCTAGAGAGGATAGAGTACAGTTAGAGTGTAGAAACTAGTGTTAGTAGAGTGTAGATTACTATAATTATTGTTTACTATAGGAGTAAGGGGTCGAACTTAATTTAAGTAGTGTAATAAAAGTTAGCTTCGTTAATGAACATTGCTTCTGTGGTCTTTGTGAACACTACGACATCCATCCTGATAACAGCGTCACAAAGAACACCACATCCTCTCTGCTGCAGAGAAAAACTCAGTCTCGGCGACTGCCTTGTGGAACATCTCTGCTCAATCTGCCCCCGCGACCCCAAACTTCTGAACTTCAGCTTGCCTTTTGAATTCCCACCTTGCTCTCAGTCTGACCTTTCTGTCCTATACTGCTGCTGTGTTTCAATGAAGTTCAAAGCAATCTCGAAGAACCAGCACCTCATCTTTCCATAAGTCACTTCACACCCTTCAGGACTCAACACTGAGTTCAACAACTTCAATCCCTAATCACTGCTCCCATTTATCAGATAGAAACTATTGACGATTCTGCTTTTCCCGTTTACACCTGCTCTAAACACATCTTTTGTTTAGTCATGTCACTTAAGACATGGATGTTTAAGCAATGTACCTTTAAGAAAACAGTGATGTCAGAGAGTGGGTGGAGCTGAGGTCAGGTCAGCCGATAAAAGTCTATCTATTGGATTGGCTTTTGTGAACTTAAAGACAGCGAAGGATTGTTGCTTTTCCGGTGTGGTATTTTAGTTTAAGTGGGGAGAGTGTTGTGAACAATGGCTCTTTCAGAGGCTCAGAAGTTTTTGGGGGTGGAGAATGTCACACGTTGTACTTTACAGACAGAAACGAAAAGCAGACTGTTAGATTTGGCAAGAACATTGCAGTTAACATTACCTGACCAAATGCGAAAAGATGAGGTAATTATGCCGGTGGGAAAGCATTTAAAGTTGCCTGAGATAGAGTTTGACTCATTGCAAAATGGCTGACCTGACCTCAGCTCCACCCACTCTCTGACATCACTATTTTCTTAAAGGCACATTGCTTAAACATCCATGTCTTAAAGGTACCCTCACATTGACATCTCCTTTTGCCATTGGGCTTGATCATTATCGTAGACCTTCCCCTTCATTCCTCCTCCCTGCCCATCTTTCTCCGCCTCCGTACTTGCTTTAAGCCTGTTGCGTCTCTTGACTTCTTCCACTCCTGACAAAGGGTCATTGACCTGAAACATTAACACTGTTCCTCTCTCCACAGATGCTGCCAGAACTGCTGAGAATTTCCTGTGTGGAAGATGAAAGATGTCCCAATCCTCAAAGCCCTGAACGTTTATTCCCTTCAATGGCCCATCTAATTTCCTTTTGAAAGCAATGATTGTCTCCGCTGCCAACACCCTCGTAGGCAGCGGGGTTCCAGATCAGTACCTGGCAGCCATCCAACACCACCTTGGGCACCAACTGCCCCCCTGCCTCCATCATCAGGCCATTCCAGGACTTGAACTTCACGGCTTGCTTGAAGGGTTTGTCCGCACTTCCATCTGCCCAGACCGGCACGTTCAGGCAATGAATGGTGATGTGTTGAACCGCCTCTGAGCTGAGCAAGTGTAAGAAGTTCATCTGGACCCGTCCCACAGAAAACTCCAACTGAAATCGAAGCAAAGAATTATTAAGGCCTGTCACATCAGGGCTAGAAAAGTAAAGCAAAGGAGACACAGCCATGCACACAAAGGGAAAAAACTGCCATTAGTAGAAATTCTGGGAAAAAAACATGAAAAACTCTGCTTCATTTTGGTTCTTTGTCCTTGCCTGCTTTGCTCTCTGTCTCTTTTGCTCTTTGTCTGTTCTCTTTATCTGTTTTGCTCTTTATCTGTCTTACTCTTCACCTTTTTTGCTCTTTATTGGTCTTACTCTTTTATCTGTTTTGATCTTTATTGTCCCCCCCAGTTGCGTCGGACTCAAAGTTCGTTATCCAGCCCCAGCGAGAGGACGTGAATGGATCATTAACACCCATTTGCACCACCTTACTGGGCCGGGCACCATTTTCTCTAGGCCGGGCATCACGTAGGCAAGAATTACCGCAGGTCCTGACAATTGCGGCCCTGACGCGGTGGACTTCAGGTTGGGCCAAGGGGGTAATCCTTTCTGGGAGTTTCCCCGAAGCCTATTGGAGGGCCCCCCTTCCCAACCCCCCCCCCCCCCCCCCCCTTCCCACACAATGCTCGACCTGCAAATGGTCTCTGTGGGGGTCTCCTTATTTAGTGAGTCTCTGTTGGGGGGGGGGGGGGGGGGAGGGTTAGGTCACCCCTGTACGGTGTGGGGGGGGGGGCAGAAAATCTGGGTGGGGGGGGGTTGCATTTTGATGCGGTTTGGGGGTCCAGCCGCAGAACATGGGTATGAGGCCACCTGCTCAAAATGGCAGCTCAATAGCGGGATTCCCTTGGGAATCCCTCGCAATACTCGCCATGCAAACATTTGCATGGCCAAGGTTTGGGAATCACTTCCTGATTTACACTCCCTCAGGTTCAATTCAGGTGTGCCGGGAGAACATCGGACAGAATTCTCCATTTCTCCTACAGTCCTCCGCTTATCGAAGGCACTAGAATTCTCCATTCCCGAGACTGAGGGTGGGATTCTCCGCTTCCCGACGGCGGAATTGCATTTGGCGATCGGGCAGAGAATCCATTTTTATGCTGGAATGGGGACGGCGCCAGTTTTACACGGGTTTTGCATGCTCCACCCCCTCCGAAACGGCACCATCACGGCGCTCACCGCACGCCGAGGATGTCACCTTTCCCCGATGCTCCGCCCCCGATGGGCCAGGTTCACGACGGCGTGGTGGACGCGTGGTCCCAGCCGTGCGGGAACCCGGCGTGGCGGCCACGGACTGTGTCCAGCGCCGCCACGGGCGGGCGGGAGCTGTGCTGCTGGCCTGGGGGGGCTTCCGCGAGGGCTGGTGGGGGGAGTCCAAGGGGGGGTGATTATCTCGCAGGTCGGGTCCGCGCACGACCGGCGCCATGTTTTACGGCGAGACCGCTGCAGGTCGTTACCGTGCGCACGTGTACGGTGTCTGATTCAACGGGTCCGAGATTGACAAGCTGCAGCCGCGCACACATATTTACACGCCCCACACACACCGTCCCAGCCAACAGGGTGGCAGTGAGGAGAGCGGCCCCCGTTTCATGGGCGCCGAGCTGGAGACCCTCTGGACCGGCCAGCAGCTACCCACCCCCCTGGGCTGCATGCGATGGACTGTCTAACACTGCGTTATCTGTTTCCAGTGGGAGAAAGCTGGAGGGAGGCTGCTGGACCTGCGGCCCCTCACCGTGGCTGAACAGAGGGCCCTGGACGTGGTCGGTGACCCGGAGGAAAGGGTCGGTGGTTGGCCGCGGGGGAGGAAGTGAGACCCAACTGAGTTGCGGTTCCCCGTGATACGTGTGTCAACCTACCCACCCCCCCCAAACACCCCCCCAACACCACCCTCACATTCACCCCAGACCACCCTCACCCTCTGCATTACCCCCACTTTCACCCCTGCACCACCCTCACCCTCAGCAGGGGTCCCTTTGTGGAGTTCCCCTATTACAGGGGTCCCTGAGGGAGGTCTCCCTTTTACAGGGGTCCACGGGAGAGGTCTCCCTATTACAGGGGTCCTGGGGGGTGGGTGACATGGTTGCGGGGTCTGCTGGAGGAGGCGTGGGCATTGTCTGGGGGGGGGTGAAGGGTGGACCTTGGATGGTTTGGATGGTTTCCATTGACGTGGCTCTGGCATGGGTGACCTTGCCGTGGGCACGAAGTCAACCACTGCCCCCTTGGCCCACCGCGAGATCCACCACATCGGGTTCCCGATTGTTGAGACCACAAGTGATTCCCGCTCGCGCGATTCCCGGCTGCGGGGATTGGAGAAGCATGGGAGGCTGGAGACGTAGGGCAGCGGGCTGGCTAAATAGATGCAAATATGTCATTTGCATTTATTTACTCCCCCCACCACCACCCCTGCTGGCGTGCATTGTGGATCTCATTCACACCGCCAGCGGCGGTGGGGAGGGGGGGGTTTGGACCATCATGTTCGGGCGCCGATCCCAATTTCCCCCCGATGCCCGTTTCTCCGTCCCGTCGGGAAACGTATCCCGGGAATCCCGGGACGGTGAATCCTGCCCAATGTCTCCCACCTTCCACCTGTTCACCAGAAGCATGAGTTGAGGGACCTATCCAGCACTGGGCACGCTCAGTGTCGGTGAAACAGCTCAGATAGTTAACCCGTGGCATTAATAACATTGGCGTTTGGCGTTTACTCAATGGCCAGCTCCTCTGCCCCAAAGGCGGTAAATACATTCCCTGCCGATGATTCCCTTTTGCACTGTGGGAAGTACGTGGGTGTCGCTGGAAAGGCCAACATGTGTTACCCATCCTTAATTGCCCATGGCCTGAGTGGCTACATGAAGAAGCATAACCCAACAAACTGGGATTCAATTAATTAAATAAATCTGTAATCAAAAGCTTGTATACGTAAGGACTAAACTATTTGTTTTGTCAGAATCCTCTAATGTCCTTTAGGGAATGACATCTGCTGTCCTCCCCGGTCTGGCCGACATGTGACTCCAGACCCCACTGCAACATGGTTGAGCGTAACTGTCCTCTGAAATGGCCCAGCAAACCACTCAGCTGCATTCAAGAAGGTAATCTGCCCCGTTTTCAAATATAAATGTTTCACAACGAAACCAACAAGTGTTGCTTTAACTGTAGCCTTGTTTATTCATTATGGGAGACTCTGAAAACCACATAGATTCATAGTTACCCAATAATTCCAGAGTTTGCTGTTTAACCCTTCAACCAAGACTACAAGATGTTGTAGCATTTGGTACAACTGTATCTATACGGGACACCAAAACATCATCAAGGCCAAAGTGACACATCGTATTTCATCACAGAAATAATGAATGAATGAAATGAAATGAAATGAAAATCGCTTATTGTCACAAGTAGGCTTCAAATGAAGTTACTGTGAAAAGCCCCTAGTTGCCACATTCCGGGGTCTGTTCGGGGAGGCTGGTATGGAAATTGAACCGTGCTGCTGGCCTGCCTGGGTCTGCTTTAAAAGCCAGCGATTTAGCCCAGTGTGCTAAACCAGCCCCTTGTAACACAGGTGGAGGCCATTCGGCCCACCATTCTGTGCTGGCTCTTTGAAAGAGTTCTCCTGCTTTCCAAACATTTCCCCCATAACCCAACAAGTTCCAATACCAACAACGACTTGGACTTTATGTTGTCTCGGTAACCCAGTAAAATAATCCCGGGCCCGTCACATGACATGTGGCAACAGGATTTGACAGTGAGCCACGTCTCTGACCAAGCTTCTGGTCGCCTGTTCGAGGCGGATGGTCAACATCCTGGTCAGAGAGTTAGCTTCTTAAGGGCTGTCAGAAAGGAGGGGAGAGAATAAAAGAGGGTTAGTGAGGAAATTCCTGAGTTTAGGCTCTCGGTACCTGATGGTTCAGCCAACTGGACTGGGAATCAATAAAATGAGGGATGCTCAACAGGCCAGGATTGGAGGGACGCAGAGATCGTGGAGGGTTGCGGATTGGGAGGACACAGAGGGGGAGGCGATGGTGAGATCCGAGAACAAGAATGAGGACTTTAAAATCAAGGAGTTGCTTTACCGTGAGCTTACAGGTCAGCGAGCACAGGAGTGTCAGGGGAACAAGGGTTACTGCGAGTTAGGGTACAACCAGCATGGGCTTTTGGCTGACCCCCAGCTTTCAGGTGGTAGAACGTGAGAGACCAGCCAGGAGTGTGGTGGAGTCTCGAGGTGACAAAGGCACGGACAAGGATTTTAGCAGCAGGGGAATTGAGGCAGGCGCAGAGTTGGATGATCGCCTGCTGGAAGCAGGCATGGACGTGAGGTTGGAAGCTGTACTCAGGGTCAAAAGCGACCCCGAGGCTACGAGCAGTCTGGTTCCGATTCAGGCACAGGCCTAGGGGAGGGGCGGAGCCGGTAACTCGGGATCGAAGCTCGTGACAATATTCTGTTGGAGGACATTTCCTCCCACCCAGCCAGACAAGAAGTTAAGACAATTGAACAACAGCGTTGGCTGGTTGAGAGAGGTGGCGACGAGGTAGGGCTGGGTGCCATCAGCCCACACGGAAAAACTAACGCCGTGCCTTTGTGCTTTGTTCGAAGGGCAGCATATAGTTTGAGAAATGGGGGCGGGGGAGGGGGCAAGGATAGATCCTGCAGGGGTCACAGAGGTAATGATGCAGGATCAGGAACAGAAGCCACTGCAGCAATACTCCTGGTTTTAGCTCAGTGGGCTAGACAACTGGACTGTGATGCAGAACAAGGCCAGCAGCGCGGGTTCAATTCCCGTACCAGCTTACCCGAACAGGTGCCGGAATGTGGCGATGTGGTTATTATTATTATTATCATTAATGCTCATTGCGCAGCACGGTAGCACAGTTGATTCACAGCTCCAAGATCCCAGATTCGATTCCCGGCTTGGATCACTGTCTGTGCGGAGTCTGCACGTTCTCCCTGTGTCTGCGTGGGTTTCCTCCGGGTGCTCCGGTTTCCTCCCACAAGTTCCGAAAGACGTGCTGTTAGGCAAATTGGACATTCTGAATTCTCCCTCCGTGTACCTGAACAGGCGCCGGCGTGTGGCGACTAGGGGATTTTCACAGTAACTTCATTGCGGTGTTAATGGAAGCCTACTTGTGACAATAAAGATTATTAAATTAAAGTGTATGGCCTCACTGTACAATAATAATAATAATGTTTATTGTCACAAGTAGGCTTACATTAACACTGCAATGAAGTTACTGTGAAAAGCCCCTAGTCGCCACATTCCAGCACCTGTTCGGGTACACGGAGGGAGAATTCAGAATGTTCAATTCACCTAACAAGGACGTCTTCCATAACTTGTGGGAGGAAACCGGAGCACCCGGAGGAAACCCACGCAGACACAGGGAGAGCGTGCAGACTCCACACAGACAGTGACCCAAGCCGGGAATCGAACCCAGGTCCCTGGCGGTGTGAAGCAACAGTGCTAACCACTGTGCTACCATGCCGCCCAATAGCTTACACAGCTCTGCATTGAGACCAAGGCTAAAGTGACAGCACTAATATTTGTTGTGTAAATGTGAGCGGTACAGAATGAGCTCTTAAGGTGATAGCTACAGTGTTTATTTTTACAACTTTATATAGTTACAGGTTGAGATCCGGGTTAAAGTAACAAAGTATTTGTTGTGCAACTCCTAACTTATGAAGTGATATATTTGTTGCAGAATTACACAGAACTGTTTACCATTCTGGATAAGGTTAAAGTGATTGTCACAGTATTTGTAGTGTAACTATATGCAGTCACTATTTATTCAGCAGCGTGAATAGGAACAGTCTTTTATTGTTCGGGACATTGGGCCAAGAGCTGCATGTTCACTCCCTTAAACCTGTTCTTCCATTCAATAACTCAGGGCTGAGCTGTATGCCAGCAGCACTCCCTCGCGCCTTGACTCGCTTCACATTCCCTCCTTCCCGAGGAAGAATTTATCCATCTCAGCACTGTAGGGATTCTATAGTAAATCCCACTGACAAGCGGGGAAGTGGGAATCCCCGCTGAACGGTGCAGGGCGATCTCGCAACGGAGAATCCCAGCCGTGGAGTTCCGAACAGAACATAGTTTCCCCAGATAGAGTCTGACTAGGGTTCTGCACAATGGAAGCGTCACTTGCTCATTTCTGAATTTCAGCCCCTTAGAGGCAAAGACCAACATCAGTTTTGTGACTACTTCTGCAGCTAGACACTGGCTTTTAATGATTAGACAAATGCAAGATCTGTTGATATTATCAACAGGAAACTGCTGTACCTGAACCTGATAGGTTACAACAGGCCCAGAGTGTCCAGTCCAGGCGTGGATTCACATATACACTTTAAAATGCTGGGAACAAGGCAGAAAATAATCAGAAAGGCTAATGGAATGCTGGCCCTTGTATATAGAGAGCTGGAGCAGAAGGACATCAAAGTTATGCTGCAGCTATACAAAAGCCTGGTTAGACCCCACTTGGAGTCACTGTGACAGTTCTGGGTACCACACCTTAAGAAGGATATTTTGGCCTGGGAGGGAGAGCAGTAAAGGTTTACAAAAATGACACCTGGACTACAGGGGTCAAGTTATGAGGAGAGATTACACAACTTAGGCCTGTTTTCGCTAGAGTTGAGAAAGTGATCTGATTGAAGAATTCAAGATGTAGCATGTTCTCCCCGTGCCTGCGTGGGTTTCCTCCGGGTGCTCCTGTTCCCTCCCACAGTCCAAAAACGTGCAGGTTAGGCGGATTGGCCGTGATAAATTGCCCCTTAGTGTCCAAAAGGTTAGGTGGGGTTACTGGGTCCTCTTTCCAAGGGATAGTGCAGGCTCAATGGGCCGAATGGCCTCCTTCTGCACTGTAAATTCTATGATTCTATGCTGAACAGGGAAAGACAGGGTAGATAAAGATAAACTATTCCCACTTGTTGGAGATTCTAAAACTATGGGGCATTGTCTAAAAATTAGGGCCAGACCGTTCAAAGGGAGATGTTAGGAAGCACTTCTTCACTCACAGGGTGGCCGAGATTTGGAAGGAACAGCAGTCGAAGCTGGAACAGTTGCTAATTTTAAATCTGAGATAGATTTTTGTTAAGCAATGTATTAAGCTCCTACAAATTAATAGGCATTTTATGGATGCGAGTGAGGATCTTGTAATGGGAACCTAATCAGCCCACAAGCGCAGAGAGCAGCCCTTCTGTTTTTAAAAATAAGCTTTGCTGTCTTTTCAAGTTGACAACATTAATACCGGCAATCATTATACTTCAGCAAAGTATCTTGGAGAAGTTTGCAAACAGCTGCAGTAACAGCATGCACCTGCTGGTGGCGCTGTTTTTAGTCTCAGCACTGCCATCTGGTGTTGCTGACTGGTGCTGAATTCTAAATGGTCATCGCTGGATCCCAAATCACCTTAATTTGTTCACCTGCATTTTGAAACTGTGAAGTACGGTAAGTTCTGGACACTGCTGCCTGGGATGGCCACAGAATCTTCCGGTGAGCCAGTGCCCTTACGACAATATTGCTGAAAGGGGAGGCATGCTGCCGAAGCACTTTGTCTCGCACCCATCAGGAAAAATGCAAGAATGCCACATTTCAAACAAACAATCACAACAATTTATACTACAGGAGAAAGGGGAAGCTGATTGGTCAATCAGAGTCATCTTGCCAACCAATCAGTACCTTTTTCCCCTGTAGTATAAATTGTTGCGATTCTTTGAAATTTGGCATTCAATGGTTTGACCTGATGAGTGTGCGATGGAAAACTTTGGCAGCATGCCTCTTTTTCAGCAAGATTCAAGTTCTGTACGACCAAATGACTGCGAGTGCACCTACTCTAAACCCACCTGTAGCTGTACTGACACAATTACTGCTGGATGAAATCTAAGTTGTTTGGGCGGGGGGGGGGGGGGGGGCGAGGAGGAAGAGGATAGTTTGCCGATGGTGATTACGAGATTCTCTTTGCCTCATTCTGCGGGTGGATTTGGCAGCCATTTTGGGTGGGCCTCGGCCCTGTTTTATTTGAGTAGGAACTTGGTGGCCCTGGCAGTGGAAATGGTTGAGTCAGTGATAAGGGGGCTGGGGGGGGTGGGAAGGCTACCCAATTCGGCCTGCCTCCTGGAATATAAGAGAATTGGGTGGCTCGGTAAAAAGGTTGAGAGTTTTTGCTCACTTAAAGAATCCAAGTGCTGATGTGGTGTTTTTGTAGGAGACCCACTTGCGGGTAAGGAATCAAACCAGACTGCGGAAGCGGTGGGTGGGCCAAGTGTTTCATTGGGGTTTTGTTGGACGGGCACGAGGTACGGCCACCGTAGTCAGCAAACGGGTTATTTTCTCGGCCACTGGGACTGTGGAGGATCCCAATAGCAGATTCGTAATGGTCAGTGGGTCTCCAGCAGATGGTTATAATAAGCATCTACCTACCAAATTGAGACGATGTGACATCCATTAAAAGAATGTTGACTCCTGGTACTGGACTTAGATACACACCAGCTGATCTTTGGAGGGGATTTCAACTGTGTTTTGGATCCTAAACTAGATCAATCCAGGCCTAGATTGTTCGCTCCCTCGGGGTTGGTGAAGGTGTTCCTGGCCTTTATGGGGGTGGGGGGGGGGGGGGGGGTGGGGGGCAGACCCGTGGCATTTTTTGCATTCAGGGGACAAGAAGTTCTCATTCTTTTTCTACGTGAATAAAGTCTATTCCAGGATTGACTTCTTCTGAATGGGTGGGTCCCTCCTACCCTGGGTGCGAAGAGCAGAATACTCGTCAATTGTCATCTTGGATCATGCTCCACACTTCGCGGTCTTGGCTTTGGAAGCAGATTTTAATCAGTGCCTGCGCGGAGGCTGGGCGGAGCACTGCTGGCGGACGGCCAGGCGGTTTTGTGAGCACATGTCCAGGACCATCGAGGAGTAGACCAGGTTAAATAGGACCGAATCTGACTCTCCCTCCGCATTCCGGGAAGCCCTGTAAGGGGGAGGCAATCGCCTTCAAAACACATTTGAATAGGACAATGATGGGCGGAGCGGCAACGCCTGGGGACACGCCCCTCGAGACGGATGGTCAATATTCGTCTGACCCTACCCTTGCGAATAGGAAGAAGCTACAAGTCCACTGGGAAGACGGTGAGTCAACTGAACTCAACTCCGACACTCGAGTGAGTTTTTTGGTGAGTATGGGGAGGACCCAGCTGTCCTCTAGCTCACCAGTTGAGGCGGCAGGCGACTTCCCGAGAGATTATACGAGTTAGAAACTCGGGCAGCAGTCTGGTTTCCGCTCTGAATGAAGTCAATGCTTCTTTGAGTCCATTACAGACACCTCGACAGGCCAGCGCCCCCAGAGAATAAATCGGTCAAGCGGGCAGTTTTAGAAATTGTTGTCCTTTCTGATGGTGGCGACAGAAAGACGGGAGGAGTTGGTGTCCCGTAGGGCCCAGAGGAAGTACTGACGGGCAATGGATTGATGCAGTCGGGAAGACCCCTGGCCTTGACGGGTTTCCCGTCGAATTTTACAAGACGTTTGCCCGCCAGTTAACACCATTGATAGTGGACACGGATAAATGATTCCTTGTCACGGCGTCCTTGCCCCCTACACTCTCCCAGGCCTCTATATCCCTCATTATAAAGAAAGACAAAATCCCACAGAGTGTGGTCCATACAGACCCATTTCTCTCCTGAACTTTGACACCAAATTGACAGCTAAAGTGTTGGCGCTGCGTTTGGAGTCATGTGTTTCAGAGGAGATAGCGGACGACCAGACCGGTTTCATTACAGGTTAACAATTGTCGGCTAATGTGCGGCGATTGCTGAATGTTGTCCTTTTCCCCCCCTCTCCAGTCTCTGAACCAGAAGCGATTGTGTCTGTGCACGTGGAGGAGGCGCTTGTCAGGGTAGAGCGGGCGAGCCTTTTCGAGGCACTGGGGAGGTCTGGCCTTGGGCAGAAGTTCATTTTGTGGGCCCGGCTGCCGTATAGGGCCTCCACGGCCAGTAGACGCACCAAAGCTTTCAGCCCGGGGTCGTCCCCATTGAGTGGGGGTACTGGGCAGGGGGGTCCACTCCTGTTTGCGCTGGCGATTGAGCCGTTAGCGATGGCACTGAGATCCTTGGATAAATGGAGGAGGATAGAACGAGGGGGGTGGGGGACGGGGAGCGTAGGGTGTCCCGATATGCCGATGACCTGCTTCTATATATCACAAACCCAGTCTTCTCTATGGATGGAATAATTAAGCTACTCAGGAGTTTGGGCTCTTTTTAGGGATCCAAACAGAGCCTGGAGAAGAGGGAATGTTTTCCCGTGAACCCCCTCGGAGAGGGCAGGGGACCTGGTGGTATTACTGTTTTGTCTTGCCAGAGGTAGTTTCTGATATCTGGGCATTAGGTGGCACGTGACTGGCCATTGCTTCCACTAGTCTGGAGAGCAAAGTGCGGTCCGACTTGGAGAAGTGGGATAACTTAATAATAAAAAAAATTTAAAAATCTTTATTGTCACAAGTAGGCTTACATTAACAGTGCAATGCAGTTACTGTGAAAAGCCCCTAGTCGCCACATTCCGCCGCCTATTCGGGTACACGGAGGGAGAATTCAGAATGTCCAATTCACGACTTTCAGGACTTGTGGGAGGAAACCGGAGCACCCGGAGGAAATCCACGCAGACACGGGGAAGAACGTGCAGACTCCGCACAGACAATGACCCAAACCGGGAATCGAACCTGGGACACTGGCGCTGTGAAGCAACAGTGCTAACCACTGTGCTACCGTGCCGCCCTCTGTCCTTGGCGGGAAGGATCCCGATTATAAAACTGTATTGGTGTTTTTATTTCTTTTTCAGTACCTCCTAATTGTTCTCCCCAAATCTTTTTTTGCGAAGATTAATAAATTTGTGGCCCGTTGTATTTGGGCGGGTAAGACTCCTAGTCTGTCTTCACAAGGACCCAACTTACTCGTTTATCATTGGGCGGCCAACATCGAGAAGGTATGTGGATGGTGTTGGGTGCTGGGCCCCATGTGGGGACAGATGGAGACAAACTACTGTAGGGGCTCTAGTCTAAGGGCTTTGGCAACAGCGTCGCTTCCCTTCCAGAGAGTAGTGGTGGAAGGGAGTGTCTCAAAATGGAGAAAGGTGGCTAGTGGTGTTCCACAGGGATCCGTGCTCGGAGCACTGTTGTCTGTGATATACATAAATGATCTGGACGAAGGTATAGGTGGTCTGATTAGCAAGTTTGCAGATGATACTAAGATTGGTGGAGTTGCAGATAGCGAGGGGGACTGTCAGAGAATACAGCAGAATATAGATAGATTGGAGAGTTGGACAGAGAAATGGCAGATGGTATTCAATCCAGGCAAATGCGAGGTGATGCATTTTGGAAGATCTAATTCAAGAGCGGACTATACGGTCAATGGAAGAGTCCTGGGGAAAATTGATGTACAGAGAGATCTGGGAGTTCAGGTCCATTGTACCCTGAAGGTGGCAACGCAGGTCGATGGAGTGGTCAAGAAGGCATACAGCATGCTTGCCTTCATCGGACGGGGTATTGAGTACAAGGGTCGGCAGGTCATGTTACAGTTGTATAGGACTTTGGCTAGGCCACATTTGGAATACTGCGTGCAGTTCTGGTCACCACATTACCAGAAGGACGTGGATGCTTTAGAGAGGGTGCAGAGGAGGTTCACCAGGATGTTGCCTGGTATGGAGGGTGCTGGCTATGAAGAAAGGTTGAGTAGATTAGGATTGTTTTCGTTGGAAAGACGGAGGTTGAGGGGGGACCTGATTGATGTCTACAAAATTATGAGAGGTATGGACAGGGTGGATAGCAACAAGCTTTTTCCAAGAGTGGGGGTGTCAATTACAAGGGGTCACGATTTCAAGGTGAGAGGGGAAAAGTTTAAGGGAGATGTGCGTGGAAAGCTTTTTACGCAGAGGGTGGTGGGTGGCTGGAACGCTTTGCCAGCGGAGGTGGTAGGGGCGGGCACAATAGCATCATTTAAGATGCATCTAGACAGATATATGAACGGGTGGGGAACAGAGGGAAGTAGATCCTTGGAAAATAGGCGACAGGTTTAAAGGATCTGGATCGGCGCAGGCTGGGAGGGCCGAAGGGCCTGTTCCTGAGCTGCAATTTTCTTTGTTCTTTGTTCCCTCCGATGAGGTCCTCCTCGAGGCCGGTGGTGGTGTCCTCTCTTACAATATGGTGGCAATTTAGGCAGCAATAACGATTGGGATCAATGTTGTTGCTGACCCCCCTCTGAGGCAACCACCTATTTGCTCTGTTGGGTTTAGACGCGATATTTAAGCCATGGGAGGGGAGGGCCTTGTTTTTTTTTTAGGGATCTATTTGTTGTGGGACAGTTTGCTAGTTTGGAGGTATTATCGACAAGATTTCAACTCCCGGGGGAGAACTTGTTCCGTTACCTCAGGCACGTGATTTTGTTCGAAAGATTTTTTGTCCCACATTACCCTCGGCTCTGCAACTGTCCTTGCTGGAGTAGGATCCTGTCACTGGAAGGGTCTGGTGGGGGGAGTATTTACAACATCTATGGGCAAATCTTGTCAATGGGGGTGGCCCCGCTAGACAAGGTATGGGCAAAATGGGAGGGGAGAAATGGGACCTAATTTAGATGACGACGTGTGGCGTGAGGGTCTTCGTTTGGTCAACTCCACATCCTCCTGTGCGTGACTGAGTCCGCAGCTCATGGTAGTGCATACGGCTCATCTAACTAAAGCTAGGTTGAGCAGTTAATTTTCGGGAATGGAGTACAGATGTGAGCGCAGTTCTTTGGGAATATATGCTTCGGTCGTGACCCAGGGTGGAATGCTTTTGGGTTTCCTTCTTTAACTCCGTGTCAGCGATTCTTAACGTCCTTTGGTGGCTATTTTCGGGGTATCGGACTCGTCGGGGTTGCGGTTGGATGGACGGTCGGACGGACGGACGGGGGGGGTGAAGGCAGATGATCTCGCCTTTGCCTCGTTGATAGCCCGAGGGCGAGTTCTGATGGGATGAAGAGCGGCTGCCCCGCCCAGTGTCCCAGTCTGGTTGGTTTGCCGTATGGAATTCCCACATCCAGAGAAGGTCAAGAACACCATCGGGGGGGGGGGGGGGGGGGGGGGGGGGGGGGTGTCAGTCGAGGGGCTCCACCTGAGGTGGGGGGCCATTCATTTGTTACTTTAAAGAACAAATCACCATCAGCGGCTGGGGTGGGGGGGGGTCAGTTCCTAGTTCTCATTGGCGGGGGAAGGTTGCTTCTTTCATAATAAATGGTCTTTGGGTTCTGTCAGGAAGCGAGGTCGGTGGTTAAAATATTAGAAAACCCACCATTGCAGTATTACCTTTGAGACAGTGATGGGTTTCAGGCAGGTGTGTCCACCATTAGTGAAATTACAGATGGCTTCAATAGTGTCAGAGGTGCAGCCCAGGTTAGGATCGATCCAATAAGTACCTGAAAAACAAACAAAAGTAATATATCAGCTCTGGTCACCAAACAACTGGAGGGAGTAGAGGGGAACATCACCTACCACAACAGTGATATAGCAGGGTTTGAGCTGGGGTCTAACTTCAGTCTGCGAACAAAACCAGGCTGGGAATGACTATGATCAAAAGAGTACACCATGTAAACTGCTGGCTGAATATCAGTCTGAGAGGTGGGACATTATAGACCAGTCTGAGAGACTGGACACCATGGACCAGTCTGAGAGACTGGACACCATGGACCAGTCTGAGCGACTGGACACTATGGACCAGTCTGAGAGACTGGACACTATGGACCAGCCTGAGAGACTGGACACTATGGACCAGTCTGAGAGACTGGACACCATGGACCAGTCTGAGAGACTGGACACTATAGACAGTCTGAGCGACTGGACACTATGGACCAGTCTGAGAGACTGGACACTATGGACCAGTCTGGGAGACTGGACACCATGGACCAGTCTGAGAGACTGGACACTATAGACCAGTCTGAGAGACTGGACACCATGGAGCAGTCTGAGAGACTGGACACCATGGACCAGTCTGAGCGACTGGACACTATGGACCAGTCTGAGAGACTGGACACTATGGACCAGCCTGAGAGACTGGACACTATGGACCAGTCTGAGCGACTGGACACTATGGACCAGTCTGAGCGACTGGACACTATGGACCAGTCTGAGAGACTGGACACTATGGACCAGCCTGAGAGACTGGACACCATGGACCAGTCTGAGCGACTGGACACTATGGACCAGTCTGAGCGACTGGACACCATGGACCAGTCTGAGCGACTGGACACTATGGACCAGTCTGGGAGACTGGACACTATGGACCAGTCTGAGAGACTGGACACTATGGACCAGCCTGAGAGACTGGACACGATGGACCAGTCTGGGAGACTGGACACTATGGACCAGTCTGAGCGACTGGACACTATGGACCAGTCTGGGAGTCTGGACACTATGGACCAGTCTGAGCGACTGGACACTATGGACCAGTCTGAGAGACTGGACACTATGGACCAGTCTGAGAGACTGGACACCATGGACCAGTCTGGGAGACTGGACACTATGGACCAGTCTGAGAGACTGGACACTATGGACCAGTCTGAGTGACTGGACACTATGGACCAGTCTGAGAGACTGGACACCATGGACCAGTCTGAGAGACTGGACACTATGGACCAGTCTGAGAGACTGGACACTATGGACCAGTCTGAGAGACTGGACACTATGGACCAGTCTGAGAGACTGGACACCATGGAGCAGTCTGAGAGACTGGACACCATGGACCAGTCTGGGAGACTGGACGCTATGGACCAGTCTGAGAGACTGGACACTATGGACCAGTCTGAGAGACTGGACGCTATGGACCAGTCTGAGAGACTGGACACTATGGACCAGTCTGGGAGACTGGACACTATGGACCAGTCTGAGAGACGGGACACTATGAACCAGACTGAAAGACTGGACACTATGGACCAGTCTGAGAGACTGGACACTATGGACTAGTCTGAGAGACTGCACACTATGGACCAGTCTGAGAGACTGGACACTATGGACCAGTCTGGCAGACTGGACACTATGGACCAGTCTCGGAGACTGGACACTATGGACCAGTCTGGGAGACTGGACACTATTGACCAGTCTGGCAGACTGGACACTATGGACCAGTCTGAGAGACTGGACACTATGGACCAGTCTGAGAGACTGGACACTATGGACCAGTCTGGGAGACTGGACACTATGGACCAATCTGAGAGACTGGACACTATGGACCAGTCTGGGAGACTGGACACTATGGACCAGTCTGAAAGAATCGACACTATGGACCAGTCTGAGAGACTCAACACTATGGACCAGTCTGAGAGACTGGACACTATGGACCAGTCTGAGAGACTGGACACTATGGACCAGTCTGAGAGACTGGACACTATGGACCAGTCTGAGAGACTGGACACCATGGACCAGTCTGAAAGAATCGACACTATGGACCAGTCTGAGAGACTCAACACTATGGACCAGTCTGAGAGACTGGACACTATGGACCAGTCTGAAAGAATCGACAATATGGACCAGTCTGAGAGACTCAACACTATGGACCAGTCTGAGAGACTGGACACAATGGACCAGACTGAGAGACAGGACACTATGGACCAGTCTGAGGGACTGGACACTATGGACCAGTCTGAGAGACTGGACACTATGGACCAGTCTGAGAGACTGGACACTATGGACCAGTCTGAGAGACTGGACACAATGGACCAGTCTGAGAGACTGGACAGTGGGGACCAGTCTGAGAGACTGGACACTATGGACCAGTCTGAGAGACTGGACAGTGGGGACCAGTCTGAGAGACTGGACACTATGGACCAGTCTGAGAGACTGGACAGTGGGGACCAGTCTGAGAGACTGGACACTATGGACCAGTCTGAGTGACTGGACACTATGGACCAGTCTGAGAGACTGGACACCATGGACCAGTCTTGGAGACTGGACGCTATGGATCAGTCTGAGAGACTGGACACTATGGACCAGTCTGAGAGACTGGACACTATGGACCAGTCTGGGAGACTGGACACTATGGACAAGTCTGAGAGACTGGACACTATGAACCAGTCTGGGAGACTGGACACTATGGACCAGTCTGAGCGACTGGACACGATGGACCAGTCTGAGAGACTGGACACTATGGACCAGTCTGAGAGACCCGACACTATGGACCAGTCTGAGAGACTGGACACTATGGACCAGTCTGAGAGACTGGACACCATGGACCAGTCTGGGAGACTGGACACTATGGACCAGTCTGAGAGACTGGACACTATGGACCAGTCTGGGAGACTGGACACTATGGACCAGTCTGGGAGACTGGACACTATGGACCAGTCTGGGAGACTGGACACTATGGACCAGTCTGAGAGACTGGACACTATGGACCAGTCTGAGAGACTGGACACTATGGACCAGCCTGAGAGACTGGACACTATGGACCAGTCTGAGAGAATCGACACTATGGACCAGTCTGGGAGACTGGACGCTATGGACCAGTCTGAGAGACTGGACACTATGGACCAGTCTGGGAGACTGAACACCATGGACCAGTCTGAGAGAATTGACACTATGGACCAGTCTGGGAGACTGGACGCTATGGACCAGTCTGAGAGACTGGACACTATGGACCAGTCTGAGAGACTGGACACTGGGGACCAGTCTGAGAGACTGGACACTATGGACCAGTCAGAGAGAAAGGACACTATGGACCAGTCTGGGAGACTGGACACTATGGACCAGTCTGAGAGATGGGACACTATGGACCAGTCTGGGAGACTGGACACTATGGACCAGTCTGGGAGACTGGACACTATGGACCGGTCTGAGAGACTGGACACTATGGACCAGTCTGGGAGACTGGACACTATGGACCAGTCTGGGAGACTGGACACTATGGACCGGTCTGAGAGACTGGACACTATGGACAGTCTGAGAGACTGGACACTATGGACCAGCCTGGGAGACTGGACACTATGGACCAGTCTGAGAGACCCAACACTATGGACCAGTCTGCGATACTGGACACTATGGACCAGTCTGGGAGACAGGACACTATGGACCGGTCTGGGAGACTGGACCCTATGGACCAGTCTGAGAGACTGGACACTATGGACCAGTCTGAGAGACTGGACACTATGGACCAGTCTGAGAGACTGGAAACTATGGACCAGTCTGGGAGACTGGACACTATGGACCGGTCTGGGAGACTGGACAGTATGGACCGGTCTGAGAGACTGGACACTATGGACCAGTCTCAGAGACTGGATACTATAGACCAGTCTGAGAGACTGGACACTATGGACCAGTCAAAGAGACTGGACTCTATGGACCAGTCTGGGAGACTGCACACTATGGACCAGTCTGGGAGACTGGACACTATGGACCGGTCTGGGAGACTGGACACTATGGACCAGTCTGAGGGACTGGACACCGGGGACCAGTCTGAGCGACTGGACACTATGGACCAGTCTGAGAGACTGGACACTATGGACCAGTCTGAGAGACTGGACACTATGGACCAGTCTGGGAGACTGGACACTATGGACCAGTCTGAGAGACTGGACACTATGGATCAGTCTGAGAGACTGGACACTATGGACCAGTCTGAGCGACTGGACACTATGGACCAGTCTGAGAGATGGGACACTATGGACCGGTCTGAGAGACTGGATACTATGGACCAGTCTGAGAGACTGGACACGATGGACCAATCTGAGAGACTGGACACTATGGACCAGACTGAGAGACTGGACGCTATAGACCAGTCTGAGAGACTGGACACTATGGACCAGTCTGAGAGACCGTACACCCTGGACCAGTCTTAGCGACTGGACACTATGGACCAGACTGAGCGACTGGACACTATGGACCAGTCTGAGAGACTGGACACTATGGACCAGTCTGAGAGACTGGACACTATGGACCAGTCTGAGAGACTGGACACCATGGACCAGTATGAGAGACTGGACACTATGGACCAGTCTGAGAGACTGGACACCATGGACCAGTCTGGGAGACTGGACAGTATGGACCAGTCTGGGAGACTGGACACTATGGACCAGTCTTGGAGACTGGACGCTATGGACCAGTCTGGGAGACTGGACACCATGGACCAGTCTGAGAGACTGGACACTATGGACCAGTCTGAGAGACTGGACACTATGGACCAGTCTGGGAGACTGCACACTATGGACCAGTCTGAGAGACTGGACACTATGGATCAGTCTGAGAGACTGGACACTATGGACCAGTCTGAGAGACTGGACACCGGGGACCAGTCTGAGCGACTGGACACTATGGACCAGTCTGAGAGACTGGACACTATGGACCAGTCTGAGAGACTGGACACTATGGACCAGTCTGGGAGACTGGACACTATGGACCAGTCTGAGAGACTGGACACTATGGATCAGTCTGAGAGACTGGACACTATGGACCAGTCTGAGCGACTGGACACTATGGACCAGTCTGAGAGATGGGACACTATGGACCGGTCTGAGAGACTGGATACTATGGACCAGTCTGAGAGACTGGACACGATGGACCAATCTGAGAGACTGGACACTATGGACCAGACTGAGAGACTGGACGCTATAGACCAGTCTGAGAGACTGGACACTATGGACCAGTCTGAGAGACCGTACACCCTGGACCAGTCTTAGCGACTGGACACTATGGACCAGACTGAGCGACTGGACACTATGGACCAGTCTGAGAGACTGGACACTATGGACCAGTCTGAGAGACTGGACACTATGGACCAGTCTGAGAGACTGGACACCATGGACCAGTATGAGAGACTGGACACTATGGACCAGTCTGAGAGACTGGACACCATGGACCAGTCTGGGAGACTGGACAGTATGGACCAGTCTGGGAGACTGGACACTATGGACCAGTCTTGGAGACTGGACGCTATGGACCAGTCTGGGAGACTGGACACCATGGACCAGTCTGAGAGACTGGACACTATGGACCAGTCTGAGAGACTGGACACTATGGACCAGTCTGGGAGACTGCACACTATGGACCAGTCTGAGAGACTGGACACTATGGATCAGTCTGAGAGACTGGACACTATGGACCGGTCTGAGAGACTGGACACTATGGACCAGTCTGAGAGACTGGACACTATGGACCGGTCTGAGAGACTGGACACTATGGACCAGTCTGGGAGACTGGACACTATGGACCAGTCTGAGAGAATCGACACTATGGACCAGTCTGAGAGACTGGACACTATGGACCAGTCTGAGAGACTGGACACTTTGGACCAATCTGAGAGACTGGACGCTATGGACCAGTCTGAGAGACTGGACACTATGGACCAGTGTGAGACACTGGACACCATGGACCAGTCTGAGCGACTGAACACTATGGACCAGTCTGAGAGACGGGACACTATGGACCAGTCTGAGAGACTGGACACTATGGACCAGTCTGGGAGACTGGACGCTATGGACGAGTCTGGGAGACTGAACACTATGGACCAGTCTGAGAGACTGGACACTGGTGACCAGTCTGGGAGACTGGACACTATGGACCAGTCTGGGAGACTGAACACTATGGACCAGTCTGAGAGACAGGACACTGTGGACCAGTCTGGGAGACTGGACACTATGGACCAGTCTGAGAGACTGGACACTATGGACAGTCTGAGAGACTGGTCACTATGGACCAGTCTGCGAGACTGGAAACTATGGACCAGTCTGAGAGACTGGACACTATGGACCGGTCTGGGGGACTGGACACTATGGACCAGTCTGAGGGACTGGACACTATGGACCAGTCTGAGAGACTGGACGCTATGGACCAGTCTGAGCGACTGAACACTATGGACCAGTCTGAGAGACGGGACACTATGGACCAGTCTGAGAGACTGGACACTATGGACCAGTCTGGGAGACTGGACGCTATGGACGAGTCTGGGAGACTGAACACTATGGACCAGTCTGAGAGACGGGACACTGGTGACCAGTCTGGGAGACTGGACACTATGGACCAGTCTGGGAGACTGAACACGATGGACCAGTCTGAGAGACAGGACACTGTGGACCAGTCTGGGAGACTGGACACTATGGACCAGTCTGAGAGACTGGACACTATGGACAGTCTGAGAGACTGGTCACTATGGACCAGTCTGCGAGACTGGAAACTATGGACCAGTCTGAGAGACTGGACACTATGGACCGGTCTGGGGGACTGGACACTATGGACCAGTCTGAGGGACTGGACACTATGGACCAGTCTGAGAGACTGGACATGATGGACCAGTCTGAGAGACTGGACACTATGGACCAGTCTGAGCGACTGGACACTATGGACCAGTCTGAGAGACTGGACACTATGGACCAGTCTGAGAGACTGGACACTATGGACCAGTCTGAGGGACTGGACACTATGGACCAGTCTGGGAGACTGGACACTATGGACCAGTCTGAGAGACTGGACACTATGGACCAGTCTGAGAGACTGGACACTATGGACCAGTCTGAGAGACTGGACACTATGGACCAGCCTGAGAGACTGGACATGATGGACCAGTCTGAGAGACTGGACACTATGGACCAGTCTGAGCGACTGGACACTATGGACCAGTCTGAGAGACTGGACACTATGGACCAGTCTGAGAGACTGGACACTATGGACAGTCTGAGAGACTGGACACTATGGACCAGTCTGGGAAACTGGACACTATGGACCAGTCTGAGAGACTGGACACTATGGACCAGTCTGAGAGACTGGACACCATGGACCAGTCTGAGAGACTGGACACTATGGACCAGTCTGAGAGACTGGACACTATGGACCAGTCTGAGAGACTGGACACTATGGACCAGTCTGAGAGACAGGACACCATGGACCAGTCTGAGAGACTGGACACTATGGACCAGTCTGAGAGACTGGACACTATGGACCAGTCTGAGAGACTGGACACTATGGACAGTCTGAGAGACAGAACACTATGGACCAGTCTGGGAGACTGGACACTATGGACCAGTCTGAGAGACTGGACACTATGGACCAGCCTGAGAGACTGGACACTATGGACCAGTCTTAGAGACTGGAAACTAACCAGTCTGAGAGACTGGACACTATGGACCAGTCTGAGCGACTGGACACTATGGACCAGTCTGAGAGATGGGACACTATGGACCGGTGTGAGAGACTGGACACTATGGACCAGTCTGAGAGACTGGGCACTATGGACCAATCTGAGAGACTGGACACTATGGACCAGCCTGAGAGACTGGACACTATGGACCAGTCTGAGAGACTGGACACTATGGACCAGTCTGAGAGACCGTACACCCTGGACCAGTCTGAGCGACTGGACACTATGGTCCAGTCTGAGCGACTGGACACTGGGGACCAGTCTGGGAGACTGGACACTATGGACCAGTCTGAGAGACTGGACACTATGGACCTGTCTGAGAGACTGGACACCATGGACCAGTCTGGGAGACTGGACACTATGGACCAGTCTGGGAGACTGGACACTATGGACCAGTCTGGGAGACTGGACGCTATGGACCAGTCTGAGAGACTGGACACCATGGACCAGTCTGAGAGACTGGACACTATGGACCAGTCTGAGCGACTGGACACTATGGACCAGTCTGGGAGACAGGACGCTATGGACCAGTCTGAGAGACTGGACACTATGGATCAGTCTGAGAGACTGGCCACGATGGACCAGTCTGAGAGACTGGACACTATGGACCAGTCTGAGAGACTGGACACTATGGACCGGTCTGAGAGACTGGACACTATGGACCAGTTTGAGAGACAGGACACTATGGACCAGTCTGAGATACTGGACACTATGGACCAGTCTGGAAGACTGGACACTATGGACCAGTCTGTGAGACTGGACACCACGGACAAGTCTGAGACACTGGACACTATGGACCAGTCTGAGAGACTGCACACTATGGACCAGTCTTTGAGACTGGACACTATGGACCAGTCTGGGAGACTGGACGCTATGGACCAGTCTGAGTGACTGTACACTATGGACCAGTCTGAGAGACAGGACACTATGGATCAGTCTGAGAGACTGGACACTATGGACCAGTCTGAGAGACTGGACACTATGGACCGGTCTGAGAGACTGGACACTATGGACCGGTCTGAGAGACTGGACACTATGGACCAGTCTGGGAGATTGGACACTATGGACCAGTCTGAGAGACTGGACACTATGGACCAGTCTGAGAGACTGGACACTATGGACCAGTCTGGGAGACTGGACACTATGGACCAGTCTGAGAGACTGGACACTATGGACCAGTCTGAGAGACTGGACACTATTGACCAGTCTGGGAGACTGGTCACTAAGGACCGGTCTGAGAGACTGGACACTATGGACCAGTCTGAGAGACTGGACACTATGGACCAGTCTGGGAGACTGAACACTATGGACCAGTCTGAGAGACAGGACACTGTGGACCAGTCTGGGAGACTGGACACTATTGACCAGTCTGAGAGACTGGGCACTATGGACAGTCTGAGAGACTGGTCACTATGGACCAGTCTGCGAGACTGGACACTATGGACCAGTCTGGGAGACTGGACACTATGGCCCGGTCTGGGAGACTGGACACTATGGACCAGTCTGAGGGACTGGACACTATGGACCAGTCAGAGAGACTGGACACTATGGACCAGTCTGAGAGACAGGACATGATGGACCAGTCTGAGAGACTGGACACTATGGACCAGTCTGAGCGACTGGACACTATGGACCAGTCTGAGCGACTGGACACGATGGACCAGTCTGAGAGACTGGACACTATCGATTTAGTCTGAGAGACTGGACACTATGGACCAGTCTGGGAGACTGGACACTATGGACCAGTCTGAGAGACTGGACACCATGGACCAGTCTGAGAGACTGGACACCATGGACCAGTCTGAGAGACTGGACACCATGGACCAGTCTGAGCGACTGAACACTATGGACCAGTCTGGGAGACTGGACACTATGGACCAGTCTGAGAGACTGGACACTATAGACCAGTCTGAGCGACTGGACACTATGGACCAGTCAGAGAGACTGGACACTATGGACCAGTCTGGGAGACTGGATACTATGGACCGGTCTGGGAGACTGGACACAATGGACCAGTCTGGGAGACTGAATACTATGGACCGGTCTGGGAGACTGGACACTATGGACCAGTCTGAGGGACTGGACACTATGGACCAGTCAGAGAGACTGGACACTATGGACCAGTCTGAGAGAGTGGACACTATGGCCCGGTCTGAGAGACTGGACACTCTGGACCAGTCTGAACGACTGGACACTATGGACCAGTCTGAGCGACTGGACACAATGGACCAGTCTGAGAGACTGGACACTATGGACCAGTCTGAGAGACTGGACACTATGGACCAGTCTGAGAGACTGGACACTATGGACCAGTCTGAGAGACTGGACACTATGGACAGTCTGAGAGACTGGACACTAAGAACCAGTCTGGGAGACTGGACACTATGGACCAGTCTGAGAGACTGGACAGTATGGACCAGTCTGAGAGACTGGACACTATGGACCAGCTTGAGAGACTGGACGCTATGGACCAGTCTGAGAGACTGGACACTATGGACCAGCCTGAGAGACTGGACACTATGGACCAGTCTGAGAGACTGGACACTATGGACCAGTCTGAGAGACTGGACACTATGGACCAGTCTGGGAGACTGGACATATGGACCAGTCTGAGAGACTGGACACTATGGACCAGTCTGGGAGACTGGATGCTATGGACCAGTCTGAGAGACTGGACACTATGGACCAGTCTGGGAGACTGGACACTATGGACCAGTCTGGGAGACTGGACGCTATGGTCAAGTCTGAGAGACTGCACACTATGGACCCCTCTGGGAGACTGGACACTATGGACCAGTCTGAGAGACTGGACACTACGGACCAGTCTGAGAGACTGGACACTATGGACCAGTCTGAGAGATGGGACACTATGGACCAGTCTGAGAGACTGGACACTATGGACCAGTCTGAGAGACTGGTCACTGTGGACCAGTCTGAGAGACTGGACACTATGGACCAGTCTGAGAGATGGGACACTATGGACCGGTCTGAGAGACTGGACACTATAGACCAGTCTGGGAGACTGGACACTATGGACCAGTCTGGGAGACTGGACGCTATGGACCAGTCTGAGAGACTGGACACCATGGACCAGTCTGAGAGACTGGACACTATGGACCAGTCTGAGAGACTGGACACTATGGACCAGTCTGAGAGACTGGACACTATGGACCAGTCTGGGAGACTGGACGCTATGGACAAGTCGGAGAGACTGGTCACTTTGGATCAGTCTGAGAGACTGGACACTATGGACCAGTCAGAGAGACTGGACACTATGGACCAGTCGGAGAGACTGGACACTATGGACCAGTCTGAGAGACTGGACACTATGGACCGGTCTGAGAGACTGGACACTATGGACCAGTCTGGGAGAATGGACACTATGGACCCGTCTGCGAGACTGGACACTATGGACCAGTCTGAGAGACTGGACACTATGGACCAGTCTGGGAGACTGGACACTATGGACCAGTCTGAGAGACTGGACACCATGGACCAGTCTGAGAGACTGGATGCTATGGACCAGTCTGAGAGACTGGACACTATGGACCAGTCTGAGAGACTGGACACCATGGACCAGTCTGAGCGACTGGACACTATGGACCAGTCTGAGAGATGGGACACTATGGACCGGTCTGAGAGACTGGACACTATGGACCAGTCTGAGAGACTGGACACTATGGACCAGTCTGGGAGACTGGACACCATGGACCAGTCTGGGAGACTGGACACTATGGACCAGTCTGAGAGACTGGACACTATGGACCAGTCTGAGAGACTGGACACTATGGACCAGTCTGAGCGACCGGACACTATGGACCAGTCTGAGAGACTGGACACCATGGACCAGTCTGGGAGACTGGACACTATGGACCAGTCTGAGAGACTGGACACTATGGACCAGTCTGGGAGACTGGACACTATGGACCAGTCTGAGAGACTGAACACTATGGACCAGTCTGAGAGACTGGACACTATGGACCAGTCTGAGCGACTGAACACTATGGACCAGTCTGAGAGACTGGTCACTGTGGACCAGTCTGAGAGACTGGACACTATGGACCAGTCTGAGAGATGGGACACTATGGACCAGTCTGAGAGACTGGACACTATGGACCAGTCTGGGAGACTGGACACTATGGACCAGTCTGAGAGACTGGACACTATGGACCAGTCTGAGAGACTGGACACTATGGAACAATCTGAGAGATGGGTCACTATGGACCAGTCTGAGAGACTGGACACTATGGACCAGTCTGGGACACTGGACACTATGGACCAGTCTGAGAGACTGGACACTATGGACCAGTCTGAGAGACAGGACACTATGGACCAGTCTGAGCGACCGGACACTATGGACCAGTCTGGGAGACTGGACACTATGGACCAGTCTGGGAGAGGGGACACTATGGACCAGTCTGGGAGACTGGACGCTATGGACCAGTCTGAGAGACTGGACACCATGGACCAGTCTGAGAGACTGGACACTATGGACCAGTCTGAGAGACTGGACACTATGGACCAGTCTGAGAGACTGGACACTATCGACCAGTCTGAGAGACTGGACACTATCGACCAGTCTGAGAGATGGGACACTATGGACCGGTCTGCGAGACTGGACACTTTGGACCAGTCTGGGAGACTGGACACAATGGATCAGTCTGGGAGACTGGACACTATGGACCAGTCTGAGAGACTGGACACTATGGACCAGTCTGGGAGACTGGACACCATGGACCAGTCTGGGAGACTGGACACTATGGACCAGTCTGAGAGACTGGACACTATGGACAAGTCTGAGAGACAGGACACTATGGACCAGTCTGAGCGAACGGACACTATGGACCAGTCTGGGAGACTGGACACTATGGACCAGTCTGAGAGACTGGACACTATGGACCAGTCTGAGAGACTGTACACTCTGGACCAGTCTGAGAGACTGGACACTATGGACCAGCCTGAGAGACTGGATGCTATGGACCAGTCTGAGAGACTGGACACGATGGACCAGTCTGAGAGACTGGACACTATGGACCAGTCTGAGAGACTGGACACCATGGACCAGTCTGGGAGACTGGACACTATGGACCAGTCTGGGAGACTGGACGCTATGGACCAGTCTGAGAGACTGGACACCATGGACCAGTCTGAGAGACTGGACACTATGGACCAGTCTGAGAGACTGGACACTATGGACCAGTCTGAGAGACTGGACACTATGGACCAGTCTGAGAGACTGGACACTATGGACCAGTCTGAGAGACTGGACACTATGGACCAGTCTGAGAGACTGGACACTATGGACCAGTCTGGGAGACTGGACACTATGGACCAGTCGGAGAGACTAGTCACTTTGGATCAGTCTGAGAGACTGGACACTATGGACCAGTCGGAGAGACTGGACACTATGGACCAGTCTGAGAGACTGGACACTATGGACCAGTCTGAGAGATGGGACACTATGGACCGGTCTGAGAGACTGGACACTATAGACCAGTCTGGGAGACTGGACACTATGGACCAGTCTGGGAGACTGGACGCTATGGACCAGTCTGAGAGACTGGACACTATGGACCAGTCTGGGAGACTGGACGCTATGGACAAGTCGGAGAGACTGGTCACTTTGGACCAGTCGGAGAGACTGGACACTATGGACCAGTCGGAGAGACTGGACACTATGGACCAGTCGGAGAGACTGGACACTATGGACCAGTCTGAGAGACTGGACACTATGGACCGGTCTGAGAGACTGGACACTATGGACCAGTCTGGGAGAATGGACACTATGGACCAGTCTGCGAGACTGGACACTATGGACCAGTCTGAGAGACTGGACACTATGGACCAGTCTGGGAGACTGGACACTATGGACCAGTCTGGGAGACTGGACGCTATGGTCAAGTCTGAGAGACTGCACACTATGGACCCCTCTGGGAGACTGGACACTATGGACCAGTCTGAGAGACTGGACACTACGGACCAGTCTGAGAGACTGGACACTATGGACCAGTCTGAGAGATGGGACACTATGGACCAGTCTGAGAGACTGGACACTATGGACCAGTCTGAGAGACTGGTCACTGTGGACCAGTCTGAGAGACTGGACACTATGGACCAGTCTGAGAGATGGGACACTATGGACCGGTCTGAGAGACTGGACACTATAGACCAGTCTGGGAGACTGGACACTATGGACCAGTCTGGGAGACTGGACGCTATGGACCAGTCTGAGAGACTGGACACCATGGACCAGTCTGAGAGACTGGACACTATGGACCAGTCTGAGAGACTGGACACTATGGACCAGTCTGAGAGACTGGACACTATGGACCAGTCTGGGAGACTGGACGCTATGGACAAGTCGGAGAGACTGGTCACTTTGGATCAGTCTGAGAGACTGGACACTATGGACCAGTCAGAGAGACTGGACACTATGGACCAGTCGGAGAGACTGGACACTATGGACCAGTCTGAGAGACTGGACACTATGGACCGGTCTGAGAGACTGGACACTATGGACCAGTCTGGGAGAATGGACACTATGGACCCGTCTGCGAGACTGGACACTATGGACCAGTCTGAGAGACTGGACACTATGGACCAGTCTGGGAGACTGGACACTATGGACCAGTCTGAGAGACTGGACACCATGGACCAGTCTGAGAGACTGGATGCTATGGACCAGTCTGAGAGACTGGACACTATGGACCAGTCTGAGAGACTGGACACCATGGACCAGTCTGAGCGACTGGACACTATGGACCAGTCTGAGAGATGGGACACTATGGACCGGTCTGAGAGACTGGACACTATGGACCAGTCTGAGAGACTGGACACTATGGACCAGTCTGGGAGACTGGACACCATGGACCAGTCTGGGAGACTGGACACTATGGACCAGTCTGAGAGACTGGACACTATGGACCAGTCTGAGAGACTGGACACTATGGACCAGTCTGAGCGACCGGACACTATGGACCAGTCTGAGAGACTGGACACCATGGACCAGTCTGGGAGACTGGACACTATGGACCAGTCTGAGAGACTGGACACTATGGACCAGTCTGGGAGACTGGACACTATGGACCAGTCTGAGAGACTGAACACTATGGACCAGTCTGAGAGACTGGACACTATGGACCAGTCTGAGCGACTGAACACTATGGACCAGTCTGAGAGACTGGTCACTGTGGACCAGTCTGAGAGACTGGACACTATGGACCAGTCTGAGAGATGGGACACTATGGACCAGTCTGAGAGACTGGACACTATGGACCAGTCTGGGAGACTGGACACTATGGACCAGTCTGAGAGACTGGACACTATGGACCAGTCTGAGAGACTGGACACTATGGAACAATCTGAGAGATGGGTCACTATGGACCAGTCTGAGAGACTGGACACTATGGACCAGTCTGGGACACTGGACACTATGGACCAGTCTGAGAGACTGGACACTATGGACCAGTCTGAGAGACAGGACACTATGGACCAGTCTGAGCGACCGGACACTATGGACCAGTCTGGGAGACTGGACACTATGGACCAGTCTGGGAGAGGGGACACTATGGACCAGTCTGGGAGACTGGACGCTATGGACCAGTCTGAGAGACTGGACACCATGGACCAGTCTGAGAGACTGGACACTATGGACCAGTCTGAGAGACTGGACACTATGGACCAGTCTGAGAGACTGGACACTATCGACCAGTCTGAGAGACTGGACACTATCGACCAGTCTGAGAGATGGGACACTATGGACCGGTCTGCGAGACTGGACACTATGGACCAGTCTGGGAGACTGGACACAATGGATCAGTCTGGGAGACTGGACACTATGGACCAGTCTGAGAGACTGGACACTATGGACCAGTCTGGGAGACTGGACACCATGGACCAGTCTGGGAGACTGGACACTATGGACCAGTCTGAGAGACTGGACACTATGGACAAGTCTGAGAGACAGGACACTATGGACCAGTCTGAGCGAACGGACACTATGGACCAGTCTGGGAGACTGGACACTATGGACCAGTCTGAGAGACTGGACACTATGGACCAGTCTGAGAGACTGTACACTCTGGACCAGTCTGAGAGACTGGACACTATGGACCAGCCTGAGAGACTGGATGCTATGGACCAGTCTGAGAGACTGGACACGATGGACCAGTCTGAGAGACTGGACACTATGGACCAGTCTGAGAGACTGGACACCATGGACCAGTCTGGGAGACTGGACACTATGGACCAGTCTGGGAGACTGGACGCTATGGACCAGTCTGAGAGACTGGACACCATGGACCAGTCTGAGAGACTGGACACTATGGACCAGTCTGAGAGACTGGACACTATGGACCAGTCTGAGAGACTGGACACTATGGACCAGTCTGAGAGACTGGACACTATGGACCAGTCTGAGAGACTGGACACTATGGACCAGTCTGAGAGACTGGACACTATGGACCAGTCTGGGAGACTGGACACTATGGACCAGTCGGAGAGACTAGTCACTTTGGATCAGTCTGAGAGACTGGACACTATGGACCAGTCGGAGAGACTGGACACTATGGATCAGTCTGAGAGACTGGACACTATGGACCAGTCTGAGAGATGGGACACTATGGACCGGTCTGAGAGACTGGACACTATAGACCAGTCTGGGAGACTGGACACTATGGACCAGTCTGGGAGACTGGACGCTATGGACCAGTCTGAGAGACTGGACACTATGGACCAGTCTGGGAGACTGGACGCTATGGACAAGTCGGAGAGACTGGTCACTTTGGACCAGTCGGAGAGACTGGACACTATGGACCAGTCGGAGAGACTGGACACTATGGACCAGTCGGAGAGACTGGACACTATGGACCAGTCTGAGAGACTGGACACTATGGACCGGTCTGAGAGACTGGACACTATGGACCAGTCTGGGAGAATGGACACTATGGACCAGTCTGCGAGACTGGACACTATGGACCAGTCTGAGAGACTGGACACTATGGACCAGTCTGGGAGACTGGACACTATGGACCAGTCTGAGAGACTGGACACCATGGACCAGTCTGAGAGACTGGATGCTATGGACCAGTCTGAGAGACTGGACACTATGGACCAGTCTGAGAGACTGGACACCATGGACCAGTCTGAGCGACTGGACACTATGGACCAGTCTGAGAGATGGGACACTATGGACCGGTCTGAGAGACTGGACACTATGGACCAGTCTGGGAGACTGGACACAATGGACCAGTCTGGGAGACTGGACACTATGGACCAGTCTGAGAGACTGGACACTATGGACCAGTCTGGGAGACTGGACATCATGGACCAGTCTGGGAGACTGGACACTATGGACCAGTCTGAGAGACTGGACACTATGGACCAGTCTGAGAGACTGGACACTATGGACCAGTCTGAGCGACCGGACACTATGGACCAGTCTGAGAGACTGGACACCATGGACCAGTCTGGGAGACTGGACACTATGGACCAGTCTGAGCGACTGGACACTATGGACCAGTCTGGGAGACTGGACACTATGGACCAGTCTGAGAGACTGAACACTATGGACCAGTCTGAGAGACTGGACACTATGGACCAGTCTGAGCGACTGAACACTATGGACCAGTCTGAGAGACTGGACACTATGGACCAGTCTGAGAGATGGGACACTATGGACCAGTCTGAGAGACTGGCCATATGGACCAGTCTGGGAGACTGGACACAATGGACCAGTCTGGGAGACTGGACACTATGGACCAGTCTGAGAGACTGGACACTATGGACCAGTCTGGGAGACTGGACACCATGGACCAGTCTGGGAGACTGGACACTATGGACCAGTCTGAGCGACCGGACACTATGGACCAGTCTGGGAGACTGGGCACTATGGACCAGTCTGGGAGAGGGGACACTATGGACCAGTCTGGGAGACTGGACGCTATGGACCAGTCTGAGAGACTGGACAACCTGGACCAGTCTGAGAGACTGGACACTATGGACCAGTCTGAGAGACTGGACACTATGGACCAGTCTGAGAGACTGGACACCATGGACCAGTCTGAGAGACTGGACACCATGGACCAGTCTGGGAGACTGGACACTATGGACCAGTCTGGGAGACTGGACACTATGGAGCAGTCTGAGAGATGGGACACTATGGACCGGTCTGCGAGACTGGACACTATGGACCAGTCTGGGAGACTGGACACTATGGACCAGTCTGGGAGACTGGACACTATGGACCAGTCTGAGAGACTGGACACTGTGGACCAGTCTGAGAGACTGGACACTATGGACCAGTCTGAGAGACAGGACACTATGGACCAGTCTGAGCGAACGGACACTATGGACCAGTCTGGGAGACTGGACACTATGGACCAGTCTGAGAGACTGGACACTATGGACCAGTCTGAGAGACTGTACACTCTGGACCAGTCTGAGAGACTGGATGCTATGGACCAGTCTGAGAGACTGGACACTATGGACCAGTCTGAGGGACCGTACACCCTGGACCAGTCAGAGCGACTGGACACTTTGGACCAGTCTGAGAGACTGGACACCATGGACCAGTCTGAGAGACTGGACACTATGGACCAGTCTGAGAGAATGGACACCATGGACCAGTCTGGGAGACTGGACACTATGGACCAGTCTGAGAGACTGGACACTATGGACCAGTCTGAGAGACTGGACACTATGGACCAGTCTGGGAGACTGGACGCTATGGACCAGTCGGAGAGACTGGACACTATGGACCAGTCTGAGAGACTGGACACTATGTACCGGTCTGAGAGACTGGACACTATGGACCAGTCTGAGAGAATGGACACTACGGACCGGTCTGGGAGACTGGACACTATGGACCAGTCTGAGAGACTGGACACTATGGACCAGTCTGGGAGACTGGACACTATGGACCAGTCTGAGAGACTGGACACCATGGACCAGTCTGAGAGACTGGATGCTATGGACCGGTCTGAGAGGCTGGACACCATGGACCAGTCTGAGAGACTGGACACTATGGACCAGTCTGAGAGACTAAACACTATGGACCAGTCTGAGAGACTGGACACCATGGACCAGTCTGAGCGACTGAACACTATGGACCAGTCTGAGAGACTGGACACTATGGACCAGTCTGAGAGACTGGACACTATGGACCAGTCTGAGAGACTGGACGCTATGGACCAGTCTGGGAGACTGAACACTATGGACCAGTCTGAGAGACTGGACACTGGGGACCAGTCTGGGAGACTGGACACTATGGGCCAGTCTGGGAGACTGAACACTATGGACCAGTCTGAGAGACAGGACACTATTGACCAGTCTGCGAGACTGGACACTATGGACTGGTCTGGGAGACTGGACACTATGGACCAGTCTGAGGGACTGGACACTATGAACCAATCAGAGAGACTGGACACTATGGACCAGTCTGAGAGACTGGACACTATGGACCAGTCTGAGCGACTGGACACTATGTACCAGTCTGAGCGACTGGACACTCTGGACCAGTCTGAGAGACTGGACACTATGGACAGTCTGAGAGACTGGACACTATGGACCAGTCTGGGAGACTGGACACTATGGACCAGTCTGAGAGACTGGACACTATGGACCAGTCTGAGAGACTGGACACTATGGACCAGTCTGGGAGACTGGACACTATGGACCAGTCTGAGAGACTGAACACTATGGACCAGTCTGAGAGACTGGACACTATGGACCAGTCTGAGAGACTGGACACCATGGACCAGTCTGGGAGACTGGACACTATGGACCAGTCTGAGAGACTGGACACTATGGACCAGTCTGGGAGACTGGACACTATGGACCAGTCTGAGAGACTGAACACTATGGACCAGTCTGAGAGACTGGACACTATGGACCAGTCTGAGCGACTGAACACTATGGACCAGTCTGAGAGACCGGACACCCTGGACCAGTCTGAGAGACTGGACACTATGGACCAGTCTGAGAGACTGGACACTGTGGACCAGTCTGGGAGACTGGACACAATGGACCAGTCTGAGAGACTGGACACTGTGGACCAGTCTGAGAGACCGGACACCCTGGACCAGTCTGAGAGACTGGACGCTATGGACCAGTCTGAGAGATGGGACACTATGGACCGGTCTGCGAGACTGGACACTATGGACCAGTCTGGGAGACTGGACACAATGGACCAGTCTGGGAGACTGGACACTATGGACCAGTCTGAGAGACTGGACACTATGGACCAGTCTGGGAGACTGGACACCATGGACCAGTCTGGGAGACTGGACACTATGGACCAGTCTGAGAGACTGGACACTATGGACCAGTCTGAGAGACAGGACACTATGGACCAGTCTGAGTGACCGGACACTATGGACCAGTCTGGGAGACTGGACACTATGGACCAGTCTGAGAGACTGGACACTATGGACCAGTCTGAGAGACTGTACACTCTGGACCAGTCTGAGAGACTGGACACTATGGACCAGTCTGAGAGACTGGACACTATGGACCAGTCTGGGAGACTGGACGCTATGGACAAGTCGGAGAGACTGGTCACTTTGGACCAGTCGGAGAGACTGGTCACTTTGGACCAGTCGGAGAGACTGGACACTATGGACCAGTCGGAGAGACTGGACACTATGGACCAGTCTGAGAGACTGGACACTATGGACCGGTCTGAGAGACTGGACACTATGGACCAGTCTGGGAGAATGGACACTATGGACCAGTCTGCGAGACTGGACACTATGGACCAGTCTGAGAGACTGGACACTATGGACCAGTCTGGGAGACTGGACACTATGGACCAGTCTGAGAGACTGGACACCATGGAACAGTCTGAGAGACTGGATGCTATGGACCAGTCTGAGAGACTGGACACTATGGACCAGTCTGAGAGACTGGACACCATGGACCAGTCTGAGCGACTGGACACTATGGACCAGTCTGAGAGATGGGACACTATGGACCGGTCTGAGAGACTGGACACTATGGACCAGTCTGGGAGACTGGACACAGTGGACCAGTCTGGGAGACTTGACACTATGGACCAGTCTGAGAGACTGGACACTATGGACCAGTCTGGGAGACTGGACACCATGGACCAGTCTGGGAGACTGGACACTATGGACCAGTCTGAGAGACTGGACACTATGGACCAGTCTGAGAGACTGGACACTATGGACCAGTCTGAGCGACCGGACACTATGGACCAGTCTGAGAGACTGGACACCATGGACCAGTCAGGGAGACTGGACACTATGGACCAGTCTGAGCGACTGGACACTATGGACCAGTCTGGGAGACTGGACACTATGGACCAGTCTGAGAGACTGAACACTATGGACCAGTCTGAGAGACTGGACACTATGGACCAGTCTGAGCGACTGAACACTATGGACCAGTCTGAGAGACTGGACACTATGGACCAGTCTGAGAGATGGGACACTATGGACCAGTCTGAGAGACTGGACACTATGGACCAGTCTGGGAGACTGGACACAATGGACCAGTCTGGGAGACTGGACACTATGGACCAGTCTGAGAGACTGGACACTATGGACCAGTCTGGGAGACTGGACACCATGGACCAGTCTGGGAGACTGGACACTATGGACCAGTCTGAGCGACCGGACACTATGGACCAGTCTGGGAGACTGGACACTATGGACCAGTCTGGGAGAGGGGACACTATGGACCAGTCTGGGAGACTGGACGCTATGGACCAGTCTGAGAGACTGGACACCATGGACCAGTCTGAGAGACTGGACACTATGGACCAGTCTGAGAGACTGGACACTATGGACCAGTCTGAGAGACTGGACACTATGGACCAGTCTGAGAGACTGGACACCATGGACCAGTCTGAGCGACTGAACACTATGGACCAGTCTGAGAGACTGGACACTATGGACCAGTCTGAGAGACCCGACACTATGGACCAGTCCGAGAGACTGGACGCTATGGACCAGTCTGGGAGACTGAACACTATGGACCAGTCTGAGAGACTGGACACTGGGGACCAGTCTGGGAGACTGGACACTATGGGCCAGTCTGGGAGACTGAACACTATGGACCAGTCTGAGAGACTGGACACTATGGATCAGTCTGAGAGACTGGACACTATGGACCAGTCTGCGAGACTGGACACTATGGACCAGTCTGCGAGACTGGACACTATGGACCGGTCTGGGAGACTGGACACTATGGACCAGTCTGAGGGACTGGACACTATGAACCAATCAGAGAGACTGGACACTATGGACCAGTCAGAGAGACTGGACACTATGGACCAGCCTGAGCGACTGGACACTATGGACCAGTCTGAGCGACTGAACACTATGGACCAGTCTGAGAGACTGGACACTATGGACTAGTCGGGGAGACTGGACACTATGGACCAGTCTGAGAGACTGGACACTATGGACCAGTCTGAACGACTGGACACTCTGGACCAGTCTGAGCGACTGGACACGATGGACCAGTCTGAGCGACTGGACACGATGGACCAGTCTGTGAGACTGGACACTATGGACCAGTCTGAGAGACTGGACACTATGGACCAGTCTGAGAGACTGGACACTATGGACCAGTCTGAGAGACTGGACACTATGGACCAGTCTGAGAGACAGGACACTATGGACAGTCTGAGAGACTGGACACTATGGACCATTCTGGGAGACTGGACACTATGGACCAGTCTGAGAGACTGGACACTATGGACCAGTCTGAGGGACTGGACACTATGGACCAGTCTGAGAGACTGGACACTATGGACCAGTCTGAGAGACTGGACACTATGGACAGTCTGAGAGACTGGACACTATGGACCAGTCTGGGAGACTGGACACTATGGACCAGTCTGAGAGACTGGACACTATGGACCAGTCTGAGGGACTGGACACTATGGACCAGTCTGGGAGACTGGACACTATGGACCAGTCTGAGAGACTGGACACTATGGACCAGTCTGGGAGACTGGACACTATGGACCAGTCTGAGAGACTGGACACCCTGGACCAGTCTGAGAGACTGGACGCTATGGACCAGTCTGGGAGACTGAACACTATGGACCAGTCTGGGAGACTGAACACTATGGACCAGTCTGAGAGACAGGACACTGTGGACTAGTCTGGGAGACTGGGCACTATGGACCAGTCTGAGAGACTGGACACTGGGGACCAGTCTGGGAGACTGGACACTATGGGCCAGTCTGGGAGACTGAACACTATGGACCAGTCTGAGAGACAGGACACTGTGGACTAGTCTGGGAGACTGGACACTATGGACCAGTCTGAGAGACTGGACACTATGGACCAGTCTGAGAGACTGGACACTATGGACAGTCTGAGAGACTGGACACTATGGACCAGTCTGGGAGACTGGACACTATGGACCAGTCTGAGAGACTGGACACTATGGACCAGTCTGAGAGACTGGACACCATGGACCAGTCTGGGAGACTGGACACTATGGACCAGTCTGAGAGAATCGACACTATGGACCAGTCTGGGAGACTGGACACTATGGACCAGTCTGAGAGACTGAACACTATGGACCAGTCTGAGAGACTGGACACTATGGACCAGTCTGAGAGACTGGACACCATGGACCAGTCTGGGAGACTGGACACTATGGACCAGTCTGAGAGACTGGACACCATGGACCAGTCTGGGAGACTGGACACTATGGACCAGTCTGAGAGACTGGACACTATGGACCATTCTGGGAGACTGGACACTATGGACCAGTCTGAGAGACTGAACACTATGGACCAGTCTGAGAGACTGGACACTATGGACCAGTCTGAGCAACTGAACACTATGGACCAGTCTGAGAGACTGGACACTATGGACCAGTCTGAGAGACAGGACACTATGGACCAGGTTGAGAGACCGGACACCCTGGACCAGTCTGAGAGACTGGACACTATGGACCAGTCTGAGAGACTGGACACTGTGGACCAGTCTGGGAGACTGGACACAATGGACCAGTCTGAGAGACTGGAGACTGTGGACCAGTCTGAGAGACCGGACACCCTGGACCAGTCTGAGAGACTGGACACTATGGACCAGTCTGAGAGACTGGACACCATGGACCTGTCTGAGAGACTGGACACTATGGACCAGTCTGAGCGACTGGACACTATGGACCAGTCTGAGAGACTGGACACCATGGACCAGTCTGAGAGAATCGACACTATGGACCAGTCTGTGAGACTGGACACTATGGACCAGTCTGAGAGACTGGACACTATGGACCAGTCTGAGAGACTGGACACCCTGGACCAGTCTGAGAGACTGGACGCTATGGACCAGTCTGGGAGACTGAACACTATGGACCAGTCTGGGAGACTGAACACTATGGACCAGTCTGAGAGACAGGACACTGTGGACTAGTCTGGGAGACTGGACACTATGGACCAGTCTGAGAGACTGGACACTGGGGACCAGTCTGGGAGACTGGACACTATGGACCAGTCTGAGAGACAGGACACTATGGACCAGGTTGAGAGACCGGACACCCTGGACCAGTCTGAGAGACTGGACACTATGGACCAGTCTGAGAGACTGGACACTGTGGACCAGTCTGGGAGACTGGACACAATGGACCAGTCTGAGAGACTGGAGACTGTGGACCAGTCTGAGAGACCGGACACCCTGGACCAGTCTGAGAGACTGGACACTATGGACCAGTCTGAGAGACTGGACACCATGGACCAGTCTGAGAGACTGGACACTATGGACCAGTCTGAGCGACTGGACACTATGTACAGTCTGAGAGACTGGACACTATGGACCAGTCTGGGAGACTGGACACTATGGACCGGACTGTGGAACCAGAGATTATGGACAAGTTGGACACTGGGCTAATCTGATCATGGGGAAGGAATTGAAGAATTCCCTGTCGCAAAGTAGCAGGATGCTGTACTGTCCCGACGCTTGGATCCTAACTCTCTGTATTATTGGTAGATGTACCTGACGGCTGGTACAGACAATGTGATAGGAAATCTCAGGGCGAAATAGACTGTTTCAATCTTGTAATATTACTGGGTGGTTTAACCAATTGTAGAAAGTGAATACAATTGTGTCGTTGGTAACTTGATGGGTTTTGTTCCTGGATTCCAGCCTGTTTGTCCAGAGTGAGATTGGGAGCTCTCCTGGTTTGTGCTGACACTAACGAGAAAAGATTTAGGGAGGAAGGTCGGGGGACACTGGAACACAAATAAGAACCTTGGCAGTATCTTCATTTGACCGTCTGCACTCTCCTCACCAAGGAAAGCCCCTGGGGAGGGCATCCCACCTCTTCAAATCCCCCTTCACCCCCTCCACCAGACTGACCATTTCCAGTTTATGCAGCAAGGCCCATTCAGGAGACACCTGAATCCCGAAATACCTAAACCGCACCCTGGCCAGCCTAATCGCAGGCTCCCGAAATCCGTCTCCCTCCCCAGGGAATTCGCCTCAAAGATCTCGCTCACCTTCAATTTGTGCCGTGAGAAGGACCCAAATCTCCTCAACAGCTCCACTATCCTCCCCACACTAGAGAGAGGATCGGAAACATATAACAGCAGGTTGTCCGTGGCAAAGGGGCACCCTATGCTCCGTACCCACACCCCCCTCTATACCCCTCCACCCACCTGATGATCTGAGCGCGATGGTCAATGGCTCTATCGCCGCCGCAAACAACAGGGACATCGACATCGCTGCCTTGTGCCCCTATACAACCAGAAGTACCCTGAACTCACCGCGCTGGTCCAGACACTCGGTGTGGGGGCGCTAAGCAACAGTCTCATCCAGGAGATAGATGTGGGCCCAAACACAAATCGCCCACAAAGTCTCGAAGGGATACCTTCGCTCCACCCGATCAAAGGCCTTCTCCCCATCCTTGGAGATGATTACCTCTGGAACCTTCGCCAAGGAGGGCGACAGGACCACATTTAAAAGTCTCCGAATGTCCGGGCCACCGGGGCGGAGAAGGCCAGGACAGCGGCTTCCGTCCCCCCCTTGGCCCCCGGATCATCCGACACCCCAAATATTGCCAGTTCTGGACTCCCTCCCTTCCAGGACTTCTGACGCAACGTCTGCAAATCCCTACCAGAATCCCCTCAACTTCGGACATGCCCAGAACGTGTGGACATGGTTAGCCGGGCTACCCCCACACCGCCCACATCTATCCTCCACCTCCTCAAAGAACCTGCTCATCCGGGCTACCCGTCAAGTGAGCCCTGTGGACCACCTTGAACTGGATCAAGCTAAGTCTGGCGCAGGACGAGGATGCATTGACTCTTCAAAGCTTTTTCCCACAGTTCAATTTCCAACTCGCCTCCCAGCTCCTCTTCCCACTTCCTCTTCACCTCTCTGATAGGGGCCCCTTCCCACTCCATCAACTCCTTGTATATCTCCGAAACCCTCCCACCTCCAACCCCTGTTTTTGACAGCACTTTAACCTGTAGTCCCCTTAGAGGGAGGCGAGGAAAGCTTGGAACCTGCCTCCGTACAAAGTCCCGTACCTGAAGGTACCGGAACCCGTTCCCACCCAGCAACTCAAACTCCTCCTCTAATGCCTCCAAGGTTGGAAAGCCCTCCTGGATGAATAGGTCCCCAAATCTCTCAATCCCTGCCCGCTGCCATCTCTTAAAGCGATGTTGGTCGACAACTGTCGGATCTTGGCAACCCGTCGATTCCTCAGAGATCTCCTCTGCAGGCCCCTGTCCAGATCCGTCGCCAGCACCTTAGCTCATGTCTTTGAGCCGGCATTCAACAGTGAGATAGGCCTGTAAAACCCACACTCCACAGCATCCTTGTCCTTCTTCCGATGCAAAGGGATCGATGCTTGCGCCAACATGGCCGCAAACTGTTTGTAGAATTCCACCAGGAAGCCATCCGGCCCCTTCCCCAACTGCATAGAACCAAAACAGTCCATAATTTCCTCCAACCCCAGTGGTGCCTCCACACCCCTCCTCTCCAAGGAAGTCCAACCCATCGAAAAAATGCTCCATCCCCAAGTCATCCTCCGGAGGCTCAGGTTTGTACAGCCCCCCCCCCCCCGTATAGAGCCTCAAATGCCCCATTAATCTTACCCGGAGCCATAACCAATCCTCCCCCCTCGTCCTTAACCTGGGCTCTCTCCCACGCAGCTGCCTGCCGCCTCAACTGGTGAGCCAATAATTGGCCGACCTTCTCACCCTACTCATAAAGTGTCCCTCGCGAGCGGCGAAGTTGGCGTCAACCGCCTTCCTGATTGATTCCAGCTGGAACCCCACCTGCAGCCCCTTTTTCTCCGCTAACAACCCCACCGTCCCGGCTGTTACGTATTGCCGATCCAGCTCCAGAATGGAGTCAACCAACCTTTGCCCGTCCAACCTTATCCCTGTGGGCCTTATACAAAATTATCTCCCCCCCCCTGACCATTGCCTTCAACGTCTTCCAGAAGGTGGAGGGTGAAATCTCCCCATTCTTGTTAAAACCTGCATCGTCCCCGATGGCCGAGGCTACCTTTTTACAAAACCCCTTAACTGCGAGGAGCACTGTGTCCAACCTCCACGGGGGGGGGGGCGCTGGGCTGCAAACCCACATGGTGTGGGGCACGGTCTGATATTACAATCGCCGTGTACCCGGCTCCTTCCACCCCCAGGAGTAACGATTTCCCCACCACAAAAAAAATCTATTCGGGAGTAGTCACGGCTTCACGTGCGAGAAGATGGAAAACTCCCTCTCCCTCGGGAATCTAAACCTCCACGGATCCACCCCCCAATCCCATCTGCTTCATGAACGCTGCCAACTCCTTCGCCATCCCCAAAGTTACAAAAGACTTGAGGCTCGACTTGTCCATCCTTGGGTCTAATACACAAATGAAATCTGCCCCCTTGATCAACTGATGCAAATCTAGCTCGGGGATGGCCGTCAACACCTTCTTAATAAAGTTCGCTTTGTCGGTGCATATATGTTCACTAAAACCACTGGTGCACCATAACCTACCAGCCCCCTCCAGGGTCTGTCAAAATACTGGCTGCTGTGAAGACCATTCGCCTGTTAATCAACACTGCCGCACCCCCCCCCTGTTCTCACATCAAAATTCGAATGGAAGACCTGCCCCACCCATCGCTTCCTCAGCTTCGTCTGAACCCTAACCCTCAAATGTGTCTCCTGCAAAAGGACTGCCTGCAAACTCTTCAAATGGTCAAACACCCGGGGCCTTTTAACCGGACCGTTTAACCCTTCACGTTCCATGCAACCATCCTAACTGGGGGGTCTCTGGACAAATATACATATTTTCTCGCCGGCGAGTTGCGCGATCTGGAAGGCGCTGCCTGAAAGGGCGGTGGAAGCGGATTCAACTTTCCAAAGAGAATTAGACAAATACTTGATGGAAATAAACCCGCGGGGGAATGGGGAAGGAGAGCTGGAGCAGTGGGGCGGACGGGATTGGTCTGACAAAGAGCCAGCACAGACGCAAAGGGGTTGAACGGCCTCCTCCTGCGCTGGTACCAGTTTTGATGACTTGTGACGAACAAATGGTCAAATTGGGCGGGGGGGGGGGGGCGAAGGCACGGCGAGCGGCTGTGTCACATTGGCCGCAGGACACTGAACGCGTTTGGACTCACCGTCGTTCATTCGCTGCTCACAGTTCATAAGGTCACGGCAGACGCGAGCTGGATTGTCTCTGGTACCCAGGGGGTTCTTAATGCTGTGGATAAGATTACTGAGGTAGTGTAGCGTCTTAAAGATCTCCGCTCCCTGGTCTATCAAAGGTAGGTCTGAATTCTGATAATTCTGCAGGAGGGAAACAAAGATCGGTCCTGATGATTGTAGTTGAAGGTTGATTTGGTGAATCATTTTACAGTGAGATATAATCCAGGGGTTATCAAAAATATGGGTTCAAATGATCAGAGCACCAACACAGAGATGTGGAGTATTCGGTTACCTCGGTCCTGAGTGTAGTTTTCGATTCGATAAAAGCTTGTAAAGCAGCACCTAGCTCCTCATGTTTCTGAAAGTATAAATGGCACAAAATAAGAACAGAGATTGTTTCCATCTCAAACCAAAGGGGATGGGGCCGCGTGGAGAGCTCTTACGGAGGGCCGGCCCAGAAGCGACGGGCCGAACAGCCACCCCCACGCTGGCTGGAGAGTCTAGGACGCAGGGGTCACCATCCCAGAATTAGGGGTCGGCCATTTGTGAGCGGGATGAGGGGGGCGTCCCGTTGGTCAGAGGGTTCGGAGTTTTCCTCCCGGGAGAGTTGGGGGCGCTCAGTCGCTGAGTAGGTTCAAGGCTGACTCCCGCACGGTTGTGGGCACCAAGCAGGTCGATGGATAAGGCCGGAATTCTCCAGCCATTGGGATTCTCTACCCCGCTGGCAACGCAACCCCCCCCCCCCCCCCCCCCCCCCCCCCGTGGGTTTTCCGGAGGCGTGGCACCAAATGGGGAATCCCATTGACAAGCGGCAGGAAGAGAGAATCACGTCGGCAACCTCCGGGAAACTCGCGGCCGAGGTACAATTTAACCCATTTTAATATTATTGTGCGACATGTAGGAAGGTCACTGCTCAACACTAGCTGTTTAAATCAGCCAATTTATTTAGTTACAAAGTTGTGAGTCGATTATTAAATAATCTGACAGAGTGTGCACCTAAAGTTCAGAGCCTGTGTTACCAGCCAACAGTTCAATACGTTGATGCCTCTGACTTCAATAGTTAGAGATTCCATCCCAGTTGGACAATCAATGATGTTGGGATTTTGTTTAAAGGGAGCAGTTTGGTTGGTGAGGTGGTGGGGTTTGAACTCATGATTCCGGGCGGGGAATGAGGCTTACTAGCCCAATGGCACACGTACTACCCCCCCCCCCCCCCGCACCCCCACGCCGGGTGGGAGTATCGCCCGGGCGCCACGTGAGTCCCGCCAGGCCGTCCCGACGCCCGCACGCGATTCTCCCCCCCCAAACCGACGCGGCGCGAATCACGGCTGGCCGCTGGGAGAATCGCCGCTTGATGTTGGTAACGGGCGAGCGGCGATTCTCCGGCCCGGATGGGCCGAGCGGCCTGCCCAACACGACAGGTTCCCGCCAGCGCCATCCGCACTTGGTTGCTGCCGACGGGAACGTTGGGGGGTGGGGCGAGGGGGGTTCCCGCACCGGGCGGGGGGGGGGCTCAAAAGGGATCTGGCCCGCGATCAGTGCCCACCGATCGGCGGGCCGGCCTCTCTGAAAGAGGACCTCCTCCCCTCCGCTGCCCCGCAAGATCCATCCGCCATCTTCTTGCGGGGCGGACGTGGGGAGGACGGCAACCGCGCATGCGCAGGTGACGTCATTTACGCGGCGCCGGTCGCGTCATTTACGTGGCGCCGCTTTTTTACGCGGCGCTAAGCCCCGGCGCGCGTAAATGACGCGACGCCGCTCCTAGCCCCCCGGGGGCGGGAGAATAGGGGGCTGGGAACGGCCTCCGACGCCGGAGTGAAACACTCCGGTTTTCACCCCGGTGTCGGCACTTAGTCTCCCGATGGGAGAACTCCGCCCCATATTTTTGCCAATTCCTATCAGTAGCAGAGGCACCTTTTGTTGACAAACAGTGCTCATGAACAAAGGGCTTTTGACAGGGTGGATGTGGAGAGGATGTTTCCTCTTGTCGGAGAATCTAGAACTCGGGGGCACTGTCCGAAAATGAGGCGTCGGCCATTGAAGACAGGGGTATAGATATAGATATAGAAAATACAGCACAGAACAGGCCCTTCGGCCCACGATGTTGTGCCGAACCTTTGTCCTAGATTAATCAGTTGAGGTGGAATTTGTTTCATCCAGAGTATGGTGAATCTCTGGAACTTTCTTCCTCAAAAGATTGAAGAGGGAATAGAATTATTGTCTGAAATGTGATGGCTGGCGTGTTAATGGCATTGCTCATGCATTGAGTAAAGGATTAATCTGGAGCTTTATAATAAACACAGGTTTATTATAAAGCCACAGGCACCAGCTCCCCTCCACCTCCCTAACATTGGTCTAAACCACTTCTTATATATCCTTAAGAATAATTCCCTAATCTTTCTCCAATTAGTAACAACTGCTCTCACTTACAAACTAAAGCATGCATTTGACAGGGCAGCACAGTGGTTAGCACAGTTGCTTCACAGCGCCAGGGTCCCAGGTTCGATTCCCGGCTTGGGTCGCTGCCTGTGCGGAGTCGGCACGTCCTCCCCGTGTCTGCGCGGGTTTCCTCTGGGTGCTCCGGTTTCCTCCCACAGTCAATAGGTGAGCAGGTTAGGTGGACTGGCCGTGATAAATCGCCCTTAGTGTCCAAAAGGTTGGGGTGGGGCTTACAGGGTTACGGGGATAGGGTGGAGGTGTGGGCTTGGGGTAGGGCGCTCTTTCCAAGGGCCGGGGCAGACTCGATGGGCCGAATAGCCCCCTTCTGCACTGTAAATTCTATGATTCACTGTAACAGAATTCCACCCTTAAGATGAATAGCGCCTAGGCAGTGCCCTCGCAGACATGATGGGGCAATGGCCTCCGTTCTGTGACTGTGTGAAGGGTGGGCGCACAAAGGAACTTTGTAATAATTTAACTTTCCATGAAAGGTGCCGCTGTAAAGCTGCCCATATTAATCAATAATTGGCTGCAAAACAGACGCAGAGATTATTTAAAAAAACTTACAAATGCGACTTGAATTCCAGGAGGACCCTGTTCAAAAGATCAGAGGTTAACTCACCAATAGGTAGATGCTGAAGTTTGCATAGATCAACGTGACTTTCTCTACCGCGTCCATAGATCGCAAAGTTACAAAACATTAAATCGTGTTGCTGCAATGAAAATAATTTGACAAAAAGACAATGGAGGAAACTTACCGGTGGGCCGGGGAGGCCGCGTGGGCCAACTGGTCCCTAAAAAAATAAAAATAAAGCATCTCATCACTTCCTGTTAAAATAGCCCAATAAAGAGAAGTTGAATGTGGGCAAGTTCCTGTCTCCTGATCAATACCTTGGTGTCTTCAACCTCAACACTATTCCTGTTGGAAGATCCATGATGCTTTTCGTTTTTAGAATAAAGCAGTGTGGTAATGAGATGGGGAGGTGGTGGGATTTGAAGTTGTGACAGGATCCGGACCGCTGGTTTATGAGCACGGCGACATACTCACTCCAGTATGGTCCCCTAAAGCATTCCATTAAAAATTCCTAGATAATGGAAGAGGCATTAACAGTTTGTTGTCAAACTGTTCCAATGAAACAACGCCTCGATCTTAAAGTTCTCAACCTCGTTTTCAAATCCACTCCAAGGCCTCGCCTCTTCCTGGGCGCGATTCTCCGCTCCCGCGCCGGTTGGGAGAATCGCCTGGGTCGTCAAATTTTCCCGCGACGCGGGTCCGACGCCCTCCCCGCGACTCTCCCAAGCGTCGAGAACGGCCCCGTCGAGTTCCGCGCGGCGCAGGCCGGAGAATCGCCCGAGACACACAAAATGGCGATTCTCCGGCACCCCTGCTATTCTCAGGCCTGGATGGGCCGAGCGGCCAGCCCAAAACGGCGGGTTCCCCCGGCGCCGTCCACACCTGGTCGCTGCCGGCGAGAACAGCGTGGGAACGCTGGGGGGGGCAGCCTGTGGGGGGGGGTGCGATCCTGACCGGGGGGGGGGGGGGGGCCTCAAGTGGGGTGTGGCCCGTGATCGGTGCCCACCGATCGTCGGGCCGTCCTCTCTGAAGGAGGACCTCCTTTCTTCCGCAGCCCCGCAAGATCCGTCTGACATTTCCTTGCGGGGCGGACTCGGAGAGGACGGCAACCACGCATGCGCGGGTGATGCCAGTTATGCGGCGCCGGCCGCGTCATGTATGCGGCGCCGCCTTTACGCGGCGACAAGGCCTGGCACGTGTAAATGACGCAGCCCCGCTCCTAGCCCATTATCGGGCCCTGAATCGGTCGGGATAGGGGCCGTTTCGCGCCGTCGTGAACCTCGACGGCGTTCACGACGGCGCAAACACTCTGCCTCCATTTTGGAGAATCCTGCCCCCTATCTCTGCAATCTCTTTTTCTTTAACAAACAATTTTATTGAGGTATTTTAGACATATCGAAAAAGTGACATTGTACAGTACAAAAAAAAGTCAAGATACAAATTAAACATAGTGCAAACCACGGCTCTGTTCACGCAAGGACCTGCCTCAATAGCCCCCTACTCTACTCTACTCTACCCTAGCCCCCTCCCCCCCCCCACTGACGCTTACTCCTCTGCGAAGAAGTCAATGAATGGCTGCCACCTTCGGGCGAACCCTAGTAGCGAACCTCTCAAGGCGAACTTGACTTTCTCTAGGCCAAGAAAACACGCCATGTCCGATAGCCATACCTCAGCCCTCGGGGGCTTTGAGTCCCTCCATGCTAACAGTATTCGTCGCCGGGCTACCAGGGAAGAAAAGGCCAGAACCTCGGCCTCTCTCTCTTCCTGGACTCCCGGGTCCTCCGAAACTCCAAAGGTTGCCACCTCGGGGCTCATTACCACCCCAGTTTTCAATACCCGGGACATGACATTTGCGAATCCCTGCCAATATCCCGAGTTTAGGGCACGACCAGAACATGTGTACATGGTTAGCCGGCCCTCCGGCGCATCTAGCACACTTGTCCTCCAGCCCGAAGAATCTGCTCATCCGGGCCACCGTCATGTGGGCCCGTGCGGTCGTGTTTACTCTGCTCAGGGCTTCTGCCCAGATACTGTCCTCCATATCCCCCTGAGCTCCTCTTCCCACTTAAGCTTCAGGTCCTCGGTCTGTGTATCCTCAGCTCCCATTAGTTCCTTGTAATATCTCTGCAATCTCCTCCAGCTCCGCAACTCTCTAGGTTCTCTAGATGCTCCTTGGTATCAATTTTCCCAACACCGGAGAAGATGTGTGTGCACCCAGTGCTGGATGAGGGTGCTGCAACAGTGGGGGAGTCGAGAGAGGTGGTGGTGAGGTGGAGCCGGGCGTCACCTTCCTTTGTGTGAAAATTGACGCACTTGGCGTGAATTTCCGCGGCCTTCCCAGCGGCGTGTTTTGTGGCCACGGCCGATGGCGGGATTTTCCAGACCCTCCGCTGTCAACGTGTTTTCCCATTGTCCGCAAACTCCGCCGCCGTTGGGACTGGAAGATCCCGCTAGGCGGGAACGGCTGGAAAATTTTGGCCTGTGTTTTTGAATGATGTTATCGAAGGACATCACATGGATGAGAAATAGGAGGGGGGTGGGGGGGCAACGGCAGGTCCTTGGAGGAGGGGGGACAATGATCCAGGAGAAGATAGAGAAGCTGTCGCAATTGGGACTCTGGCTACGGTTAGATAGATAAGGATGGATCCAGGTGAGAGCTGTCCCACCCAGCTGGCCGACAATGGAGAGGTGTTGCAGGAGGCTGATGGGGTCAAACTGTGTCAAAGGCTGGAGGAAGAGGAGAGGGACGGCACGGTGGCGCAGTGGTTAGCACTGCTGCCTCACGGCGCTGAGGTCCCAGGTTCAATCCCAGCCCGGGTCACTGTCCGTGTGGAGTTTGCACATTCTCCCCGTGTCTGCGAGGGTCTCACCCCCACAACCCAAAGATGTGCAGGTTAGGTGGATTGGCCACGCTAAATTGCCCCTTAATTGGGAAAATTAAAGAAGAGAGCAGGCCGAGGAGGGAGAGTTTAACCTTCGACACGGTCACACCACGGGATGTCATTTGTGACTTTGATGAACCATTTCAGGCCCAAAAGCCTGATTGGAGGGATTCAAACATGGAGCTTCGGGAAAGATGGACACACATTTGGGGGCTGAGGGCATGTTCGAGGCGTTTGCAGGGGCATGGGGTGTTGGGACAGCCGTTTGCGAGGGTGAAAGGGTCAGGAGTTGATTATTTTTTGAGGAGTGAGTGATGAGGCCGAATAGAAGGACAGGGGGACAGTAACTGAGGAAAGGCAACCGTTAACAGCACCAGTGACGTGGGAGCCTGGAGGAGACTCCTGGGGCAGCATGGTAGCATTGTGGATAGCACAATTGCTTCACAGCTCCAGGGTCCCAGGTTCGATTCCCGGCTTGGGTCACTGTCTGTGCGGAGTCTGCACGTTCTCCCCGTGTGTGCGTGGGTTTCCTCCGGGTGCTCCGGTTTCCTCCCACAAGTCCCAAAAGATGCGCAGGTTAGGTGGATTGGCCATGATAAATTGCCCTTAGTGTCCAAAATTGCCCTTAGTGTTGGGTGGGGTTACTGGGTTACGGGGATAGGGTGCAGGTGTGCGCTTGGGTAGGGTGCTCTTTCCAAGAGACGGTGCAGACTCGATGGGCCGAATGGCCTCCTTCTGCACTGTAAATTCTATGAATTCTATGAGATGCTGGGTGTTGAGCAAGTTAGTGTGACTAGGGTCAAGGGAGCTGGAAATGGGATGCAGAGAAACACATGAACAGTAAATCATTGGCTCCTATTTTCTGTCCCCAGCTAGGACCACATTGGCCGCACCTCGCAAAATAGTGACCTGAGTCAATGTTTGCTTTAGTTTGATGAGTGAAATTAAAGGGAAGCCTCACCGTTGGTCCTTGTGGCCCCTGACATCCAATCATGGGAAAAGGAAGGAAACAAAATGTGTAATGATTAGAAAAGACAGTTCCATTCAGATTTTCAGAAATGTTTAATTAGTAACAGTAATATCCCGATTATCTTTCCCGTGGCCCTTGTGGAGTACCGACTCCCCCCGCTGAGCGGTGGCAGAACTCTATCGACCGTTGTATAGAAGGTCGGGCAGTAAGGCACCAAGTAGAGAAGGAACCCGGGAGGGATCTACCGGGTGGTGTAGAATCCCTACAGTGCAGAAGGAGGCCATTCTGCCCATAGAGGCTGCACCGACCCATCGAAAGAGCACACTGCCCATGTCCATTCCCCCGTTCACCCCTCCCATATCCCCGTTACCCCATCTAACCTGCACATCCCTGGACACGAAAGGACAATTGATCATGGCCAATCTTTGCACATCTTTGGACTGTGGGAGGAAACCGGAGCACCCGGAGGAAACCCGCGCACGCACGGGGAGAACGTGCGCCGGACCCTCACGCTCGCTTTGAGACCGGTGCATCCTTTCAAAACGGCACCCTGATTTCTGGGCAGCTGGCCTGGCCGAAGAATCCCGCCCTTTGTTTACTGGTAAGAAACTCCCCAAGGCCCAAAAGCGAAAGTGAATCCAGGTCTGGTCGATAAAATAATTCATTCACAAAGCGGAGAGTTGGACATTTAACTCTTTCACATCAGTCGACCTTACCGTGTCACCTTGACTTCCTTTGAACCCTTTCGGACCCTGTAGAAAACAAAGAATCATGGGATTTGTGCTTAAATTAGGATATTCCGAAATTGTAAATAACAGCAATTACTTTTGACATTTGTCTCTTTCAACCTGATAACGGCAAAATGTAGATTACTCACAGGATGCCCAGTGGGACCCGTCATGCCAAATGGACCCATAATTCCTTCTTTGCCCTGTATCAGAAATAATGTTTATTGAAATGAAAAATGAAACTCGCTTATTCTCACGAGTAGGCTTCAAATGAAGTTACTGTGGAAAGCCCCTAGTCGCCACATTCCGGCGCCTGTTCGGGGAGGCTGGTACGGGAATTGCACCGTGCTGCTGGCCTGCCTTGGTCTGCTTTAAAAGCCAGCTATTTAGCCCAGTGTGCTAAACCAGCCCCTAACATTCTCAGAGACCGCACAGCTTTCGAACATCACATTGCCGAGTTACGGGTAAAGCTGTTTTTACACTGGGTTTTGGTGAGACCCCAGCTTGCCAGATTTGCAAAGGCCTGGAAAGCTGGAAGGGCGAAGCCAAAAGGCCTGCCCCAGCAGCCACTGAACCCAACGTTATAAAGAGTCACTGAATTTGCCAAATCTCATCCCTGCTTTTGCACTCAAATTTCGAATGCAGTGATTGTACATTATCTTCCGATAGTTCACAATGATACACAGTGGTTAGCACTGCTGCCTCACAGCGGCAGGGACCCGAGTTCAATTCCGCCCTCGGGCGACTGTCTGCAAGTCTTTCCCGTGTCTGCGTGGGTTTCCTCCGGGTGCTCCAGTTTCCTCCCCCAGTCCAAAGATGTGCAGGTTAGGTGGGGTAATGGGGTTACGGGAAAAGGGCGGGGGAGCGAGGCTAGGTCGGGCGCTCTTTCAGAGGATCGGCACAGACCCGATGGACCGAATGGCCTCCTTCTGCACTGCAGGGATTCTATGGGAAGAGGGATGCTGGACAGGTGTATCATTGCCTTCGAGTGACTCACAGCTTTACACTGACTCCATTTGACAAAGTGATACTTGTCGGAAATTTGCTTGTAGAATTTTAAATTTCTTATCATTTCAGTGAATAGTTTGACGCATTGTTTATCAAACAATGCTGCATTGCTCATGGAAATGACCACGTGTTGCTCAATTAAAGGCATACGCTTTGCGCAGTAATACCTTTTTATTGCTCGTTTAAAGGATCCGGTTTTGCTTATTTGTTAAGCGGAGTAGTCTGGGGAAAATTGCAGGCACAGGTCCAAAGTTGGAGCTTCATTGCATTGCAATTAGTGACAAGATCCAAAGTGAATAAGCGATTCAAACAACCCATCACTTCCTTTATACATATGTTCAGATTATGTAAAGCAATTAAAGTAAAAATTATGTTTTGTAAATTCCCCGCAGTAAATGATTGCTTACCATTAATCCTGGTGGTCCTTTGGGACCCTGGATCCCAGTAAAGCCAACATCACCGGGGTGACCCTAAAAGAAAAGGAGGAGAAAACAGAGGATGTTCTGCAATCTGTAAAGATCGATCGCGCGACCAATGCTGGCAAGATACACACAATCTCAATGGAGAAAATAATTAACAGTCATTGTGCCTTTGACTGGGCCTTTTCATTCCTCCAGTCCCCTTGGCCAGGATTTCCAGCCGCTAATTCGAATAGGCAAAAGGTAACGAGCTGGCAAGCATTAAGTCTCAGATGTTACTAATTGCTGCCCTCTCAAAAGGCTCTGGAGAGTCCAGCACGGAGCTCGGAGGAATCATCACAAGGAACTATAACTACTCAGGATTGTTGCTACTCAGAAGATTGAGTGTTTAAGTTCGAGCGTTGCTGACTGTTTGAATGTGGCGGTAGTTTATACAATTGCAATAACAATAACTTGCATTTATGTAGCACCTTTCACATAGTAACATATCCCAAGGTGCTTCAGAGCATGGTAGCACAGTGGTTAGCACTGTTGCTTCACAGCTCCAGGGTCCCAAGTGCAATTCCGGGCTTGGGTCACTGTCTGTGCGGAGTCTGCACGTTCTCCCTGTGTCTGCGTGGGTTTCCTCCGGGTGCTCCAGTTTCCCCCCACAGTCCAAAGATGTGCATCGATTCTTACAAACTTCTATGGATGTGCGATAGAGAGCATCCTATCCAGCTGCATCACAGCCTGGTATGGCAACTGCTCAGTCCAAGATCGCAAGAAACTGCCGACTGTGGTGAACTCAGCCCAGCGCATCACACAAGCTTGCCGCCCCCACGTTGATTCTGTATACACCTCTCGCTGCCTCAGGAAGGCAGACAGCATTATCAGAGACCCCTCCCATCCAGGCATTGCCTTCTTCCAGACCCTTCCATTAGGCAGACGGTACAGAAGTCTGAAGACCCGCACATCCAGACATAGGAACAGCTTCTCCCCCACAGCTACAAGACTCCTCAACGACTCCCCCTCAGACTGATCTCTTCCCTGTAAGAACACTATTCACAACGCCCTATGCTGCACTTGCTCATGTATTTGCTTTGTTTGGGCCCTTGTTCCGCATTGTAACCACTCACTGTTTTGTCGATGTACCATTTGTCAATGTTCCCTGTTGATTATTCTTGTGTCTACTAGGTACGTACTGTGTACATTCCTCGGCCGCAGAAAAATACTTTGCACTGTACTTCGGTACATATGACAATAAATAAATCAAATCAAATCAGGTCAGGTGGATTGGCCGTATTAAAATGCCCCTTAGTATCCAAAGATGTGTAGGTTAGATGGGCTTACGGTGATGGGGCGGGGGAGTGGGTCTCAGAGAGTTGGTATAGACTCGATAGGCCGAATGGCCTCCTTCTGCACTGTAGGGATTCAATCATTCAATGTTAGGGGAAATAGTTTCCTAGAACAGAACCCACATTAATTACCTCCTCGCTGCAAACTAAATAAATGATTTTAGTTCGCTGTGAGTACAGTTATATTTTTATTGAGTGTCGATGGCAACATCGGTTTATGTGTGATTGTCATCACCATGGGTAATGCCTAATGTTAGTCTTGGAAATAGCCTAATAGCCGCAATAGTGAGACAAATAACTCCAATCTGCCCAAGGGCGACACACAAAGTATTTAAATATTTGCTTAAAACTGAATACATGAAAATTAAACATTTCAATGTGGCTCCATGGACATGAACATAATGTGGACACAATGAGGCTGTTTCCAGGAAGATGTCAATGTTGATTACACTCTCAACCAGTTTAAATCAGATTTAATCTGCTTATATGGGTCTCAACAAATGTCCATTTGTCGATACATATCAACGAGTTTACGAACAATGATTCAAAATTACCCCTGCACGCCTAACGCTGGCCACGGGCAAAATCAGAGGGTTTTCCAGATTGCGATGGCACCATTGTAAAGGAATCATTTCTTTCGACAAATTCACCAAGGTTGATGGTGAAATGTTGAATTAAATCTGCACTGTCTTACTTAATCATTCATTAAAAAAAGCGTTAAAATCAAACAAGCTTGTCAGCGACGAGCTGCCAGTGGCTTATAGCAAACTCGCTCGAGTTCACCGAATCCTGTGAGATTCGAAACAGCTCATGGAAAATACACCTGGAGACATCGCATTATCCTGTTCAAGTCTTTTGCGTGCATGGCTAAGCTTGGAATGCTGCACTTTGGAGAGGTCTGTAACACAATTAGCTTAAATAATCACTGCCGCACGCTTGAGGTCGTGTATTTGCGCACACCCTTTTTCTTTTGGAAAGTCGCAAGGAAAGAATCGCAGGCTGATTGTCAATCTTCACTGCCAAACGAGTGCTCCTCCCATGACCACCTTGTCCTGGAGGGGGGCTCGAAACCTGCGTTTTCTGGGTCAGTGGGACGTGCGCTACCCAATGACTCCTCCAACATGACGGTGAAACCCTCGATTGCACAAAAATGTTGTTGAATTGTACAACACAAGTGACTTGACCTGTCCCAGATCGATCTGATCATTTGCTTTCTGCAAATACCCTTTTCTTGTCCAGGTGAAATCTCCAATGTGGAGCTCCCAATCACTTTTATTTTTATTCGTTCATGGGCCAGCGTTTATTGCCCATCCCTAATTGCCCTTGAGGGGACAGTTAAGAGCCAACCACATTTCTATGGCTCTAGAGTCACATGTAGGCCAGACCGGGTAAGGACGACAGATTTCCTTAGTGAACCAGATGGGTTTTAATGACAATCGGCAAATGGTTTCATGGTCATCATTAGATTCATTCCAGATTTTTATCGAATTCAAATTTCACCATTTGCAGTGGCGGGATTTGTACCTGGGCCCCCAGAACATTACCCTGGGTTTCTGGTTCACTGGTCTAGCGACAATAGGAGCTGGTTTAGCACAGGGCTAAATCGCTGGCTTTTAAAGCAGACCAAGGCAGGCCAGCAGCACGGTTCAATTCCCGTAACGGCCTCCCCGAACAGGCGCCGGAATGTGGCGACTAGGGGCTTTTCACAGTAACTTCATTTGAAGCCTACTTGTGACAATAAGCGATTTTCTTGTTTTTTTTCACTATGCCCCCGCCTCCCCTTCACGGCATTCTCAAATCTGATGCGTTGCAGATTGCTGAGAAGGATACAACTGGAGCCTAATCTTTACACAATTACAAATTTTTCTTTCCCGAGCCACAATTACAAACCCAGCAAACACATGTAGGTCAGGCAGGGTAAGGAAGGGCAGATTCCTTCCCATTAGTGAACCGGAATGGTTCTCGCGACAATCGATGGTAGTTGTCAAATCCTGACTTTATTTGTTTGAATTTGAAATTCCACCAGTTGCCGTGGCAGGATTTGACCCCGTGTCCCCAGAGCATTCGGTGAGGGGTCTTTGGATTACGCATTCAGGAGAACTTTTAAGGGGTTGAAAGCAATTGGGAGGTTTCAATGATATGGAGCAATAGGCTTTGAGAAGTAGCCATGCAAGGACAGAGTGAGAGAGAGGGCGTGTCAGAGCCACGCATGAGAGGGTCTCGAAGCCATGGAGAAGATGCTGCAATTTGGAAGACAAGAAATTGAGGAGTCTTGGAGGCATGGGTAAGTTGATGATCACAAAGGGTAGGCTCTTGGAGATACGAAGAAGGTGGAGGATCGTGGAGAGGGCAAGGAGGGTTCTTGTGCTTGATACCACACACCTAACTGATCAGGCTCCACCACTCTTCAAACATGCCTGTTTTCCTAAACTCACCATTATCCTTTGCGAGAGGGCAATAGAGCTCATTTCCATTTTAACTCCTTTCGATAAGTTATTCAAGCTTTGATACAAAAGCAATTTAAACAAAACTTTGAGTGACCTTTTCAGGAACGGTTTTCCCAACTGTGCGGCAGCTTTATGGAGTGCATAGAATTTTAAAGAGAGATCCTTTCAAATGAAAGAAGCTTTGTGTGTGCCCAGGAATCGGTGTCTTCATTCAGGGAATGTAATTAAAAGCATATGGTCACCTCTGGACAGCTACTGGCCACAAATGGCTATAGCAGAGGGAGACGCGAGACTGCAACACTGTCTCATTGAGCTACTGACTGTAAATGTTTGCATGACTTATAAAACATTAACTTTTTGCAGTTCATAAAGTGAGCGAGCTCTCCAATAAATCACATTGCTTCCCAAATTTGAAAGGCAGTGTCCTCCAGCTGCATCAGTCTACAGTTTCCCCCAGTTAATTATTTTTGCCCAATATTCTCTGGCTTATGAACTGTCCACACAAGCACTGGTGGACTATGTGACCGTGAAGCGGGGGCAGTGTTACCTTGATGCTGCCTGCGTGCGGGGTCATGCAGCTAACTTTAATTTTAATAATCTTTATTGTCACAAGTAGGCTGACATTAACGCTGCAATGAAGTTACTGTGAAAAGCCCCTAGTCACCACATTCCTGTTCGGGTACACAAAGGGAGAATTCAGAATGTCAGATTCACCTAACAAGCACGTCTTTCGGGACTTGTGGGAGGAAACCGGAGCACCCGGAGGAAACCCACGCAGACACGGGGAGAACGTGCAGACTCCGCACGGACAGTGACCCAAGCCGGGAATTTACCCTGGCGCTGTGCTAACCACTGTGCTACCGTGCCGCCCTGGAACTGGAACAGAGCGTGAAGTGTAGGAAGCCGCAAGCAGTACGTGTGGACCAGCTGTGGCTCCCTCGGGAGTAACCGTGTCTCTCAGTCACGAGGTTCTGGGGTCAAGTCCCTCTTCAGAACTTGAGCACACAAGTTAAGGCTGATACACACAGTGCAGTACTGAGGGAGCGCTAGCTGGGGGGAATTGATAGTGGATCCAGGGGGTGGAGGGAAGTGTGGCTGGTCAAGGTGAGGGATCTGTATTTGGAGGAAGGGCTCGCCAGTCTGGAGGAGCTAAGGGAGAGGGTAGAGCTGCCGAGCGGGAGTGAGTTCAGGTATCTGTTAGGGACTTTGCGCAAAAGGTCTGGAAGGGGTTGCCGGGATACACCCTGCTGGAGCGACTGCTGCTCCCGGATGTGGAAGGGGAGGGAAGAATTGGGGATATATACAAGTGGCTGGAGGAGCAGGGAGGCGAGCAGGTAGTGAAGATCAAGGAGAAATGGGAATTGGAGTTGGGAATGGAGATCAATTGGGGAGTATGGAGTGAGGCACTGCGAAGGGTAAACGGGACCTCCTCCTGTGCAAGGATGAGCCTGATACAGTTTAAGGTGGTGCACAGGGTGCATATGACTCGGGCGAGAATGAGTGGGTTTCTTCAGGGGGTAGCAGATGAGTGTGAGAGGTGTGGGCGGGGGCCAGCGAATCACGCGCACATGTTTTGGGGTTGGGAAAAATTGGAAAGATTCTGGGCGGGAGTGTTTGCGGTCTTAGCCGGGATAGTGGAGGAGGAGGTGGACCCGGACCCTTGGGTGGCGATATTTGGGGTCTCAGAGAAGCCGGAGCTCATGGAGAGGAGGAAGGCCGATGTTGTAGCCGTCGCCTCTCTCTGATTGGACGGTGGCGAATGTTGCTGGTGTGGCGGTCGGCATCGCCACCGGGGGTAGCGGCTTGGTTGGGTAACCTGAACGATTAGAGAAGATAAAGTTTGAGTTAAGGGGCTTCTCAAGGGGTTTGAGGAAAGGTGGGGGATGTTTGTGACTGTGTTTGAGGGGCTGTTCGTCGCAGGGGAGGGGGTGAAAAAGAGGAAAACTCTGTACGGACTGCATAGTTGATTGTTGGGAAGTATGTTTCCCGGGGTGTTTGTTCGCTGTAACCTGTTTTGATACATGTTTGTCACAAAATACATTTTTTAAAAAAGTACTGAGGGAGCGCTGCCTTTTGGATAAGGTGCCCTGTCTGCCCTCTTCGTTGGATGGGATTTTCCGGCCCTTTCCGCCAGCAGGATCTTCCGGTCCTGCCGGAGGCGGCCCCCAGTGGCGGGTTACCTATCGGCGGGGTGGGTGAGCCACGCAAAGTGGCGCGGACATCATTGGTCAACGACGAGCTGGAAAACCCCACCCCCTATGACATTACTTCAAAGAAGAGCAGGAGAGTTATCCCTACCCTACTGGGCAATGTTTATCCCTCAATCTGCACCACAAAGACAGATTTCCTGGCAATTACCACATTGTTGTGTGTGAGATCTTGCTGTGCGCAAATTGGCTGCCGTGCTTCCTACATTGTGACAGCGACTAGACTTCAAAAAGCTCTTCATTGGTTGCAAACAGCTATGGGACACCCTGCGCCTGTGACAAGCACTTTCTATCCGCACATCTCTCTTCTAAAGAAAAATTTGGGCAAATGTTATTGCATCGAGTGTAGAAAAGGAGGTGAAGTATCTTAGCGGTAAGTAGAACTTTACTCCAAGTGAAACAGAGGGACTTTGCGTTACAGCTACACAGACATTGAGAGGTGGGGCCACGAGGCGGAAAGGGCATTATGTAAAAGGGAAGAGGCTTCTCGATGTGGGACGCAGGAGGAAGGAAGTGACGGTAAACTTGTCTGAGGCCGGGATTTCCCTGTCCCGTTACGATGGGCCCCGTCGTGGGATATTCAGCAGGACCAAGGCTTAGTTAGGTTGCAGCTGTAATTGCGGTTATCGTTGCAGTGAGCTATCACAGCGCTGCGGGGTAGAGTCACTCGCTTACCACCAGGGATGATTAAAAATGGAAAACGACTCTAAACGGCTGGAAACTGGAGCTGGAAAAGAATGGGTGATCTGATGGAAAGCTGACGGATAATGGATACAGTGTTATTTTTAAGAGAACACAAATTTAGAAAAACACTGGATGAATCAAAGAGGGGAGAGGACAAAATTATTAACACGGAGATTGGGCCGAATTTGCAATTTTTGGCGGCAGGAATTGATTTTTGCTTTTGAAAGTGAATGGTTAAAAGAGAAGGAATATTAGTCGGGTTGGAGATTGAGTGGGAAATGGGATTAAATTTGTTGAATCACATTAAATGGTCTGTTCACAACATGGTAGCACAGTGGTTAGCACTGCTGCTTCACAGCGCCAGGGTCCCAGGTTTGATTCCCGGCTTGGGTCACTGTCTGTGCGGAGTCTGCACGTTCTCCCCGTGTCTGCGTGGGTTTCCTCCGGGTGCTCCGGTTTCCTCCCACAAGTCCCGAAAGACGTGCTTGTTCGGTGAATTGGACATTCTGAATTCTCCCTCCGTGTTCCCGAACAGGTGCCGGAGTGTGGCGACGAGGGGATTTTCACAGTAACTTCATTGCAGTGTTAAAGTAAGCCTACTTCTAATTATTATCAACCGTGTGAGTCTAGTGGCTGATTGTATGTTATGTTAGCAGAGCCATGGACTCACATTCACCCATTTGAATGGGTGCCCAGATCCAGAGTGGGAATAATGGGCCTGCCCGGTGTTGGCCTTGCACATTAGGGACTGATTGATAATGTTCATAAAATCGATCGAGAAAAAGGTTTAATTGAGATCGGGAACATTATATTTTCCAGTCAATTCCAACTCTCTGAGAAACTCACAACACAGAAGGAGGCCATTCAGCCCATCACGTATGTGTGGGCCCATTAAAAGAGCTATCCAATTAGAACAAAGAACAAAGAAAAATTACAGCACAGGAACAGGCCCTTCGGCCCTCCAACCCTGCGCCGATCCAGATCCTCTATCTAAAACTGTCGCCTATTTTCTAAGGATCTGGGGCGAGATTCTCCGACCCCCCGCCGGGTCGGAGAATCGCCGGGAGCTGGCGTGAATCCCGCCCCTGCCGGTTGCCGAATTCTCTGGCACCGGCGATTCGGCGGGGGCGGGAATCGCGCCGCGCCGATTGGCGGCCCCCCCCCCCCCCCCGGCGATTCTCCGGCCCGGATGGGCTTAAGTCCCGCTGCTGGAATGCCTGTCCCGCCGGCGTGGATTAAACCACCTCTCTTACCAGCGGGACAAGGCGGCGCGGGCGGGCTCCGGGGTCCTGGGGGGGGGGGGTGGCGCGGGGCGATCTGGCCCCGGGGGGTGCCCCCGCGGTGGCCTGGCCCGCGATCGGGGCCCACCGATCAGCAGGTGGGCCTGTGCCGTGGGGGCACTCTTTTCCTTCCGCCTTCGCCATGGTCTCCACCATGGCGGAGGCGGAAGAGACCCCCTCCACTGCGCATGCGCGGGGATGCCGTGAGCGGCCGCTGACGCTCCCGCGCATGCGCCGCCCGGCAAAGTCATTTCCGCGCCAGCTGACGGGGCACCAAAGGCCTTTCCCGCCTGCTGGCGGGGCGGAAATCAGTCCGGCGCGGGCCTAGCCCCTCAAGGTTAGGGCTCGGCCCCCCAAGATGCGGAGGATTCCGCACCTTTGGGGTGGCGCGATGCCGGACTGATTTGCGCCGTTTTGGGCGCCAGTCGGCGGACATCGCGCCGTTTCCGGAGCATTTCGCTCCTGTATTCCTCTGCTCCCTGCCCATTCATGTATCTGTCTAGACCCAATCTCCTGCTCTTTCCGCATAGCTTGCAAATCTTTCCTTTCCAAGTATTTATCCAATTCCCTTTTGAAAGTTAGTATTGAATCTGCTACCATAAAACGCCCAGGCTATCCGCTGTAAATGGAGAATGCGCTTCCTCATTAGTCAACCTCCTGAAATTAAAATGCACAATTCATTGCACACACCGTGGCCGCAAAAGACAGCTGCAAAATCAGTTTGAGAATATCAGTAAACTACTGAGTCCCTGCTGTCTTGGCCCTGAATGCTCAGCCTCTCTGGTTGCAGTGTAATCGCAGGGCAAGGAGGCGCCCCAGAAAGCGACAGCAAATAGAGGACGATTGCAATGCTCACTAAACATTCTGAGATACATTACCTTTGGTCCAAACACTCCCATCAGCCCAGGGAATCCAGATTCTCCAGGATCCCCCTAAAAAAACAAGAAGAAAACTTTGGTCAGCGATGAAGGGAATGTAACAATCTCAGCCTAATGACGCACGGGGATTTAGCCGTGATTTGCGCTAGGTGCTCAGTATGTTTCCCTGCCAACTTGGGCCACTGCGGCACAGCTGGTAGCAGCAGGGTAGAGATATTTGTGAAGGTGAAGTCGGGCAGGAGATGGCTCAAGTGGAGCTGGGAATTTTGCAGTGATTAACTCACCCTCCGACTCCCCAAAGTCTGTCCACCATCTCCAAGGCACAGGTCAGGAGTGTGATGGAATACTCTCCACTTGCCTGGATGAGTGCAGCTCCAACAACACTCAAGAATCTCCACACCATCCAGGAACAAAGCAGTTTACTTGATTGACACCCTGCCCACCAACTTCAACATTCACTCCCTCCACCACTGACGCACATTTGCAGCCGTGTGTACCCTCTACAAGATGCACTGTAGCAACTCGCCAAGGTTCCTTCAACAGCACCTTCCAAACCCACAACCTCTTATACGTAGAAGTGCTTGGACAGCAGGAACATGGGAACCCCACCACCTGGAAGGTCCCCTCCAAGTCCCTCCCCACCCTGACCTGGAAATATATCGGCCGTTCCTTCACTGTCACTGAGTCAAATTCCTGGAACAGCACAGTGAGTGTACCCACAGCACATGGATAGCAGCGGTTCAAGAAGGCAGCTCCCCTCCATGTTCTGAAGGGCAATTAAGGACAAACATTAAATGCTGTTTCTGCCGTAATCACATCCTATCATCCTATGAAGAAAAAGCAAAAACAGCGAGACAGACCAGTTGGGCGATCTGGTCTGTTCCTGGATTGTACCCTGTGTAACTGGATGTAACTGTGTATCTCCCGAGAGCAGACACTGGGAAGAGGTGGGTGGGGAAGGGCTTTTCTCTGCAATGGCCTACTCCAGCCCTTAATTCCTGTGGAACTCTTCACATTCTTCCTTTCCAGAGAATAATCCAGAATTCCCAATTGAAAGCCTCGATCAAACGTGCCCCCCCCCCCCTACACACACACACTCTCTCAGATCTGAACTGCTCCCCTGCATGAGAAAGCTCCTCCTCTCGTCCCCGTTGCTTCTGTCAATGACCTTACATCACCGACCTAGTTGGGAATGCGAGCTGTGAGGGGGACACAAAGAGGCTGCGAAGGGTCATGGACAGGTTAAGTGAGTGGGCCACAAGGTGCCAGGTGGAATATAATGTGGGGAGTGTTAGATTGTTCACAGACAGTAGTAAGAAGAGAAAGGCAGCATATTTTTTCAAATGGCATCAGATCTATAAATGTCTATGTTTAGAAGGATTGGTCAACTCGTACAAGGCACACAGAAGGTTAGTATGCAGATGCAGCAGGCAATTAGCAAGGCAAACTGCATATTGCGAGGGGATTGGAGCAAATGAATAAAGAAGCCGTGATATAATTTTACAGGGCTTTGGTGAGGCCACGCCTGGAATCCTCCTGTGTTCAGTTCTGGTTCCGTATTTAAGGAAGAATATACTTGAATTAGGTTAGCTGGTTAGCTCAGTTGGCTAGTTGGGGAATATGTGGTTCAAAATAATGCCAATGACGCGGGTTTGATTCCTGTTCCAGCTGAGGTAGTCTTGGGCTGTGCCTCCTCGCTCTGCCCCCCACCCCCCCCCCCCCCCCCCACCCCCACCCCTCGAGTGTGGGAGACAATGGCAAACCCCCACCAAGGAAACAGCTTGGGCTGATGTATCTATCAGCAGATAGTGAGCCAGGAACCTGCCATCGGGCAGAGGGTCCATGGATGAGTACTTGAACTGGAGGCGGTGCAGCTAACGTTCGCTAGAGCAGCCCCTGGGTCGACAGGGGTTGCCCGATGATGACCAGGCTGACTAACCGGGGCCTTAATTCTCTGGTGTTTTAAAGAGCGGGAGGCGCTCATGTTGAAACGTACAAGATTCTGAAGGGGGGGTTGACAAGGCAGACATGGAGCGACTGTTTTCCCCCTGGCTGGGGAATCTAGAACACAGGGTCACGGTCTCAGGACAATCATTTTGGACTGAGGTGGGGAGAAATTTCTTCACTGTAAACATTGTGAATTTTTGGAACTCTCTGCCCAAGGAGGCTGTGGATCCACCACCCTTGGACATATTTAAGGATGGGGTAGACAGATTTTTGGTATCTCAGGAAACGCAGGGACAGGGGGAGCGTGGGGGGAATATGGGACCGAGGCCAAAGATTGTATTGAATGGTGGAGCAGGCTCAACAGACTGTATAGGCCACCTGAGAAGATCCAGCTCCTGTTTCTCATGGTCTGATTCGTTCCCACGCTGATCACAAATCCACTGTCAACTCGGTGATGACATTTCCCATAATACTCAGCTGAACATGGCTGCCGGAAGCAGCTGAAATCATCTCACTGGAACACGCTGGGGGAAATATCGCGTCGCTCACCGGCTGGCCTTTGGATCCTGGGTCGCCTCTCTTCCCGGGTAAGCCTGACCCGCCTTCGATTCCTTTGATTCCTGGAGGTCCTGCCTGGCCCCGCAAACCTCTCTCCCCCTGCGGCAATGACAATGGGGGAAGAAACACAGATTTACTGAAGTTGGGTACAGACTCCACAGGATCGACTCCTTAACAATGAACCACCATGATTCGTTACAGGGTCGGGCACTTGCCCCGCACTTCCGGTCGGGGGTCCGTGCATGCGCCCATGGATCAGCGGCCCCCAAGCGATAGCCTGGCTGTCTGGAAGCACCCCTGATGAAGGATCCCCCCCCCCACCCCCCCCGCCCGCAACCAGGGTGGCCACGGACTGAGTCCGTAGCCGCCACACCGAGCTGCTGACGGGTGGAACCATGAGAGAACCTCGCCGTCGGGAACTCGGCCAGTTACACTTGGAGAATTGCCGCAGGGGTCTCTGTCACTGGCCTCCTACCCGCGCCGCAGACACAGCGCGCGCGTGATTCTCCCCGATTCTCCCCGGCACTATTCTTTGACAAAGAGCAGGGTCCTGGTCCTAGTCAATATTTGTTCCTTAATAAACATCACAAAGAACAGATGAATGTCAAAGCAAAATGCTGCAGATGCTGGAAATCTGAAATAAAAACAGTAAATGCTGGATGAATTCGGCTCGTCTGGCAGCGTCTGTGGAGAGAAATGGAAGTTAACGTTTCGAGTCCTTGTGACACTTCTGCAGAGATTTTTATTCCAAACAATAGATTATCATTGTCAGGTTAGCAATTGTGGAAACTTGCTGTGGGCAATTTGGTTGCTGCGTTTCCCACATTACACAGTGACTACACTTCAAAAGTACTTGATTGTCTGTAAGGAGCTTGGAGATGTCTGGTGGTGAGGAAAAGCGCTATATAAATGCATGAATTTCTGATTTTTTTTGATCGCGACACTCCATATATATTTTTTTGACAATAATCTTTATTGTCACAAGTAGCCTTACATTAACACTGCAATGAAGTTACTGTGAAAATCCCCTAGTCGCCACACTCCGGCACCTGTTCGGGCACACAGAGGGAAAATTTTCACTCTCCAGACATTATTTCGAAGCAAAAAGAATGTCTTTTTAGGATGGAAATTGGCCGTCCTTACCTGGTCGTGCCCACAGCAATGTGGGTGATTAATAATAATAATCTTTATTAGTGTCACAAGTAGGCTTACGTTGACACTGCAATGAAGTTACTGTGAAAATCCCCTCGTCGCCACATTCCGGCGCCTGTTCGGGCACACAGAGGGAGAATTCAGAATGTCCAATTCACCTAACAAGCACGTCTTTCGAGACTTGTGGGAAGAAACCGGAGCACCCGGAGGAAACCCACACAGACACGGGGAGAAGGTGCAGACTCCGCACAGACAGTGACCCAAGCCGGGAATCGAACCTCAGACCCTGGCGCTGTGAAGCAACAGTGCTAACCACTGTTGCAGGACTGTTCATGGACAACAGTGCGTATCCAATTCCTCTTCTGTCACAAATGTGAATGTTTGAAGGAACGACCTGACTTTAAAACAAAATCCACATCCTCATTTTCAAATCCGTCATTGGCCTTGGCCCTTCTTTAACCTCTGTAATCAGCTCCGGCCCCTTAACCTTCCGAGATAACTGCGTCCCTCTAATTCTGGCCTCTTGTACATCCCCAATCGCAATCCCTGTGCCTTCAGTTGCCTGGGCCTGGAACTCTGAAATTCCCTCCACCTCTCGCCCTCTCTACCTCTTTCCGCCTTAAAGACACTCCATTAAACCGACCTCTTTGACCAAGCTTTTCATAGAATCCCTATGGTGCACAGGGAGGCAGTTCGGCCCATCAAGTCTGCACCGACCCTCTGAAAGAGCACCCGACCAGGGCCCAGGCCCCCACCCCATCCCCCCTGACCTTTTTGTACACTGAGGGGCAATTCAGCGCGGCCAATCCACCTAACCTGCACGTCTTTGGACTGTGGGAGGAAACCGGAGCGCCCGGAGGATACCCACGCAGACACGGGGAGAACGTGCAGACTCCGCGCAGACAGTCGCCCGAGGCTGGAATCAAACCCGGGTCCCCAGCACTGTGAGGCAGCAGTGCTAACGTGGTTCATCTGGCCCTAATATATCTTTATGTTAGGTGGATTGGCCATGATAAATTGCCCTTAGTGACCAAAGCGTTAGGAGGGGTTACGGGGATAGGGTGGAAGTGCGGGCTTAAGTGGGTCGGTGCAGACTCGATGGGCCGAATGGCCTCCTTCTGCACTGTATGTCCCATGTGTCTCAGGGTTATACTTTGTTTTAGGCTGTTTCTGGAAAGTGCCTTGGGAAGTTTCATTACATTAAAGGTGCTATATAAATATAAGTTGTTTATGCTTCGACACCATACTATTTCATACAATTTATCATAGATTATCATAGAATTTACAGTGCAGAAGGAGGCCATTCGGCCCATCGAGTCTGCACCGGCTCTTGGAAAGAGCACCCTACCCAAGGTCAACACCTCCACCCTATCCCCATAACCCAGTAATCCCACCCAACACTAAGGGCAATTTTGGACACTAAGGGCAATTTATCATGGACAGTAGTAGTCCAGTAACCCAAGGTCTGAATCCCACCAGGGCAGATGTTGAGATTTGAATTCAGTAAATTTAATGTTGACCGTGAAACCAGTGTCGATTGTCGCAAAAACCCACCTGGTTCACAAATATCCTTTAGGGGAGGAAATCTGCCGTCCTTACCCGGTCTGGCCTACATGTGACTCCAGACCCACAGCAATGAAGTTGACTCTTAACTACCCCTTCGAGGGCGATTAGGGATGGGTAATAAATGCTGGCGCAGCCTGCGACTCCCACATCCCGCGAATATTTTTTTTGAAACATCACTTACGAGGCTGAGCTCTCCAAAGAAGCAAAGAGATATCTGATATCTTCAGCCTGTTTTAACTTTTGATCATCTTTCTTCCTAAACTCCAACTTCAGGATTAGAACATTTGCTGTCCTTAAGGCAGCTCCGTGAGCAATTCCTGGCAACTCTCATAAAAACCCTCATTAAAAAACCATCACTTGACCACAGGATACGTGGCATAAAGATAAAATAAAATGTGAATCACGGAGACTCAGGAATTTGTCTTGTTATCAGTCTATACCACTAAAATAATTAATTTACAATTTGCTCAACAGATGGGGAGAAATGAGTGGTTTTATTTCATTTGTTGCGAAATGACCACATCAGATGCACTGCGGTGTTTATGGTAACAGAATAATATTGGGGTCGTTTCCATTGAAATACACAGCAGGAAGTGATTAGAATTCTACTCAATATATATTGGGCGAAATTCTCCGTAATCGGCGCGATGTCCGCCGACCGGCGCCAGAAACGGCGCAAATCAGTCCGTCATCGCGCCACCCCAAAGGTACGGAATCCTCCGCATCTTGGGGGGCCGAGCCCTAACCTTGAGGGGCTAGGCCCGCGCCGGACTGATTTCCGCCCCGCCAGGGCCTTTGGTGCCCCGTCAGCTGGCGCGGAAATGACATTGCCCGGCGGCGCATGCGCGGGAGCGGGAGCGGCCGCTCACGGCATCCCCGCACATGCGCAGTGGTGGGGGTCTCTTCCGCCTCCGCCATGGTGGAGACCGTGGCGAAGGCAGGAGGAAAAGAGTGCCCCCACGGCACAGGCCCGCCCGCGGATCGGTGGGCCCCGATCGCGGGCCAGGCCACCGTGGGGGCACCCCCCGGGGCCAGATTGCCCCGCGCCCCCTCCCCAGGACCCCGGAGCCCGCCCGCGCCGCCTTGTCCCGCATGTAAGAGAGGTGGTTTAATCCACGCCGGCTGGACAGGCATACCAGCAGCGGGACTTCAGCCCATTCGGGCCGGAGAATCGCCGGGGGGGGGGCCGCCAATCGGCGCAGCGCGATTCCCGCCCCCGCCGAATCTCCGGTTCCATTCATGGCTGATCGTCTAACTCAATAACCTAATCCCGCCTTCCCTCCATATCCTTCAACCCCCCCTTCGCCCCAAGTGCTATATCCAACTGCTCCTCAAAAACATACATGTTTCAACCTCACCTACTTTCTGTGGTGAGGAATTCCACAGGCCGACCAGTCTCTGGGTGAAGAAATCTCTCCGCATCTCGGTCCTAAATTAGCGCCTTGATTCTGGGCAAGTTGGCTGGAGAGCTGCTGTTGGGATTCTTTCCTCCTTAAATTGTTCTCCTCAGGGTAATGGGCTCCTTTGTGTTAAAATGACTCTAATTCACAAAGATGTTTGAACAATTCTTTCCCAGTTTGCGATGTCAGGATAATTATCGTCTGTTCCTTCAGATTTTATTTGACAGGTTTGCGTGAGGATAAAGAATTTCATGAAACGGTTGAAAACTGGTGGAAGAAGTCTTGTATAAATAAATTAAGGGGCGGCACGGTAGTGCAGTGGGTTAGCCCTGCTGCCTCACGGCGCCGAGGTCCCAGGTTCGATCCCGGCCCCGGGTCACTGTCCGTGTGGAGTTTGCACATTCTCCCTGAGTTTGCGTGGGTTTCGCCCCCACAACCCAAAGATGTGCAGGTTAGGTGGATTGGTGATGCTAAATTGCCCCTTAATTGGAAAAAACACATTGGGTACTCTAAAATTATTTTTAAAAATACGTCAATTTTTTTCACTAAGACACATTAATTAAGGTAAAATGTCTGTCATTTGTTTGTACAGATTAGTTGAGAACGTGTCTGACTTTTTAGGTTACATTTTCCCAAAATTTGAGAGGCTGAAGTATTCGTGTGTTCGGGGAGGTATCGCGATAGGGTGACTGAATTATGCAGTAAATTGATTCCAAAGTTTGAAGTTGTTTTTTAAGTTAAATTTTGTCTGCGAGAAAGTGTGATTTAGATATGGCTGGGCGATTTACAGGTGCGAATTGAAGATGATCAGATACATTAACAGCATCCAGGAGGGACGCTAACTATTAACTCGCAAGGGGTTCCAATTGTCTTTGCTCGAAAACCTCCACTAACCTCATTAAACCATCCCTTTTATTAATCTGACTGTAATGGGACCTGAATGAGTGGTTAAGCAATGAGCCAGTTGATACAATGTGAAGTATAAATGCTGACAGGAGACTAAAACTGTTCAGCCCCAAGAAACTTTGCAATATTAAGAGACTAAACCAATCTTCTAACTTTCCAATGGGAGAGTTGTATTGACCCTGCCAACAACAGCAACCTGCATTTATATAATACCGTTAAAGTAAAATGGTTTTAACGTCTCAATTTGAAAATTTTCATCTTTGTTTTCAACTCCCTCCATAGCCTTCCTATCTCTAGCTCCACAATCCTCCAGAATCTTGGTGTTCCTCTAATCCTGGTCTCTCTGACGCTTTATTTCCAAGTCAGGATGGTGAGTGGCTTGGAGGGGAACTTCCAAGTGGTGGTGTTCCCATGATCTGCTGCCCTTGTCCATCTAGATGGTAGGGGTTCTGGGTTTTGAAGGCCCTGTCTAAGGAACCTTTATGAGATCTGGCAATGCACCTTGTAGATGGTACACACAGCTGCGACTGTCGCAGACAGAGGGTGTGACAGTTGAAGGTGGTGATGGGGTGCCAATTGAGCAAGGCTGCTTTGTCCTGGATGGCGTCAAGCTTCTTGAGTGCTGTTGGAGCTGTGCTCATCCAGGCAAGTGGAGAGCATTCTGTTACACTCCTGACTTGTGCCTTGTAGATGATGGACAGGTTTTGGGGAATCAGGAGGTAAGCTACTTGCCACAGGAATCCTAGTTTTGAGCCTTCTCTCGTAGACACAGCATTTATATGGCTATCTTGAAGAGTGAAGAAATTCCTCCTCATCTCTGTCTGCAATGATCCAGTTAGGGAAAGTAGCTTCTCAGAATCACTCTACCCTGTCAAGCCCCCTAAGAATCTGTTATTCAATTTGTTGTAAAATCTTTATTTCCTCTTGCTGGGAGAAAGAGACTAATGTTTACATGGGACTTTGTGGCATCCAAAGACATTTCACAGCTACCGGTTGAGTATCCCTTATCCAGAATACTTGGGCTGAGCATGTATCGGATTTTGGAATTTGGGGATTTCGGAATATAATGTGCACCTGTGGCGTGTTGGGAACTGCGCACGTGCGGCGCGCATTGGGACTGTGCATGTACGGCACATTGGGACCTGCACATGTGCGGCACGTTGGGGACTGTGCATGTGTAGTGCATTGGAACCTGTGCATGTGCGGCGCATTTGGACCTGTGGATGTGCTGCGCATTGGGACCCGCGCATGTGCAGCGCGTTGCGAACTTTGCATGTGCGGTGCGTAGGGACCTGTGCATGTGCGGCGCATTTGGACCTGTGGATGTGCTGCGCATTGGGACCCGCGCATGTGCAGCGCGTTGCGAACTTTGTATGTGCGGTGCGTAGGGACCTGTGCATGTGCGGCGCATTTGGACCTGTGGATGTGCTGCGCATTGGGACCCGCGCATGTGCAGCGCGTTGCGAACTTTGCATGTGCGGTGCGTAGGGACCTGTGCATGTGCGGCGCATTTGGACCTGTGGATGTGCTGCGCATTGGGACCCGCGCATGTGCAGCGCGTTGCGAACTTTGCATGTGCGGTGCGTAGGGACCTGCGCATGTGCGGCACATTGTGAACTGTACATGTGTGGCACGTTGGGACCTGCGCATGTGCGGCATGTTGGGGACTGTGCATGTGTAGTGCATTGGAACCTGTGCATGTGCGGCGCATTTGGACCTGTGGATGTGCTGCGCATTGGGACCCGCCCATGTGCAGCGCGTTGCGAACTTTGCATGTGCGGTGCGTAGGGACCTGCGCATGTGCGGCACATTGTGAACTGCATGTGTGGCACGTTGGGACCTGCGCATCGCACGGGGTCTCGGGATGTCACGTTGATGCTCGAAGGAAAGTGCGGATTTGGGAACATTTTGGTTTTCGGAATTTCGGATAAGGATCCTCTACCTGGACTGGGGTATGTTTGTAACGCCTGTTGCGATCCAAGCAAACGTTGCAATTATTGTATCCGCAGCCAGGTCCAATCATCAACCCTGTTTAAACATTTCATCAATGCAGCACGTTCTGCGTGTGGAATCAGCTGAGTGATTTGGCTCCGTCAGACTTGAACCAATAATCTTTCTCTTCAGAGACAGCAGTACTGCTGCGCCCAGTTGAGACATAAAACGGAATAAAATGTCAATGGCTTTGGAAGAAAACATGACTGATAATGTGCAGCAAATGGTTATATAACGGTGCCTCTCCCAATAGAGTGAGAATCCCCTCCCGAGTTTTTCCACTTGAATCGTGGACCATTTTATCGGTTCGCAACACCGTCCTTCACCCCATTGAATAAAGACGTCTTGTGAGGGAAGACCCTCTTCTCTTCCCAGGTGGTCCCTCAGGGTCGAGGATGACTTGCTCCCCCTCCAGTTCGATGGGTTCTGAGATGGCTGATGAATGCATCCTGCAATCTGCAGAAGGTGCCGGGCAGGCGGTCCTTCGCGTGTTGGGGAAGTGGGGGGTTTTGGAGGTTTTTTGGCGCTCTCCATCTCTACTCTGCTCATTCCTGACAAAGTTTCCCGATGTGTTCGGCGCCTCCCCGAATGAGCCGCCCCCATATTTAGCTCAGTGGGATAGACAGATGGTTTGCGATGCAGAACAAGGCCAGCAGCGCGGGTTCAATTCCCGTACCAGCTTACCCAAACAGGCGCCGGAATGTGGTGACTAGGGGCTTTTCACACTAACTTCACACTTGTGACAATAAAAAGTTATTATTATTATTATTATTGGTCAGTCGCGAACCAGGGTTTCCTACCAGTCGAGGGGCATGCTTTGATGACACCTGTAAAGTGTTTCTGCTTTCGGGGTGATCTATGTGAGGTCATCTTTGCCTCTCTGGTTCATGGGCCTTTGTACCCGCCAGTGTCAGGGCACTGAGCTGAGAGCCAAGGGTCCTCGCATCTCTTACCTTAAAGCCGGGAGATCCCTGAGATCCAGGTAATCCCGGGACACCAACACGTCCGCGCCCTCCTGGTTTCCCAAACAATCCGACACTCGCGTCGTCTCCCTGTTCTCCCTGAGGTATGAGGGAAAGAGGTATCTTAGCAAACCTCAGGAGGTACAAACTATTGCCAGTTAATTGCAGGAACAACTGCTGTCATTCTTTACCCTCAACGAGAGAGTCACTGCAGTGAAAATACAAGGAGGCCAACAAATGTCATTCACCGGGATAGTGGGTGCAGTTATTTGTGATTCATAATCCAGGGGAGGCAATGGCATAGTGCTATTGTCACTGGATTAGCAATCGAGAGACCCAGAGTAACGGTCTAGGGAACTGGGCTCGAATCCCACCACTGCAGACGGTGTAATCTGAATTCTATAGAAAATTCAATTAAAACGCTAAATGTGTCGATTGTCGTAAAAACCCATCTGGTTCACCAATGCCCTTCAGGGAAGGAAATCTGCCCTCCTTACCCGGTCTGGCCTACATGTGACCCACAGCAATGTGGCTGACTCCTTACTGACCTCACTGAAATGGTCCAGCAAGCCGCTCAGTTCAAGGGTAATGAGGGATGGGCAGGAGACGACAGTCCAGCCGGCGATTGCCACGCCCCGTGAACAAACAAAAAAATGAAACCCTCTCTAAGAGGTCCCCCTTTTCTCTAGACTATCATTACTAAAGCTTCACAAATGTCTTCTGCACCCACTTCTGGGCCTGGGGACCCTTTCCATGGCATGATTAAAACCTCAGCAACCAATCTGCTTCTTATTTGGACAGCTTATCAATGATACAACCTTTCATATAGCCAGGAGCACTGGTCTCTTCATTTGTTATAAAGCGGGAGGCAGGCAGTCTTGTTTTCAGAAAGGGAGATAGATACCTTTTTGATCAGGTACTGCAGGTTGAAAATCCCTTATCCGAAACCTTTGGGGCCGAGTGTGCATCGGATTTCGGAATTTATCGGATTTCGGAATATACTGCGCAGGTGCCGGCGTACATTGGGAACTGCGCATGTGCGGACCATTGGGAACTGCGCATGTGCGGAACTGCGCATGTGCGGAACATTGGGAACTGCGCATGTGTGAAACATTGGGAACTGCGCATGTGTGGACCATTGGTAACTGCGCATGTGTGGACCATTGGTACCTGCGCATGTGCGGACCATTGGGAACTGCGCATGTGCAGAACTGCGCATGTGCGGAACATTGGGAACTGCGCATGTGTGGAACAGCGCATGTGCGGAACATTGGGAACTGCGCATGTGTGGAACAGCGCATGTGCGGAACATTGGGAACTGCGCATGTGCGGAACATTGGGAACTGCGCATGTGTGGAACAGCGCATGTGCGGAACATTGGGAACTGTGCATGTGCGGAACTGCGCATGTGCGGTACATTGGGAACTGCGCATGTGCGGAACATTGGGAACTGTGCATGTGCGGAACATTGGGAACTGTGCATGTGCGGAACATTGGGAACTGTGCATGTGCGGAACTGCGCATCTGCGGTACATTGGGAACTGCGCATGTGCGGAACTGCGCCTTGAGAGTTGCTCATAGAACATACAGTGCAGAAGGAGGCCATGCGGCCCATCGAGACTGCACCGACCCACTTAAGCCCTCACTTCCAGCCTATCCCCATAACCCAATAACCCTTCCTAACCTTTTTGGACACCAAGGGCAATTTATCATGGCCAATCCACCTACCCTGCACGTCTTTGGACTGTGGGAGGAAACCGGAACACCCGGAGGAAACCCACGCAGTCACGGGGAGAACGTGCAGACTCGGCACAGACAGTGACCCAGCGGGGAATCGAACCTGGGACCCTGGCGCTGTGAAGCCACAGTGCTATCCACTTGTGCTACCATGCTGCCCACATTCATGTACGGAATGTTGGGAACTGCGCATGTGCAGCATGCATTATGGACTGCGCATGTGCGGAACATTGGGAATTGCGCATGTGCAGTGCGGTGTGCCTTGGGAGCTGCTCATGTGCGGAATGTTGGGAACTGCACATGTACAGCATGTTGGGAACTGCGCATGTGCAGAATGTTGGGAACAGCGCATGTACGGCATGTTGGGAACTGCGCATGTGCAGAATGTTGGGAACAGCGCATGTACGGCATGTTGGGAACTGCGCATGTACGGAATGGTGGGAACTGCGCATGTGCAGAATGTTGGGAACTGCGCATGTGCGGAATGGTGGGAACTGCGCATGTGCAGAATGTAGGGAACTGCGCATGTGCAGAATCATGGGAACTGCGCATGTGCGGAATGTTGGGAACAGCGCATGTGCAGAATCATGGGAACTGCGCATGTGCGGAATGTTGGGAACTGCGCATGTGCGGAATTTGGGGAACTGCGCAGGTGCAGAATGTGGGAACTGTACATGTGCGGAATGTTGGGAACTACGCAGGTGCAGAATGTTGGGAACTGTGCATGTGCGGAATGTTGGGAACTGCGCATGTGCGGAATGTTGGGAACTGCGAATGTACAGAATGTTGGGAACTGCGCACGTGCGGAATGTTGGGAACTGTGCATGTACAGAATGTTGGGAACTGCGCATGTGCGGAATGTTGGGAACTGCGCATGTACAGAATGTTGGGAACTGCGCACGTGCGGAATGTTGGGAACTGCACATGTACGGAATGTTGGGAACTGCGCATGTGCAGAATGTTGAGAATTGCGCATGTGCGGAATGTTGGGAACTGCGCATGTGCGGAATGTTGGGAACTGTGCTTGTGCGGAATGTTGGGAGCTGCGAATGTACAGCATGTTGGGAACTGCGCATGTGCGGAATGTTGGGAACTACGCATGTACGGAATGGTGGGAACTGCGCATGTGCGGAATGTTGGGAACTGTGCATGTACAGCATGTTGGGAACTGCGCATGTGCGGAATGTTGGGAACTGCGCATGTGCGGAATGTTGGGAACTGCGCATGTGCGGAATGTTGGGAACTGTGCATGTACAGCATGTTGGGAACTGCGCATGTGCGGAATGTTGGGAACTGCGCATGTGCGGAATGGTGGGAACTGCGCATGTGCGGAATGTTGGGAACTGCGCACGTGCGGAATGTTGGGAACTGCGCATGTGCGGAATGTTGGGAACTGCGTATGTGCGGAATGGTGGGAACTGCGCATGTGCGGAATGTTGGGAACTGCGCATGTGCGGACTCTCAAAAAAAGTGGGGATATCGGAATCTCTTGATTTTCGGAATTTCGGATTAGGGATGCTCAACCTGTGGTTATGATGAAGGTGCCTTAATAGTGGGATCGCGTGTTGTATTTCTCAGTTAATGCAGCTTTGACACAAATATGTATCATGTGTGAGAAGAGTCTCCACATGCTGTTTAGCATTCTGTCTTTGTGTATTATTTTATTTGTAAACAAACCCAGCGGCTGTTTACATCCTGCACATGTCCCAGTCATCAATTAACCACAAAGAAGGACAAGGGCAGCAGACACATGGGAACGGCACTGCCTGCAACATCCCCTCCAAGCCACACACCGCCCTGACTTGGAAATACATCGACCGTTCCTTCACTGTCACTGGGTCAAAGTCCTGGAACTCCCTCCCCGACAGCACGGTGGGCGTACCTACACCGCACGGAGCGGTTCACGTGGGTGGCCCACCACCACCTTCCCAAGGGCAATTAGGGATGGGCAATAAATGTTGGCCCAGCCGGCGACGGCCACAACTCATGAACAAATGTTTAAAAAATTAGGTTTAACTGTTTGATCCACATTAAACCAACTGGACTTCCGGTTGCGGCTATGCGGAGCTAAGTCGCCCATTCGGCAGCTCCCGCTAAAAATGGACTTTTGTGCTCTTTTCAGGGACCCCAATGGCACTTTTCGGACGTTTCGCAGTGTGGGAAGGAGATTGCAATAGTTCCCCGACAGTGTACGGCTTGGACCAGGAGCGGGGCGACGAAAAAAGTGGTGGTGAACCCAAAGAAAGTGCGAGGGAAGAAGAGCAAAATGGCGGCGGGCGGGGACCAGGCAGCGTAGATGCAGTGGGCGCAGGAGCAGCAGGAGGTTATCCAGCGCTGCTTCAGGGAGCTCAAAGCGGACCTGCTGGAGCCGATGAAGGCTTCTATTGATAAGCTGCTGGAGACACAAACGGCCCAGGGAGTGGCGATCCGCGAGGCTCGACAAAAGATCTCTGACAATGAGGACGAGATCTTAGGCCTGGCGGTAAAGGTGGAGGCGCACGAGGCGCTCCACAAGAAATGGCAGGAGCGGTTTGAGGAGATGGAGAATCGGTCGAGGCGGAAGAACCTGCGGATTCTGGGCCTCCCGGAGGGGCCGGACGTGGGGGCCTATGTGGTCACCATGTTGAACTCGCTGATGGGAGCGGGGTCCTTCCAGGGGCCCCTGGAGCTGGAAGGGGCCCACAGAGTGCTGGCGAGGAGGCCCAAGGCTAACGAGGATCCGCGGGCGGTGCTGGTGCGGTTTCATCGGTTCGCTGATCGGGAGTGTGTGCTCGGGTGGCCAAGAAGGAGAGGAGCAGCAGGTGGGAGAACGCGGAGGTTCGTATATATCAGGACTGGAGTGCGGAGGTGGCGAAGAGGAGGGCCGGGTACAATCGAGCAAAGGCGGTGCTGCACAGGAAGGGGGTGAAGTTTGGCATGTTGCAGCCGGCACGACTGTGGGTCACCTACAAGGACCGGCACCATTATTTTGAGTCCCCGGAGGAGGCGTGGGCCTTTGTTCAGGCCGAGAAGCTGGACACAGACTGAGGGTCAGGATGGGTGGTCGGGGATTGTTGTTGGGGTGTTACACTTTGAGGGGGGTTACACTTTGAGGGGGGGTTCTTTGCTCTAATTTCTGTTTGGTTCGATGAGGGTGGTTAGGGTGGGTTGGGCACTGTTTTGGTTGGGTCTGTCGGGTGGGCTCTTGGAGGGGTGTAAGTAAATGGAGTAGGGGTGGATGGCCGGTAGGGGGGATGGGGCTCCGCGGGGGAGGGGGAGGCCCGAGTCGGGGGTGAGGAGACTGGGCCGGTAAAAGGAGCCGCGTCAGAGGTGGCGGGGCCGGGCAGGTGGAAAGCGCGGGCTTTTCCCCGCGCTGAAGGCTGGGGGGGGGCGGGGCCGGGGTGGGGAAGCGAGTGTTGTTTCCCGCGCTTGGGATGGAAGTGGGAGGCGGAGAGCCTGTGGATGGGTAATGGAGGAGGAGGGGATGTCACACAATGGGAGGAGTCGAAGGAGAGGCGGGAGTGGCCGGGGTCAGCAGGAGTCAGCTGACTTGCGGGAGTGCAATGGGGGGGGCAAAGCAGCTAGGAGGGGTCCTAGCTGGGGGGGTGGGGGGGCGGGGGGGGGGGGGGGGGACCGGGTTGCTGCTGCTATGGTCAAGGAAGAGCTGGAGCGAGTAGAGGGGGTTGGGACGGGGATCTGCCGCCGTGGGGAACGGGCCAGGTGTGGGGTGCGGGCGCGTGACTGGCCGAGGAGGGGTTATGGCTTGTCGGCGGGGGAGGGGGGCGGGTAGCCCCCTGATCCTGGAATGTAAGGGGACTGAACGGGACGGTCAAGCGGGCCCGGGTGTTCGCGCACCTGAAGGGGCTGAAGGCGGATGTGGTCATGCTCCAGGAGACACACCTGAAGGTGGCAGACCAGGTAAGATTGAGGAAGGGGTGGGTAGGTCAGGTGTTTCACTCGGGCTGGATGCCAAAAATCGGGGGGTGGCGATCTTGGTGGGAAAGAAGGTGTCGTTCGAGGCGTTGAGCATTGTGACAATGGCGGCAGGTATGTAATGGTAAGTGGTAAGCTGCAAGGGGAGAGGGTGGTGCTGGTCAATGTGTACGCCCCGAACTGGCACGATGCGGGTTTTATGCGGCGCATGTTGGGTCGAATCCCGGACTTGGAAGTGGGGAGCCTGATAATGGGGGGGGGGGGGGGACTTTAATACGGTGTTGGATCCGGCACTGGATCGCTCCAAGTCTAGGACGGGTAGGAAGCCGGCGGCGGCTAAGGTGCTGAGGGGGTTTATGGACCAGATGGGAGGGGTGGACCCTTGGAGATTTGCAAGGCCGGGGGCTCGGGAATTTTCATTCTTCTCGCATGTTCATAAGGCCTATTCCCGGATCGACTTCTTTATTATGAGTAGGGCGCTGATAGTGAGAGTAGAGGATACCGAGTACTCGGCGACAGCCATTTCGGATCACGCCCCGCATTGGGTAGACCTAGAGCTGGGGGAGGAGAGGGACCAGCACCCGTTGTGGCGCTTGGAGGTGGGGCTGTTGGCGGACGAGGAGGTGAGTGAGCGGGTCCGAGGAAGCATAGAGAGATACCTGGAGGCCAATGATAACGGGGAGGTCCGAGTGGGGATGGTATGGGAGGCGCTGAAGGCGGTGGTTAGGGGGGAGCTGATTTCCATTAGGGCCCACAAGGAGAGGAGAGAACAGAGGGAGAGGCTGGTGGGGGAGATGGTGAGGGTAGGCAGGAGGTATGCGGTGGTGCCTGAGGAGGGACTGTTGAGGGAGAGGCGCAGCCTCCAGGCCGAATTCGACCTGTTGACCACCAGGAAGACAGAGGTGCAGTGGAGAAAGGCCCAGGGGGCGATTTACGAGTATGGGGAAAAGGCAAGCCGGATGCTGGCGCATCAGCTTCGGAAGCGGGACGCAGCTAGGGAGATGGGAGTAGTTAAGGACAGGGGAGGGAGTGTGGTGCGGAGTGGGGTTGGCATCAATGGGGTCTTCAGGGACTTTTATGAGGAATTGTACCGATCTGAGCCCCCACTGGAGGAGGGAGGGATGGGCCGCTTTCTGGACCAAGTGAGGTTTCCGAAGGTGGAGGAGGGACTGGTAGCGGGATTGGGGGCCCCGATTGGGCTGGAGGAGCTGACCAAAGGGATAGGGAGCATGCGGGCGGGGAAGGCACTGGGGCCGGATGGTTTCCCAGTCGAATTCTACAAGAAATATGTGGACCTGTTGGGCCTGTTGCTAGTTAGGACCTTCAATGAGGCAAGGGAGGGGGGTGCTTTGCCCCCGACGATGTCCCGGGCACTGATCTCCTTGATCCTGAAACGGGACAAGGATCCCCTGCAGTGTGGGTCTTACAGGCCGATTTCGCTGTTAAATGTAGATGCCAAGGTGCTGGTGAAGGTCTTAGCCACGAGAATTGAGGATTGTGTGCCGCAGGTGATCCACGAAGACCAGACGGGATTCGTGAAGGCGAGGCAGTTGAACGCGAATGTGCGGAGGCTCCTGAACGTGATTATGATGCCGGCGATAGAGGGGGGGGCGGAGATAGTGGTGGCGATGGACGCTGAGAAGGCCTTCGATAGGGTAGAGTGGGGTACCTGTGGGAGGTGCTGAAGCGGTTCGGGTTTGGGGAGGGGTTCGTCAGGTGGGTTAGGCTGTTGTATGAGGTCCCGATGGCGAGTGTGGCCACGAACAAGAGGAGGTCTGAGTACTTTCGGTTGCATTGTGTGACGAGGCAGGGGTGTCACCTGTCCCCCCTGCTCTTCGCACTGGCGATTGAACCCCTGGCTATGGCACTGAGGGAGTTGAGGAACTGGAGGGGGTTAATGCGGGGTGGGGAGGAGCATAGGGTGTCGCTCTATGCGGACGACTTGCTGCTGTATGTGGCGGACCCGGTGGGGGGGAATGCCGGAGGTAATGAGGATCCTCAGGGAGTTCGAGGATTTCTCAGGGTACAAGCTCAACATGGGGAAGAGCGAGTTGTTCGTGGTTCACCCAGGGGACCAGGAGAGGGGGATTGGCGAGCTCCCACTAAAAAGGGCGGAGAGGAGCTTCAGGTACTTGGGGGTCCAGGTGGCCAGGAGCTGGGGGGCCCTGCATAGACTCAATTTCACGAGGCTAGTGGAGCAAATGGAGGAGGAGTTTAAGAGGTGGGACGCGCTGCCGCTGTCCCTGGCTGGTACGGTGCAGTCAGTGAAGATGACAGTGCTCCCAAGGTTTTTGTTCCTGTTCCAGTGCCCTCCCCATTTTTATCCCGAGGACCTTCTTTGGGCGGGTCAACAGGAGCATAACGGGGTTTGTGTGGGCGGGACTCCGAGGGTGAGAAGGGTGTTCCTGGAGCGGAGTAGGGATGGGGGGGGAGCTGGCGCCGCTGCCGCTCCCTCCAATGAGGTATATCACGAGCCCGGTGGTGGCTACCCTCAAAATTTGGGGGCAGTGGAGGCGGCACAGGGGGGAAGTTGGGGCCTCGGTGTGGACCCCAATACGGGGGAACCACCGGTTTGTCCCAGGGAAAATAGATGGAGGGTTTTTGGGGTGGCATGGGACAGGGATACGAAGGTTGGGGGACCTGTTTGTGGACGGGAGGTTCACGAGCCTGGGTGAACTGGAGGAGAAGTATGGGCTCCCCCCGGGGAACACCTTCAGAAGTGCCTCACGGGAGACTGCTGAGTAAAATAAGGGCCCATGGTATTCGAGGCAAGGTACTAACATGGACTGACGATTGGCTGTCAGGCAGAAGGCAGAGAGTTGGGATAAAAGGTTATTTTTTAGAATGGCAACCGGTGGCGAGTGGTGTCCCGCAGGGTTCAGTGTTGGGGCCACAGCTGTTCTCTTTATATATTAACGATCTAGATGATGGGGCTGGGGGCATTCTGGCAAAATTTGCCGATGATACAAAGATAGGTGGAGGGGCAGGTAGTATTGAGGAGGTGGGGAGGCTGCAGAAAGATTTAGACAGTTTAGGAGAGTGGTCCAAGAAATGGCTGATGAAATTCAACGTGGGCAAGTGCGAGGTCTTGCACTTTGGAAAAAAGAATAGAGGCATGGACTATTTTCTAAACGGTAACAAAATTCATAATGCTGAAGTGCAAAGGGACTTGGGAGTCCTAGTCCAGGATTCTCTAAAGGTAAACTTGCAGGTGGAGTCCGTAATTAAGAAAGCAAATGCAATGTTGTCATTTATCTCAAGAGGCTTGGATTATTAAAGCAGGAATGTACTTCTGAAGCTTAATAAAGCACTAGTTAGGCCCCATTTAGAATACTGTGAGCAATTTTGGGCCCCACACCTCAGGAAGGACATACTGGCACGGGAGCGGGTCCAGCGGAGATTCACACGGATGATCCCAGGAATGGTAGGCCTAACATACGATGAACGTCTGAGGATCCTGGGATTATATTCATTGGAGTTTAGGAGGTTGAGGGGAGATCTAATAGAAACTTACAAGATAATGAATAGCTTAGATAGGGTGGACGTAGGGAAGTTGTTTCCATTAGCAGGGGAGACTAGAACCCAGGGGCACAGCCTTAGAATAAAAGGGAGTCACTTTAGAACAGAGATGAGGAGACATTTCTTCAGCCAGAGAGTGGTGGGTCTGTGGAATTCATTGCCACAGAGGGCGGTGGAGGCCGGGACGTTGTGTGTGTTTAAGACAGAAGTTGATAAATTCTTGATTTCTCGAAGAATTAAGGGCTATGGAGAGAGAGCGGGTAAATGGAGTTGAAATCAGCCATGATTGATTGGTGGAGTGGACTCAATGGGCCGAATGGCCTTACTTCCGCTCCTATGCCTTATGGTCTTATATTTACAGGTAAGGGCGTTTGCCAGGTGGCAAGTGGTGGAATTCCCGTGGTTGCTGCCACGCACAGTACAGGACAGGGTGCTCTTGGGGGGGTGGGTGGGAGTGGGGAAGATCTCGGAAACTTACCAGGTGATGCAGGAGGAGGAGGAGGCCTCGGTGGTGGAGTTGAAAGGTAAGTGGGAGGAGGAGTTGGGGGAGGAGATCGAGGAGGGGACGTGGGCAGATGCCCTAGGGAGGGTGAACTCTTCCTCTTCGTGCGCGAGGCTCAGCCTCATACAGTTTAAGGTACTGCAGGCGGTGGCAACCGTTCTTGGACTTCCTGGCAGAACGATAGACAATGGTCAGCAGCAGCAGCAACCCCGGGGGGGGGGGGTTGTTTATTTGCCCTGGGGGATCTGAGGGGGTGTATATATTTGCTATGTTTGCTTTGTGTTAAACTCGGGGTGTTAATTTATTATTTATGTATAAGGGGGGAGGGGGGTACGGGGGTTGTTTTAATTTGTTCTGCAGCAATGCATCAAATTGCAATGATTTGAGGCAAGACTGTGTGTTTGGCTGTTTGGTATGGAAAGGACACCATACGTGTGGTATTTTTATTTCTACTGTTGTGCAACATTACTGTAGGCACTTCGATTCAGTTAGCGAGGATTACTTAAAGCCCATACAGTTGTCTTTCTCCCATTACCAGGAGCAACATCTGACCTGCATTCCTGGTTTGCCATTGATTCCGGGAAGTCCGTCCAAACCCGGGGCTCCCTCTTGACCTTGTCGACCGACAACACCTCTGGGACCCGGGGGCCCGACAGGACCCTGCGCAGCAAGCACAAAAAAAAATGGCATTAGTTAAACTTTACAATGTTCTGAATTGCAACAGTGTTGGAATGCATCATGCGTAATATTCACCTTTGTACCGGTAGACCATACAACATGGTCCAGCGGGATATTGTGGTCCCGCCGAAATAAAAGGCAATGTAAATGACCCACCACTTCTGACTGGGGGAGGGGGGTGAGGGAGGGGGTATGCTGCGTCGGGGCCTGAAAAACCTGGCCGCGCTGCCGTTGCTGTATTGGTGAATGAATGCATCGATGCAGATTTACATTTACAGTCAAAACTTACCGGGGGGCCTCGGCTGCCTTGCATTCCGTGGGAACCGGTTTTGCCTTTTCGCCCCTAGACCCAAAAAAAGGAAAGGGTTAAAGGAAGGAGAGGCTTGCGTTTGTATAGCACCTTTTCTAATTCTGCCCTGATGAGTGCGAGACTAAAAACTTTGACAGCATGGCTCTTTTTTCAGCAACACTCAAGCTCGGTACTACCAAAGGACTAATCTGAATACTCCAGACATATCCATCAAATGGAAAATGTGAACTTGGAAATAGTGGCCAACTGATTTAAATTCCAGAGTGAGAACGCATTCAAGATCTACATTTTCTAAAAGACAGAAGTTCAGGGGAGTCATGGCTGAACCTTTGTAAAAACTCTGGTACGGTCACAACTAGAGTACTGCATTCAGTTGTGGTCACCATAGTTTAAGAAGGATTTGGGGGTCCTTGTGAGGGTGCAGAGGAGAATTACCAGAATGGTCCCCGGGGTGAGGGGCTTTAGCAACAAGGTGCGGTTGGAGAATCCGAGGTCGTTGTCTTTGGAGGAGATTGAGGTTTAGATAAAGGAGACAAAGAAAAGCTGTTCCCATTAGCTGATGGTACAAGGATTTGGGGTACAAAGAACAAAGAAAAGTACAGCACAGGAACAGGCCCTCCGGCCCTCCAAGCCTGTGCCGACCATGCTGCCCGACTAAACTACAATCTTCTACACTTCCTGGGTCCGTATCCTTCTATTCCCATCCTATTCATGTATTTGTCAAGATGCCCCTTAAATGTCACTATCGTCCCTGCTTCCACCACCTCCTCCGGCAGCGAGTTCCAGGCACCCTCTGTGTAAAAAACTTGCTTCGTACATCTCCTCTAAACCTTGCCCCTCTCACCTTAAACCTATGCCCCCTAGTAATTGATCCCTCCACCTGGGGAAAAGTCTCTGACCATCTGGGTACACAGATTGAAACCTTTGGGCAGGAGATGCAGGTGGGAAGACGGGGAAGAATTTCTTTACGCAGCGAGCAGCGATGACCTGGAACTCGCTGTCCACGAGGGCGGGGAGTGGAAGCAAAGACAACAAAAGATTTCAAGAGCAAATTGGTTGGAGGGCCATACGCCTGCAGGGCTATCGGCATGGAGCGGGAGAATGGGACTGACTGGATTGCACTGTCGAGGGCTGGCATGGAGTTGGTGGGCCAAATGGCCTCGTCCTGTGATACCTCTGCAAATGCTGCAGAATGCTGCAGTAGGAGATTGTACACGGAGCGTCGTAAGGCACTTTGCACATCTGGGGCGGGATTCTCCGGTTTCGGACGCTGACATCGTGTTCGGCGATCGGCCGGAAATTCCCCGTTTGCTACAAAATCGGCCGCTTCCGCGATGCTCCGCCCCTTCCAAAGCGCCGTGCTCTAGGAGTGCGCCGCACGTCATATTGATGGCCTCAGGACGGTAGCTCCCGATTCTGCGCTCCCTCCCGGCCGGGTTCCCGACGGCGTGGGTCTCGCGTGCTATTTCCTTTCGTGAACTCGGCACTGGGGCTGCGGACTCAGCTCAGCGTCGCCGCAGTCGGGGGGGAGAGCTGATCCGCGGGACGGGGGGGGGGGGGGTGCTTTGGCAGGGGCTGGGGGCACTGGGGGGGGGGGGGGATGGTCCTGGGGTGGCATGCCTGACCAAAGGAGGGGCCGTATTTGGCAGGCTGGGTCCGCGGCCGGCGCCATGTTGCACGGCCCCGCCGCTGCAGGCCGCCGCTAGGCGCGGCCACGGACCCGGCAATTCTCCGGGTCGTGTCGGCAGCTGGGGCCGGGAGCCGTACGCTGCCCCCCAACCAGACGGAGGATCGGGGGAGGTTTTGTGCCGATTTTCTGGTCGTAAAACGCCACCGTTCCCACGCCGGCTTCAAGACATAGCCCGAAAATCGGAGAACCTTCCTCCAACCTCTCTGCCTCCCAAATGTCTCAGGCACAGATCAAGGAGAGAATCCCTTTAAAATAACAAACAACAAAGGGAAGGTTAACCTCAAGCCTTGATTCAGTGGAGTTTGGATGCCACACAAACTAAAATGTTATGTGGAACAGGATTATTGTTTCCCCCCCCCCCCCGACGGGAATTCTTTCCACTGACATGCCTTCCGGCAGAGGGAATATTTCTGCCAAGCCGACATGATGCGTTGTGCTTTGGCTTTCTCCCATGTCTTATCCATGACTTATCATTCAATAAACTGCTGACTGTTGATGCAATGACCTTACACAATATCACTCCAACGCCAATCGTCGTCTGACCTGCCAAACATGCGGGGCAGAATTCTCTCCCCCCCCCCCCCCCCACGCCGGGTGGGGGAATCGCCGGGGCACCGCGCGTGTCCCGCCACGCCGCCCCGACGCGATTCTCCCAACCCCCCCCAAACCGGCGCGGCGAGAATCTCGGCTGGTCGCTGGGAGAATCGCCACTCGCCGTTTGTAACGGGCAAGCGGCGATTCTCCGGGCCAGGTGGGCCGAGCGGCCTGCCCAATACGATTGGGCTCCCGCCTGCGCCGGCCACACCTGGTCACTGCCGGCGGGAACAGTGCGGGAATTGCTGGGGGGGGGGGGGGGCCTCAAATGGGGTCTGGCCCGCGATCGGTGCCCACCGATCGGCGGGCCGGCCTCTCTGAAGGAGGACCTCCTTTCCTCCGCCGCCCCGCAAGATCCGCCCGACATCTTCTTGCGGGGCGGCCTCGGGGTGGACGGCAACTGCGCATGCGCGGGTGACGTCATTTACGCGCCGCCGCATTTACGCGGTGCCACGAGCCGGCGCGCGTAAATGACGCGGCGCCGCTCCTAGCCCCCCGGGGGCAGGAGAATAGGGGGATTGGGAGCGGCCTCCGACACCGGAGTGCAACACTCCGGTTTTCACTCCGGCGTCGGCACTTAGACTCCCGATGGGAGAATTGTGCCCGCTCTCTTTGGTTATGTCTATTGGAATGCCATTCGCAGTATTCTGTAGTAAAGGAGAAGCGTATTGCTTCTTCTGTAACAGCTTCTCTCATGTCAGCTGACCCCTTCTATCCTGTCAGTATCACGTCATGTCAATTCCTGACATATTCTATAAATATGTCAGGAATAAACAAATGACTAGGGTAAGAGTAGGGCCAGTCAAGGACAGTAGTGGGAAGTTGTGCTTGGAGTCCGAGGAGATAGGAGAGGTGCTAAATGAATATTTTTCGTCAGTGTTCACACAGGAAAAAGACAATGTTGTCGAGGAGAATACTGAGATTCAGGCTACTAGACTAGAAGGGCTTGAGGTTCATAAGGAGGAGGTGTTAGCAATTCTGGAAAGTGTGAAAATAGTTAAGTCCCCTGGGCTGGATGGGATTTATCTTAGGATTCTCTGGGAAGCTAGGGAGGAGATTGCTGAGCCTTTGGCTTTGATCTTTAAGTCATCTTTGTCTACAGGAATAGTGCCAGAAGACTGGAGGATAGCAAATGTTGTCCCCCTTGTTCAAGAAGGGGAGTATAGACAACCCCGGTAACTATAGACCAGTGAGCCTTACTCCTGTTGTGGGCAAAATCTTGGAACGGTTTATAAGAGATAGGATGTATAATCATCTGGAAAGGAATAATTTGATTAGAGATAGTCAACACGGTTTTGTGAAGGGTAGGTCGTGCCTCACAAACCTTATTGAGTTCTTTGAGAAGTTGAACAAACAGGTGGATGAGGGTGAAGCAGTTGATGTGGTGTATATGGATTTCAGTAAAGCGTTTGATAAGGTTCCCCACGCTACTGCAGAAAATACGGAGGCATGGGATTCAGGGAGATTTAGCAGTTTGGATCAGAAATTGGCTAGCTGGAAGAAGACAAAGGGTGGTGGTTGATGGGAAATGTTCAGACTGGAGTCAAGTTACTAGTGGTGTACCACAAGGATCTGTTTTGGGGCCACTGCTGTTTGTCATTTTTATAAATGACCTGGAGGAGGGCGTAGAAGGATGGGTGAGTAAATTTGCCAATGACACTAAAGTCGGTGGAGTTGTGGACAGTGCGGAAGGATGTTACAAGTTACAGAGGGACATAGATAAGCTGCAGCGCTGGGCTGAGAGGTGGCAAATGGAGTTTAATGCAGAAAAGTGTGAGGTGATTCATTTTGGAAGGAATAACAGGAAGACAGAGTACTGGGCTAATGGTAAGATTCTTGGCAGTGTGGATGAGCAGAGAGATCTCGGTGTCCATGTACATAGATCCCTGAAAGTTGCCACCCAGGTTGAGAGGGTTGTTAAGAAGGCGTACGGTGTGTTAGCTTTTATTGGTAGAGGGATTGAGTTTCGGAGCCATGAGGTCATGTTGCAGCTGTACAAAACTCTGGTGCGGCCGCATTTGGAGTATTGCGTGCAATTCTGGTCGCCGCATTATAGGAAGGATGTGGAAGCATTGGAAAGGGTGCAGAGGAGATTTACCAGAATGTTGCCTGGTATGGAGGGAAGATCTTATGAGGAAAGGCTGATGGACTTGAGGCTGTTTTCGTGTTAAGAGGTGACTTAATTATCATAGAATTTACAGTGCAGAAGGAGGCCATTCGGCTCATCGAGTCTGCACCGGCTCTTGAAAAGAGCACCCTACCCAAGGTCAACACCTCCACCCTATCCCCCATAACCCAGTAACCCCACCCAACACTAAGGGCAATTTATCATGGCCAATCCACTTAACCCGCACATCTTTGGACTGTGGGAGGAAACCGGAGCACCCGGAGGAAACCCACGCACACACGGGGAGGATGTGCAGACTCCGCACAGACAGTGACCCAAGCCGGAATCGAACCTGGGACCCTGGAGCTGTGAAGCAATTGTGCTATCCACAATGCTACCGTGCTACCCACGGTATTGAGGCATACAAGATTATCAGAGGATTGGATAGGGTGGACAGTGAGAGCCTTTTTCCTCGGATGGTGATGTCTAGCATGAGGGGACATAGCTTTAAATTGAGGGGAGATAGAAAAAAGGACAGATGTCAGAGGTAGGTTCTTTACTCAGAGAGTAGTAAGGGCGTGGAATGCCCTGCCTGCAACAGTAGTGGACTCGCCAACACTAAGGACATTCAAATGGTCATTGGATAGACATATGGACGATAAGGGAATAGTGTAGATGGGCTTTAGAGTGGTTTCACAGGTCGGCGCAACATCGAGGGCCGAAGGGCCTGTACTGCGCTATAATGTTCTATGGGGCTGGACCTTGCGGAAGCAACACCGCCATTGGCTGGCGGTGGGATCTTTCAGTCCTGCCGCTGTCAGTGGGCATTCTTGTTGGTTGCACCCTCTGCCACTGGGGAACCTCCGGCTGGGCGGAGTCACGGTCGTTGGGACTGGAAGACCCTGCCTGCGGGAATGGCCGGAAAATTCAGCCAATGGGATAATGACCAAATATTCTGTTTTTTGTGACGTTGGTGGAGGAAATTATTGTCCAGGTCACCGGTGACAACTGGTCGTCCTCGGAATAGTCCCATCCAAAAAATGACGGCCGGGATTCTCCGTAGCCCAATGGCAAAATCGAGAACAGCGGAGAATGGCTCCCGCGCCAAAATCGCGGCAGGCGCCGGATTGACACCGGTTGGCGTTTCTCCGCCCGCTCCAAATCGGTGTCTTCGGGACTCGCGCCGCGCGCAGTTGTAACGTCGTTGGCTCATCATCAGCGATGATCACCCGTGATGCTCCGCTTCCGATGGGCTGAGTTCCCGATGGCGCGGGCCACGTGTGGTCCCAGCGGTCGTGAGCCTGGCGTACCGGCTGTGGACAGTGCCCAGCGCCGCCACACTCGGACGGGATCCGTGCCACGGGCCAGTGGGATTCCTGGGGCAGAGGTGGGGGCTGGCCAGGAGATGGGCTGTGGGGTTGGGCGGGTATTCGGTCCAGCATGGCCGGCGCCATGTTTTCCGGCGCGACCGGTGGGGGCGTAGCCGTGGGCGGCTGCAGCTTGTCCAGCCCTGCGCATGTGCGGCCCGGGACCCGCCGATTCTCCGGCCGTTTTCCGTGCATTCCGCGGGTGCTCCGCACGGAACCGTGCTCGCCCCTAACCGGTACCGGATTCGGTGAGGGTTTTGCGTCGATTTTCCCGTCGTGGAACACCGCGGATTCTCCGTTGGTCCAGGCACTTAGCCTCAGAAACGGAGAATATCCCTATATCTCGGACGGTGCTGCACTCCTTCAATACTGCACAGAATTGTCAACCTGGATTCCTGGGGCGTTGGGTGTGTGGGCAGGCTCTATTCAATGCCTGACAAACTTTGAAAGGAATATGGGTGAAAACCTGCTTGTCACATCAGCCAAGGAGGTGGAGCAGCATTACCAGAATTGTTACCAGAGGGGCAAATGTGGGAATGAATTAAAGCTGTTAGAGAATGGAATGCTTTGTCACAAGTGGTTATTGGGGCTGCACAGAAGAAGTCCCTTGAAATGGGACTGATTGTGGACCTTAAAAGACTGAGCATCGATCTATATTGGACAGAAGCAGAGAAACCAGACCAAGTGCAATATTCCAAATCTCCCCCTTTTGCAAGTTCATTTTCAGGATTAGAAGCTGTACGAAACAACAGGGCAGAAGGTTGATCTGCCGTCACCTACCTCTTGACCCTTGGAACCTTTGTCACCGAGTTTACCTGGGGGTCCAGGATTACCCTAGAAGTTCAAAACAAACAATTAAAGGAATTATCCGTAAGGCTGCATCCGGCGTAAGTCAGCATTTTTACGACATGAAATGTGGAATCAATTACTGTAACGTTTCCCATCCAGATCCCCCCCCCCCGCCTCCCCACTGCACAATCGCAGGGGTAATTCAAAACTTGTGGTTTACACAGCAGAATGAAGAAATGCCAATTCTCCAATAAAATGGTTTTTTTTTTAGCTCAGGGATTGTTTACATCAAGCTCGTGGACTTTTATTAAGTTTTAATCTGCACTTACTGGTAAACCTTGCTGGCCATGTTTTCCTCTCCCACCATCCAGTCCTTGCTGACCCTGTAATTGAACATATGCCTGTTAATGCTAACGTGCCAAATCTTACTGAGTTTACAATACTTTGGGCGTTTTAAATTCAAACCCCCAAATAGCGCCATGCCTGTTTATCGTGCACTGCCTACTGTGCTCGTTAAACGCAGACATAAATTCTTTTTAAAAATTGAGATGGTACAGCGTAGTTTCTCTAATTGCGTGGCCTCTTGCAATAATCCTTCGGTTCTCAGTGACTGCTAAATAAATCAGGGGCATTGATGCATCTATTGCTTCGAGGCAGTAGGCTGCGATTGGCCCGCAGTGCTTGCCCCAGGTTTGCTCTCTCAACCCCGACAAGTGGCCAATCCTTACACATGCCTACGCAACATCGACAAACTGCGTTCGGAGGAGATCACAGGTTTAGGGGAGGGCGAGGTGGCGGAGGGCTTTGAAAACAGGGATGAGGATTTTAAAACGGAGGAGTTGCCTGTCCAGCAGCCAGCGCAGGTCACCTGGCACGGAGGTGGTGGGAGGGCGGGGCCTGGGGCGAGTCAGGGTGCGGGCTGTTGAGCTTTGGACTAGCTCAGGTTTTCAGAGGGGGCGAGGCGGGACCTCAGCCAGAGGGAGCATTGGAATAGCCGAGTCTGCACACAACAAAGGAAAACGGGTGAGGGTTTCAGCAGTGGATGAGCTGAGGCACAGGAAGAGTGGTCTGAAAGCTGCAGCTGTAGATTTTGAGAATGAATTGGAAACTGGACGTTTGGAGGAGAACAGGAGGGGGAATGTCTAAACAGTTGCATGGATGAAGGTTGCAGATGCATCTGTGGACATCCCGCACAGAGATGATAATTGCCACGTCAGCTATCTAAAAGCCTACCTGCGACACACAGGGGGGATTCTCCGCCATCTGCTGCCGGTAGCTGCGTTCCCAATGTGGTAGGGAATCTCGTATCGAGCAACAAATGGGATCGGTGTCCAGCAAAGCTCCGGTCACCCGAGGGCGTCGGCATCGAGGTTCATACCCCGCGCTAACTGGGAGGATGGGGGTCATTTCAACCCATTTGCATCCTAATATCGAGCTAGACACTGGATTTTCCATGTTCCCGTGATTCCATGACCCTCTTGGCCAGGATTCGCTTGAGCGTGCATTGCGCAAGCACTTGCCAACATAGCCCTAACATTGTGCACCTTTTGGTGGGCCAACGGGGTAATTACTTAATGTAGGTGCCCTCAAAATCCATTGGAGGACCCCCTCCCCACACAACACAAAAAACAACTAGCTATGATTGAGAGATCTTAACCGCACCAAAAGCAGTTAAGTGCTTTCTGCTGAGAAAAATAGATGAAAGCACTTAACTCTGAGCTGTTTATAAACACTGAGGTTAGGTTCAAAGAAAGATACTTGACATGCTTTCAAGTATGAAGGGAAATAAAAATAAACAATCCAGACGCTGGCTGCCTGGAAGCTATTACCCTGTCAATTACAGCCTACTAAAAGCTATTTCTCTTTGGAAATGAATGGAAGCTTTGCATATCAAAGGATTTGAGGAAGTTTAAAGCCTTTTGATGTGGCTTTATATGAAGTAACAGCTGCTGCTTTCTACACCTCTGTCTGAAGCAGCACTTGTAAGAGACAGATGAGTGAAAAGCAGTGATTTTTCAATGCCTCTGCCTGGACTGCTCTTTAGATTCCAGGCAGGGGTGACTGATGGGGATGGAGGCGGGCGGTTTTCTGACATGGGGATGTCTCTTATATGGGGGAGTCTGCTGGGGGGGTCTGATGAAGGTCGCTGGTGGGGAGTCAGGGGGGGGGGGGTTGCTGGTGACTTTCATGTGTGCATGCTGCGGGGGTGGGGGTGGGGGAGGTGACCCATCAATTCTTGTAGGGGGTGGGGAGGCTGACCCTACTTGTCAGCAGGATGGGGGGGGGGGGGAGGAGAGGGGTGCGGAGCAGCAGGATTTGAATTGCAGGGGCGGGGGTGGTGGGGGTGGGGGGTGGGCAGGCCCCGGACCTCAGTATTGGGCTGCCTGCTCAAAATGGCGGCCTGATCGCGGGATTCGGAACGGAATTTCTCGCGCTCCTCCCCATGCACAAGGTTTCATGGCAAGAGTGCGGGAATTGCACCTGGGCACAAGGATATTCAGTATGGAGGGTGTACACACCCTCCCAAATGGAGACTCCGGCCCGCACACTCATTTCCAGATTGCTATTTTATCTACTTACTTTGTGCGTCCTGGGCCAGCCCCTATTCACTGCCAGTTTCCCCAATCATTAAACCCCAGTTCAGTCCATGTGAAATGAAATGAAAATCGCTTATTGTCACAAGTAGGCTTCAAATGAAGTTACTGTGAAAAGCCCCTAGTCGCCACATTCCGGCGCCTGTTCGGGGAGGCTGGTACGGGAATTGAACCGTGCTGCTGGCCTGCCTTGGTCTGCTTAAAAAGCCAGCTATTTAGCCCTGTGCTAAACCAGCCCCTACAGAACACGAGCCAGCCAGGAGTCGAATCTGGAATCGAACCTGTAATCTCCTGATCCGTAGTCGGGCGCGTTATCCATTGCGCCACTAACATGTGACTGCATTAGCTCATTTATACATTGATCAGATCACGGTAGCACAGTAGTTAGCACAGTTGCTTCACAGCGCCAGGGTCCCGGGTTCAATTCCCGGCTTGGGTCACTGTCTGTGCGGAGTCTGCACGTTCTCCCCCGTGTCTGCGTGGGTTTCCTTCCGGGTGCTCCGGTGTCCCAAAAGACGTGCCTGTCAGGTGAATTGGACATTCTGAATTCTCTCTCCGTGTACCCGAACAGGCGTCGGAATGTGGCGACTAGGGGCTTTTCACAGTAACTTCATTGCAGTGTTAATGTAAGCCCACTAATAATAAATAATAATAAAGATCATTATTATAAAGAATTTCGTCTCTAAAACTGTGTCAACCAGCAGAATGTAGCCAGGGCGGCTAAGTTCAAAGACCCGAATAGTATTATGTCTGTTTATTGTGTCTTGCCATCTGTTCTCATTAAATGCACAGGTAACTTTAAAAGAAAACTGAGATAGGAAATCAATTTAATGCAGGTGTCTACTGACAGTTTGTGAGGAGTCAGCATGATTGACTCAAACACAGATCCCCGATTTAATTCAGCAGTCTGCTTACCCATTCTTCCTCACGGCCTTCAATGCATTGGGGGCTTTCTCTCTCCCATTTTAATCATTCCAGCAGGAACAGCCAGGCCTACAGCAGCCAAGGCCCTAAGCTCTGCAACTCCCTCCTTCAGCATCTCCCTCCCACACCTCCATTAAGGCCCTTCTTGAAACCCACCTCTTTGACCAAGTCTATGGCCAGCTATCCAAATATCTCCTTATGTGGTTGGATGACAAATTCTATTTGATAACCCCATTGCTCCACGTTAAAGGCGCTCTACAAAAATACAAGTTGTTGTTGTCTGCCCGCTGACTCTGCCGTCAGCATTGTCACAGCCAAATGCAACGCTCTTATCAACCCACCGTGGCCCTTAAAAGCGAAGGTAACCTTTGTGATCAACATCTTTTGCTCTATCGCCCATGAATTGATGAGTGTAGAATTTTGCAACTCAGTAATTTGGGAGCTCAAGGACAAATTCTGCCCCGTTAAAAACTTTACTGGCTAGTTAACTGTAAAAGCTTCATTGGCTAGTTCACTGTAAAAGCTTCACTGGCTATTTAACTGTAAAAGCTTCATTGGCTAGTTAACTGTAAAAGCTTCACTGGCTATTTAACTGTAAAAGCTTCATTGGCTAGTTCACTGTAAAAGCTTCACTGGCTATTTAACTGTAAAAGCTTCATTGGCTAGTTCACTGTAAAAGCTTCACTGGCTATTTAACTGTAAAAGCTTCATTGGCTAGTTAACTGTAAAAGCTTCACTGGCTAGTTCACTGTAAAAGCTTCACTGGCTATTTAACTGTAAAAGCTTCATTGGCTAGTTCACTGTAAAAGCTTCACTGGCTAGTTCACTGTAAAAGCTTCACTGGCTATTTAACTGTAAAAGCTTCACTGGCTAGTTAACTGTAAAAGCTTCACTGGCTAGTTAACTAAAAGCTTCACTGGCTATTTAACTGTAAAAGCTTCACTGGCTAGTTCACTGTAAAAGCTTCACTGGCTATTTAACTGTAAAAGCTTCACTGGCTAGTTAACTGTAAAAGCTTCACTGGCTAGTTAACTAAAAGCTTCACTGGCTATTTAACTGTAAAAGCTTCACTGGCTATTTAACTGTAAAAGCTTCACTGGCTATTTAACTGTAAAAGCTTCATTGGCTAGTTCACTGTAAAAGCTTCACTGGCTATTTAACTGTAAAAGCTTCATTGGCTAGTTCACTGTAAAAGCTTCACTGGCTAGTTCACTGTAAAAGCTTCACTGGCTATTTAACTGTAAAAGCTTCACTGGTTAGTTAACTGTAAAAGCTTCACTGGCTATTTAACTGTAAAAGCTTCACTGGTTATTTAACTGTAAAAGCTTCACTGGCTAGTTAACTAAAAGCTTCACTGGCTATTTAACTGGAAATGCTTCACTGGCTATTTAACTGTAAAAGCTTCACTGGCTATTTAACTGTAAAAGCTTCACTGGCTATTTAACTGGAAATGCTTCACTGGCTAGTTAACAGTAAAAGCTTCACTGGCTAGTTAACTAAAAGCGTCACTGGCTATTTAACTGTAAATGCTTCAATGGCTATTTAACTGTAAAAGCTTCACTGGCTAGCTCACTGTAAAAGCTTCACTGGCTATTTAACTGTAAAAGCTTCACTGGCTATTTAACTGTAAAAGCTTCACTGGCTATTTAAGTCATGTGCCTTGAGTGACGGCCGTTTGCTGGAGCAAGATACAGGCAGGGGTGGCCACTTGTACAGGAGGGTGGGACAGGACGATACTGAGAGAAATGGTGAATAACCTACAATATAACCAGGGTCTCCAGGCTCGCCTCTGTCTCCTCGATCCCCAACAGTGCCCTGCAAAAATAAGACACGCGGACTTTTGATTAGTTGAGTTTTCGTTTTCCTCTTTCACAACTAGCAATATTTTCAGGAACTGAGAAGAATGCGAGGTGATCCGTTTTGAAACACAGGAGCTTGACAGGTTAGATGCTGAGGAATTGTTTCCCCTGGCTGGTGAATCTAAAACACGGGGCATAGTCTCAGAACAGAGATTGTTTTGAACTGAGAGTAGGGGAAATCTCTTCATTCAGAGGGATGTGACGATTTGAAATTGCTACTCAGAGAGTGAGGGATGTTCAGTTTTTTAGATTCCAGACAGATGTTAATAGATTTTTGGGTACAAAGGGATTAAGGATACGGGAGTAGTGTGGGAGAGGGACGTTGAGGCAGATGGCCCACCTTGAATGATGGAGCAGGCTCGAATGGTCACCTGGTCTATCCCTGCTCCTGTTCCTTGAACCTGAAAATCAGTATTGGTGCGCGGAGTTTGGGACTTCTTGTTGCTTTTAAAAATTATTTTCTTCTAATTAAGGGTCAATTTAGCCTGACCAATCCACCTACCCTACACACCATTTTGGTTGTGGGGGTGAGGCCCACGCAGACACGGGGAGAATGTGCAAACTCCACACGGACAGTGACCCGGGGCCGGGATAGAACCCGGGTCCTCGGCGCCGCGAGGCCGCAGTGCTAACCGCTGCGTCACTGTGCCGCCCAAGATCTTTTGTTTTAACTTTACTTCTGTCGGGGTGTCAGTTCTGGACTGGTTGGTAGCCCTCATGTCTCTGAGCCAGAAGATTCTAGGTTCAATTCCACTCCAGGACTTAAGCACAAAGAGCTAGGCCGGGACTCCGGTGCAGTACTGAGGGAGTGCTGCCCTGCCTTTCGAGTGGACGTGGAGAGGATGTTTCCACGAGTAGGAAAAACTAGAGCCAGAGGGCACAATCTCAGACTAAAGGGACGAACCTTTAAAACTGAGATGAGGAGGAATTTCTTCAGCCAGAGGGTGGTTAATCTGTGGGACTCTTTGCCGCAGAAGGCTGTGGAGGCCAATTCAGTGTCTCTAAGGCAGAGATAGATAGGTTCTTGATTAATAAGGGGATCAGGGGTTATGGGGAGAAGGCAGGAGAATGGGGATGAGAAAAATATCAGCCATGATTGAATGGTGGAGCAGACTCGATGGGCCGAGTGGCCTAATTCTGCTCCTATGTCTTATGGTCAATATTTGCCCCTCAATGAAACAGATTATCTGATCATTATCAAATTTGCTGTTTGGTGGGATGTTGCTGTGCCCAAATTGGCTGCCACGTTTCCGACATAACAACAGCAGCCACACTTCAAAGGTACTTCAGCGTTCATTTATTGCTTTGAGGCATCAAAGTATAAATGTGAGTCTTTCTTTTTTCGCTGCGTGTGGGACCTTACTGCGTGCAAATGGGCTGCTGTGTTTTCCGCCTCCCAACAGTGATTGCTCCCCATTGGCTGGAAAGCACTTTGAGCCCAGTGGTTGTGAAAGGTGCTACCTAAAGGCAAGTCTTTAAGTCCTGCTTCTTGTTATGGTTTACGACGGTCAGTTTGCAGATATTGCAGTGAATGTCTATTCCGCTAATGGCTGGGGTCCTGGTCCGGAGTGGCGTTGCCTTAGTTTCGTACATAGATAACTGTCAAGTCCAGCACAAGATGGCAAGAGTTAAGTACGTTATTCATAGTTTGCGATTAATGAGAACCTTGGCTAGAACTCATCTAAAGCGCATCTGTTGAGAGTTGGACGTGCGCTAGCCCCGGGCGTTCTGGAAACTATTTCGCAACTGGAAAGTGAGCTGGCTCTGTGATTCACCGCTGACATTACCATCAGGATGTACGCAGCTCGGATTAGTTTGCATCAATTCGCCGAATGAAGATCAGATTTAGGGCATGACTTTGGGGATATGACTGGGGATACACAGAAGCTCGCAGAACGGTCTAGATTCCTCTCAATCCTCGTGGAGACGATACCCCCATTTAGCCTCGGTCAACTTTGCCATTTCAGTTATTATAGGTTTGATCATATAACTGTGCATGTGCCAATCAAGTGCTACACCACGGTGGGGTGGGGGGGGAATGGAGTTAAGGCTATCCTGCATTTGGTACGCTCCCGGCTGAGATAGACATTGCACCGCATGTTCCTTCAGTGCACTCCCGCTATAACCCCTGCAGGAGTGCCGAGGACGACTTGTGCATATTCAGGCTGTGAGATGCAGCTCCCGGGCAATAGCCCAGTCAGTGCTCGCCTATCCTCCACGATTCAGCTCCCCCTGCTGGATATAGACACAGCTGCAAAACTCCTGGGCCTGAATCCACTGGTCTAATTTCTAGAGCAGAACCTCTGCCTGCTCTTGGCCTCAGGCAATGATCCCACCCCCAGGTCCTGGGACTATTGAGACGTTTAGCTCAGGCAGCTGCTGCCTTCTAAGGTGAGAGGAATTTCAGCTGGATGCATACATTCTTCCTAAGCTCTGGAGTAAAGATAAGGCCCAGGAGACTAAGAGGATGTAGGCAGTGGTCTAGTTGACCTGGGACACAGCCTGTCTTGGAAGGAGGGGGGAGGTGGGGGGGGGGGGGGAATCTTGTTTGGTGCAGGAACTCTTAGGGCCATGAGTTTCCAAAGCCCTGTCTCCCTGATGCCCATCGATTGGCGGAAGTGGGGTTCACAATGGGGTCCAGTGTAGGGAAATCCCTGGTTCCCCAAAGGTTGGGGGGGGGGAGGGGATGGGAGAGCGAAGGTAATAGTGTCCCCATATCCCAGAACCCTGCGACAGGTTTTTGTTCTTTAAGGAAGTGCTGAGGGTTTTAGCAAAGGTTGGTATTATGACCGGTTCAGGTTTGGAGGGCCGAAGGGCCTGTTCCTGTGCTGTATTGTTCTTTGTTCTTTAAGGTGGGCACCCAAAGTGTTCATAGATGTTGGGGGTGTCTACTGGATACAAGCCAATCAGATCCCTCATCTATGACGTTGCACGCTCCATCGGGCGTGGGGAGTCAGCAGTGGGGGGCTGGTGTGTCCCTGCTGTGTGCCAGAAACCCTGACACAACCATTTTACAGGCCTTTGCAATCAATGCAAACTGAAAAGGCCAATTGGCCAGTCTTGGCTCAGGAAAAGGAGAACGTCCTGTCGTGTCAGCACCTCGCCATCAGAATATTGAACCCCGGTTTGCTGGACTTTCCGCAGGTTTCCGCATTGCTTACGCGTCACAGCACTCCCAGGTGTCGGTCGATCTTTACTGAAATTCTTCTTCATACCAGCTTCAAATGATCCTTTCAACAGCTTCGTGCCACCCTGCCCTTCTCTCAGAATCTATCTCAAGAAGCAAACGCCTGACACTGGTACAGAGCCTTCTCACTCCCCCCCCGTCGGCCAAATCCTCACTCCTTACATCAGCGTCATCCACCTGAAACATGGGCCGAATTTAATGCCTTCTGCAGGTGGGTTTGGTGATGGAGGGGGATTTAACTGAGCGGGAAGGAGGCAGGTGAAGACCTCTCTGCCTTCCTAACTCTGCCCTGATTAAGTCAGACCTTCCTTCCTGCCCTGCTGACAGTTGAAGCCTTGAAGTGGACAATTTATGACCATTTAAAGGCCTCATTTCACCACCTTGTGGGGGAAGGGGTGAGGGGGGTGGGGGGGGGTGACTCAGCATGCGGGAAGTCCAAAAAGCAAAATGTATTGGGCTTGCTTGTAGGCCTCTGCCGTGGTGGGGAGCCTTGTTCAAAGACACTCAGTGTTTGCTGGTGGGACCCTGTACCCGGAAGTGGGGAGACAGCTGAGAGCCGCCCCACCATCTCCTCTCCCACGATCCCATCCTGTCGTCACCTCCCTGCGGCCTGGGTCCCTGGTGGGTGCATTACTGGCAGCAGCCACCGTCTCCCCAGTGGCGCCCCCGGGCAATGCACAGCCGCCGGCCTCTGATTTTTTTTGATGGGACACGGGCGTCGCTGGCTGTGCCATAATTGCCCTTGAGGGGGCAGTGAAGAGTCAACCACATTGCTGTGGGTCTGAGGGTCACATGTCGGCCAGACCGGGTAAGGACGGCAGATTTCCTTCCCTAAAGGGACATTAGTGAACCAGATGGGGTTTGACGACAATCGACAATGGTTTCCTGGTTGTCATTAGACTTTCAATTCCAGATTTTTATTGAATTCAAATTTCACCATCTAGCGCGGTTTGAACCTGGGTCCCAGAGCATTACTCTGGGTCTCTGAATTACTAGTCCAGTGACAATACCACTATGCACATAAGGGCTTTGCAAACTCATGGCCGACAACCTATGAAGGAACAAAGGTCAAATAATATGGAATTAATACAGGAATATTAGATTAGAAGCTACTTTGGGTAAACTCACAATACCTTGACTAAGCAAAATTGACCAATATGACTCTTATCTAAAGTCCAGTTTTCAGGAATAAATTCCAAATAACATCGATAGAAATTGAATGGGCACCTGCATTATAATATGACCTTTCACCAAATATGGGATCTTACTTTAGGCTGGTCTTTTATTGACCAAATGAACATCTTCAACATAACCATCAGTTGTACGACCCCCAAAATCCCATCCCAAACTGGCGCAGTGGCTAGCACTTCTGCCTCACAGCTCCAGTGTCCCAGGTTCAGTTCCAGCCTTGGGTGATAACCTTACAAATGTGAGGTTATCCATTTTGGTAGGAATAATAGCGAAAGGGATTATTATTTAAATGATAAAAATATTAAAACATGCTGCTGTGCAGAGAGACCTGGGTGTGCAAGTGCATGAGTCGCAAAAAGTTGGTTTACAGGTGCAACAGGTGATTAAGAAGGCAGATGGAGTTTTGTCCCTTCATTGCTAGAGGGATGGAGTTTAAGACTAGGGAGGTTCTGCTGCAATTGTATAAGGTGTTAGTGAGGCCACACCTGGAGTATTGTGTTCAGTTTTGGTCTCCTTACTTGAGAAAGGACGTACTGGCGCTGGAGGGTGTGCAGAGGAGATTCACTAGGTTAATCCCAGAGCTGAAAGGGTTGGATTACGAGGAGAGGTTGAGTAGACTGGAACTGTACTCGTTGGAATTTAGAAGGATGAGGGGGGATCTTATAGAAACATATAAAATGATGAAGGGAATAGATAGGATAGATGTGGGCAGGTTGTTTCCACTGGCGGGTGAAAGCAGAACTAGGGGGCATAGCCTCAAAATAAGGGGAAGTAGATTTAGGACTGAGTTTAGGAGGAACATCTTCACCCAAAGGGTTGTGAATCTATGGAATTCCTTGCCCAGTGAAGCAGTTGAGGCTCCTTCATTAAATGTTTTTAAGATAAAGATAGATAGTTTTTTGAAGAATAAAGGGATTAAGGGTTATGGTGTTCGGGCCGGAAAGTGGAGCTGAGTCCACAAAAGATCAGCCATGATCTCATTGAATGGCGGAGCAGGCTTGAGGGGCCAGATGGCCTACTCCTGCCCCTAGTTCTTATGTTCTTACGTGACTGTCTGTGCGGAGTCTGCACATTCTCCCCGTGTGGGATAGGGTGCAGTGTAGGCTTAAGTAGGATGCTCTTTCCAGGGACCGGTGCAGTCGATGGGCTGAATGGACTCCTTCTGCATTGTAAATTCTATGAAAATCGTTTCAGATTTGTTTGGCTGTTTAAATTGGCTTTAGATCTGTTCTGAATCTCAGACGTTTCACTGACTCAGAAATTTAGGTAATCCTACTTTAATATTTGATGGATATCATTCTTTAACCTCTTTTTGAAAACACTGGATTTGCAACACCCGAAGTTTAAATATCGGCAATTTTCTTATTAATCGGGGTGTTTTTGGTCAGGAATTTATGCTTTGCACACAGCCGCCAAATTGGATGCTGTCCGTGGGTTGGAGCATTTCAGCTATCAAGAGAGGCTGGTTAGGCTGGGGGCTGTTCTCCTTCGAACAGAGCAGGCTGAGGCGGGGAGGTGGAGGTGGGGGGGGGGGGGGGGGGGGGCACTGGGGGCACCTGATCGAGGTGTATGAGATTATGAGGGGCGTAAGATATGGTAGATAGGAAGGAACCTTTCCCCTAGCGGAGGGGTCAATAAGCAGGAAGCTTAGATTTAAAGGAAGGAGCAGGAGGTTCAGAGGGGATTTGAGGAAAGGGTGGTGCGGGCAGGAACCCTCACAACATTCTGTTACAGCGTACCAGGTTATGGAGCAAGTGCTGAGAAATGAGATTAGAGCAGATAGGTGTCTGATGGCTGGAGCAGACACGAAGGGCCTCTTTCCATTCTGTAAAATCTTTCCGGCTTTATGACTGGAAAATCCATTTACGTGTCTTTGAGTCTGACTCCCTCTAGCTGGAATTGAAGGGAATTAATCAGAAGGTAATTAATCCGGGGAAGGGGGGGGAGGATGTTTCCTGCCCCAGGATTTCTGATCCTGGGGCTCAATTGCCCCGTTCTTCGCCACTAAATTCCGTGGGCCTTTCCAAAAGGAGGTCCATGGGCCCTCACTGGCAGCTCAGCCAGCCGCCGACACTCCTGTCGCCTCCAATAAATACTGCCCATGAGCCCAGTTTCGAGCCCAGTTTCTCTCTCCACAGATGCTGCCTGAGCGGCTGAGTATTTCCAGCATTTTCTGTTTTTATTCCAGATTTACCAGAATGTTGCCTGGTATGGAGGGCATAAGCTATGAGGAGCGATTGAATAAACTCGGTTTGTTCTCACTGGAACGAAGGAGGTTGAGGGGCGACCTGATAGAGGTATACAAAATTATGAGGGGCATAGACAGAGTGGATAGTCAGAGGCTTTTCCCCAGGGTAGAGGGGTCAATTACTAGGGGGCATAGGTTTAAGGTGAGAGGGGCAAAGTTTAGAGTAGATGTACGAGGCAAGTTTTTTACGCAGAGGGTAGTGGGTGCCTGGAACTCACTACCGGAGGAGGTAGTGGAGGCAGGGACGATAGGGACATTTAAGGGGCATCTTGACAAATATATGAATAGGATGGGAATAGAAGGATACGGACCCAGGAAGTGTAGAAGATTGTAGTTTAGTCGGGCAGTATGGTCGGCACGGGCTTGGAGGGCCGAAGGGCCTGTTCCTGTGCTGTACATTTCTTTGTTCTTTGTTCTTTGTATTTCCAATATTTTGCTTACGTAGGAAAAATTGCAGGGAGACATAGATAGGGTAGCAGGGTGGGCAGGTAAGTGGCAGATGCAATTCAATGCAGAGGAACGGAAAGTACCATACTTTGGAAATAAGAATGCAAATGTTAAATGCAATAATGGATCAGACGGGTCTGGTGTGTAGATACATAAGTTATTGTAGAAGATAGCAATGTAGATAAGGCCATGTAAAGGATGATCACAACCTTGTTTCAAGAGTCATTGAATGTAAAATTAAAGAGAGAATATTGAACGCGTTTAATTAATTATATTTAACAAAATTTTTTTTTTCCAAAACGACACTTACCCTGTCTCCGGTTGGACCAGCAGGACCTTCCATCTTCCCATCGTCCCCTTGTTCACCCTGGGACAGAAGACTAATTTGATTAGTAACATACTCAATATACTGTGGAAAAAGAATGGCACTACCAGGAAAGTCCTGGGGGTGGTCATTTCCACAAAGGTTTATTTATGGCGGCACATTTCACAGAAATGATCTTTAAATGGAAGCAGAAAGCTAAAATGTTTCTGTCCCCAGAGACCGCCAGCCAGGTCACTGTACAGAGTCTTCAAAAACTGAGAGAGATCAGGATAAGAGGTAACATTACTGAGTGCGGAGATAGGTGTGAGCTACTTAAGGATGGTCAACATGACCTTGTTCAAGGTATGTTATGCTTAATTCAGTTGGGTGAAGAGATAATTGAGTGGCCAGGCAAAGGGAATATAGTCGAAGATCATTTGGGCATTCAATAAGCATTTGAAAGAGTGCCAGATAAGAGAACTGTGAAGATTGAAGCCAATGGTATTAAAGGGCGCAATTTAACGCACAAAACAAAGTGCCATTTTGAGCAGATACAGCGGGGTTTTTCTTGTTGCCGTGCTAGCAAACGGGGCTCTGTTGTTTTTTCAGGCCTTGGTCGGGAATGCCGCCCCAGTCCTTCGATTCCCCCTCAGGGATTCCATCGTGGTCTCCGGACCCTTCTCCCCCCCCGCCCCCCGCCTACTGCCCCAACCTACCTCTTAGGGGGTCCTTGAGCCCCCCTCACCTCACCTCTTAGGCGCAATGCGCCCCGAGCCCATCCCTAACACCGGCACCCTTGGCACTGCCGGCCTGGCACCCTGGCAGCGGGTGACACTGCCAAGGTGCCCGGGTGGCATCAGGAGTGCCAGGGTCCCACCCTGCCCAGTGGCAGGAGAATAGGTGCTAACATATTCAAATGAGCATCATGGCTCACTGAAATATTTTACTCTGGCTCTCACTCTCGCTGGACAAGATCCAGATTGCAATGGCTCGCGAGATCCCGTTGGAGATGAGGCCATTCGATCGTGCCCAAGGTGATGGCGTGGATAGAGGGTGCGGGGCCTGAGACTCGAGGACTCCAGACACAGCAGCGCAGTACTGAAGGAGCTCACACTGCCTCTGCAGCATCACAGCTTAGAGAGGACATTACCCCTGAATCCTCAAAGTCTGTCCACCATCTATAAGGCGTAAATCAAGAGTGTGATGGAACACAGTCCCATTTGCCTGGGTGAGCGCAGCTCCAACAGCACTCAAGGAGCTCGACACCATCCATGACAAAGCAGCCCCGCTTGATTGGCATCCCCCCCACCACCTTCAACATTCACTCCCCCCCACCACCGACGCACTGTGGCAGCCGTGTGCACCGTCTACAAAATGCACTGCAGCAAATCATCACTGTTTCTTAACCAGCACCTTCCAAACTTCCATTACCTAGAAGGACAAGGGCAGCAGGCACATGGGAACACCACTATCTGCAGGTTCCCCTGAAGCCACTAACCATCCTGACTTGGAAATATATCGGCCATTCCTTTACTGTGGCTGGGTCAAAATCCTGGGTCTCCCATCCTAACAGCACGGTGGGTGTACATACATCTCCGGGACTGCAGCAGTTCAAGAAGATAACTGACCGCCAGCCTTCAGAAGGGCAGCTGGGGCTGGGCAATAAGTGCTGGCCAAGCCAGAGATGCCCACATTCCACGAATTCCAGGATTTAGGGCAGCATGGTGGTTAGCACAGTTGCTCCACAGCTCCAGGGTCCCAGGTTCGATTCCCGGCTTGGGTCACTGTCTGTCCGGAGTCTGCACGTTCTCCCCGTGTCTGCGTGGGTTTCCTCCGGGTGCTCCAGTTTCCTCCCACAGTCCAAAGATGTGCAGGTTAGGTGGATTGGCCATGCTAAAATTGCCCTTAGTGTCCAAAAAGGTTAGGTGGGGTTACTGGGTTACGGGGACAAAGGGGGATAGGGTGGAGGTGTGGGGCTTAAGTAGGGTGTTCTTTCCAAGGGCCGGTGCAGACTTGATGGGCTGAATGGCCTCCTTCTGCACTGTAAATTCTATGACTCAATGAATGAATAAAAATAAAAATCAATTTGCAGGGCTAAGGGGAAAGGACTGGGGAACGCCGCTAATTGGGTGTCCCTTTCAAAGAGCTAGCACAGGCCCCGTGGACCGAATGGCCTCCTTCTGTGGTGTGACATTCTGCGATCTTATTTGGCTTTTCAAAAAGAAAAATGGGGTGACAAACGAGCCTCCGGGTTTTACGGAAAAGACAGCTCTGGTGCTTGTGAGTCAGAACTCTAGACATTTCTGAAACAATTTTCTTTCCTAATCTCCCAGTGAAATGGGATCTCTCTCTCTGGCTTGTGTGCAGACAGCAAGTTAATTTTGACTGTCAGGATTTGGCAGTTGTTCCCACCTTCAGGATTGTTAGAGAATCATGGGGACTTTGTTTCCCTATGGGTTGAATCCAGCTGGATCGGAGTCTGTTTTTAATCGTAGATAATGCAGAGGTGAGTCAGCAATGAACCTTCCGCCAAGTCTGGAGAACTCATTCAGTTTTAAAACAAGAAAACTCCAAACAGCAGAACAATTGGAAAATGGCAGTAATTATACCTAAAGCTAGTTTGTTTAAGAGATAGATCTTTTCCATTTCCTTTCCTTCCGGTGAACTCAATAACTTCTTTAAAGAAGGACAATTGCTATATTTGGTAACTCCCAGCTGCTCCCATTTCATTGTTGAATCTTACCAAAAACTGCCTACAAAATGAATGTTACTTGAAGCCAAAACCAAATCATTGGCTTTCCAAATGTGATAACGGCCTTCGTCATCTACTTCTGTAATATGATTCGATTTCCTGGAAGGGGAATGAACAGGCCCGTATCATGGCTCCTGACATGACTGCAGGTGTGTCTCAGTGCATTTTCATCGTGATTTCGGTCTGTTTAAATTAAACGCTTCTGCTAGAACGTCCACAGGCGACACGGACAAATTGATTGTAGCCCAGGACAAAAGCCATGGTGGTTGCGGCTGTACTCTGTGGTGTTCTTTGTGTTGCTTAATTCAGGATGGTTGACGTAGTGTTCACAAAGACCACAAGATAGCTTTAGATTTACAAAGCTATAAATTTATTAACACTACTAATTTGGATTCGACACTTACTCCTAGATAATACAGTTGATAATAAACATATAATCTACACTCATCTACTACTAATCTCTACACTATAACATTAACTATGATCTGCTCTCACTCACACTATCTTTCCTTCAGTCTGTTCTCCAGCTATCTCCTTCACTTCTCTCCCCCAGAAGGCTTAGCATCAATGTCTTACATGCTTGTACATCTAGCTCCCTCTAGTGGATGAGTTAGACATTTCATTAACCCTTGCAGTTCTTACATTTATGATAATGTCACATACTCCTCAGAGCAGGAAAGGGCAAGAGGAGATGTAGCGGAGGTGTTAAACCTGTTCCTTCCCTGTGGCTCAGAAGGGAAGGAGGGAGAGCAGGAGAGCAATAGTTATTGGGGACTCGATAGTTAGAGGGACAGATAGACGGTTCTGTGGCAGCGAAAGAGACTCATGGATGGTATGTTGCCTCCCGGGTGCCAGGGTCCGTGACGTCGCGGACCGTGTTTTCAGAATCCTTAAAGGGGAGGGGGAGCAGTCACAAGTCGTGGTGCACATCGGTACCAACGACATAGGTAAGAGAAGGGACGGTGATTTAAAACAGGAATTTAGGGAGCTAGGGTGGAAGCTGAGAGCCAGGCCAAACCATGTTGTCATCTCTAGTTTGTTGCCGGTGCCACGTGCTGGTGAGGTGAGGAACAGGGAGAGAGTGCAGATAAACACGCGGCTGCAGGGATGGTGCAGGAGGGAGGGTTTCAGGTACGTGGATAATTGGAGCACATTCTGGGGAAGGTGAGACCTGTACAGACAGGACGGTCTGCACCTGAACCAGAGGGGCATCAATATCCTGGGAGGGAAATTCGCTATGGCTCTTCGGGGGGGGGTTTAAACTAATTTGTCAGGGGGCTGGGAAAACGAGCTGTAGTCCAGAAGCCAGTGTCGAGAATAGTGAGGTACTGAGGAGGGGTATCAAGGTCGCAGGAGTGTACCGGCAGTCAGAAAGGTGGGTTGAAGTGTGTCTACTTCAATGCAAGGAGCATCCGGAATAAGGTAGGTGAACTTGGAGCGTGGATTGCTACTTGGGACTACGATGTTGTGGCCATTACGGAGACATGGTTAGAACAGGGACAGGAATGGTTGTTGGAAGTTCCGGGGTATAGATGTTTCAGTATGAGTAGGGAAGGTGGTAAATGAGGTGGAGGAGTAGCATTGTTAATCAAGGATAGTTTAACGGCTACAGAAAGGCAGTTTGAAGGGGATCTGCCTGCTGAGGTAATATGGGCCGAAGTTTGAAATCGGAAAGGAGCGGTCACTTTGTTAGGAGTTTTCTATAGGCCCCCAAACAGTAATAGAGATGTGGAGGAAGAAATTGCAAAACAGATTATGGATAGGAGTGGAGGTCTCGAGGTAGTTGTCATGGGTGACTTTAACTTTCCAAATATTGATTGGAACCTCTATAGGTCGAACAGTTCGGATGGGGCAGTTTTTGTACAGTGTATGTAGGAGGGTTTCCTGACACAATATGTGGATAGACCGACAAGAGGGGTGGGGTGCCTCATTGGATTTGGTACTGGGTAATGAACCGGGTGAAGTGTTAGATTTGTTCGTGGGACAGCACTTTGGAGATAGTGACCACAATTCGGTGTCTTTCACTATTCCAATGGAGAGGGATAGGGCCTTACGGCAGGGCAAGGTTTATAATTGGTGGAGGGGTAATTATGATGTGATTAGGCAAGAATTAGGGAGCATAAGATGAGAATAGAAACTGTCAGGGAAAGGCACAAATGAAAAGTGGAGCTTGTTCAAGGAACAAATACTGCGTGTCCTTGATAGGCATGTTCCTGTCAGGCAGGGAGGAAATGGCCATGTGTGGGAACCATGGTTCACAAAAGTGTTGAATGTCTTGTCAAGAGGAAAAAGGAAGAGTATGTAAGGATGAGGAAACACGGTTCAGTAGGGTCGCTTGAGGGTTACAAGGTAGCAAGGAATGAGATGAAAAAAGGGCTTAGGAGAGCTAGGAGGGGGCATGAGAAGTCCTTGGCGGGTCGGATCAAGGAAAACCCCAAGGCTCTTTACTCTTATGTGAGAAATAAAAGAATGACCAGCGTGAGGGTAGGGCCGGTGACGGACAGTAGTGGGAACTTGTGCATCGAGTCAGAAGAAATAGGAGAGGCGTTGAATGAATACTTTTCTTCAGTGTTCACAAAGGAGAGGGGCCATGTTTTTGATGATAAGAGTGTGATTCAGGCGGGTAGGCTGGAGAAAGTAGATGTTCTGAGGAAGGATGTATTAGCAATTTTGAAAAACCTGAGGGTCGACAAGTCCCCTGGGCCAGATGGGATATACCCAAGGATTCTTTGGGAGGCAAGGGATGAGATTGCAGAGCCTTTGGCTTTGATCTTTGGGTCCTCGCTGTCCACAGGGATAGTGCCAGAGGACTGGAGAGTGGCGAATGTTGTTCCTCTGTTCAAGAAAGGGAATAGGAATGACCCTGGTAATTATAGGCCGGTTAGTCTTACTTCAGTGGTCGGTAAGATAATGGAAAAGATGCTGAAGGATAGAATTTATGACCATTTGGAAAGATGCAGCTTAATCCGGGATAGTCAACACGGATTCGTGAAGGGTAGGTCTTGCCTCACAAATTTGATTGAATTCTTTGAGGAGGTAACTAAGTGTGTAGATAAAGGTAGAGCAGTTGATGTCATATACATGGATTTTAGTAAGACGTTTGATAAGGTTCCCCATGGTCGGCTCATGAAGAAAGTAAGGTGGTGTGGGATAGAGGGAAATTTGGCCAATTGGATAAGTAACTGGCTATCACATAGAAGACAGAGGGTGGTGGTGGATGGAAAATTTTCAGACTGGAGACCAGTTACCAGCGGTGTACCACAGGGATCAGTGCTGGGTCCTCTGCTATTTGTGATTTTTATCAGTGACTTGGAGGAGGGGGCTGAAGGGTGGGTCAGTAAATTTGCTGATGACACCAAGATTGGTGGAGTAGTGGATGAGGTGGAGGGCTGTTGTAGGCTGCAAAGAGACATTGATAGGATGTAGAGCTGGGCCGAAAAATGGCAGATGGAGTTTAACCCTGATAAGTGCGAGGTGATTCATTTTGGTAGAAAAAAATTGAATGCGGATTACAGGATCAATGGCAGGGTTCTGAGGAATGTGGAGGAACAGAGAGATCTTGGGGTTCATGTCCACAGATCTCTGAAGGTTGCCACTCAAGTGGATAGAGCCGTGAAGAAGGCTTATCGTGTGTTAGCGTTTATTAACAGGGGGTTTGAGTTTAAGAGTCACGGGGTTATGCTGCAACTATACATGACCCTGGTGAGACCACATTTGGAGTATTGTGTGCAGTTCTAGTCACCTCATAAGGATGTGGAAGCATTGGAAAGGGTGCAAAGGAGATTTACCAGGATGCTGCCCAGTTTGCAGGATAGGTCTTCTGAGGAAAGGTTGAGGGAGCTAGGGCTTTTCTCTTTGGAGCGGAGGAGGATGAGAGGCGACTTAATAGAGGTTTATAAGATGATGAGGGGGATAGATAGAGTGGACGTTCAGAGACTATTTCCTCGGGTGGATGTAGCTGTTACAAGGGGCATAACTATAAGGTTCAGGGTGGGAGATATAGGAGGGATGGCCGAGGTAGGTTCTTTACTCAGAGAGTGGTTCGGGTGCGGAATGGACTGCCTGCTGTCATAGTGGAGTCGGACACTTTAGGAACTTTCAAGCGGTTATTGGATAGGCACATGGAGCACACCAGAATGACAGGGAGTGGGATAGCTTGATCTTGGTTTCGGACAATGCTCGGCACAACATCGAGGGCCGAAGGGCCGGTTCTGTGCTGTACTGTTCTATGTTCTATGTTCTGGGCGAGAAATGGGGGTGGGGGTGGGATCTGAGGAAGAATATTTTTACTCAGCGAGTGCTAATGAGCTGGAACTTGTTGCTCGCATGGGTAGTGGGGGCGGAGACGGGGGCGTGATGCTCCCAGCTCCGCGCCAGGCCAGAGAATCCCCGCAACCACGCCACGCCGGCACGCGAATCGGCACCATTGGCGGCGGCGCGTTTGGTGCGGCGGCGGTCGCTGTACGTGGCCGGGCCGCCGATTCGGATGGCCCGAGCCGCCGCTCTAAAAAGGCAGAGTCCTACCAGCGCCGTCCACACCTGGTCGCAGCTGGCGGGAACTCTGCGCGCTTGGTCGGGGGGGGGGGGGGGGGGGGGCTCTGACCCCGGGGGGAGGGGGGGCCTCCGATGGGGCCTGGTCCGCGATCGGGGCGCACCGATCAGCGGGTCGGCCTCTCGCTCCCCGGGCCTATTTTCTTACATGCCATGTTGCGTCGGGGCCGGCGCGTTGAGGGAGGCCACCGCGCATGTCCTCGATGACGCCGGCGCCACTGCGCATGCGCGGATCCCGTGGCGCACAGTTCACGGCAGAATGGGAGGCTGGAGTGCCGTGCTGGCCCCCTGTAGGGGCCAGAATTGGTACTCCCAGAGTCCCGTTCACGTGGACACTCTGTCGACGAATGGGAGAATTCCGCCCGGTGGGTGGGATTTTCCGCCACCTGCCCCCCCCCATTGCGCATGTTCTGGAGTGGCAGAAGGCGGCTCGACGGAGGTCGGGAGGCAGGACGTTTTGGTCCCCCTGTTGTCAACAGGGTTTCCCGTTGAAAATCCCACGAATGGCCTCCTGCTGTATTATTGACTTTCAATCAAACTAATATAGAGGAACTGTTTCAGTGGTTAAAGGGTGGATAGCCAGACGGCCCAGGTTTAAGGTGATTGGTAAAAGAAGCAGAGCTGACATGAGGAATAACCATTTTATGTAATGAGTGGTTAGGATTTGGAATGCACTGCTTGGATAGGGGGCTGGATATAGATTCAATTGTAGCTTTCAAAGGGAAATTGGATAAATAATTGAAGGAGAAAAATGTGCAGAGATATGGGCCGAGAGCGAGGGAGTGGGACTAACTAGACTGTTCATGAAAGAGCCAGAACAGGCTCAATGGGCCGAATGGTGTTTTTCTGCTTTGTACTGTTCTGCTTCAATGGTTAAAATTAAATTGATCAGAGCAAAATTATGAAAAGCGAAACTCTAATTTTAAGATGCAATGCATTCTAACATCAGCACCCCGTCCTAAGAGGTAGAAGGCATCCCGATAGACACCTATAGACGCAGGAGGCGGACAAAGCTCATTGTTACATGTTTATCCTGGAACAGGCCACTGGCCTGAAGCCATTGGTCATAGCTCGAGGGAAGCTGCTCTGTGTCAAGCAGGGTTGACCATGAATCTCTCCTGCTCTTACTGTCCTCCATGGACATGTAGTTGATTGATTTGCAGGTTGATATTTAAACTGTTTTGGCCACATTATGAACACATCTTCCGTGGCCATCAAGAGCTGGAGTGGGAATCGAGCTCCGAGCTTTGGGCACAGAGGCAAGGACCCTTGCCCACTAAACCGCAAGACCTCCCAGCCGCTAAGGGGCCAGAATGAAACACAACCAACCCTGCAATCTCTCGTCCGTCAGCCTCCCAAGAGCGCAAGTCGTTAGACGGCACATTGCAAAATCATTCCCCCCCTCCCACTCCCCCCCCCCCCCCCCCCCCCCCCCCCCCCCCTCCCTCCCCTCGCCAATTGGTGTTGTCTTCAAGGACAAAATGATTTTAAAAAATATGACACAATGTCAAATGGCAAAACCAAGGACAGGAGCAACTTCAGAAATAGGAGTTTGGGAATACATTTTTGAAAACTTCATGTCGCTCTTGGTCAAAGAGCTGGGTACTGAGGTTCTACATAATAGAAGTTACAGGCTTTAGGAGATTATATTCGGGGTAAAGGTCTTTGAGAGCTATTAGTGTCTGAAGTTTTGATTGAATTTAATGAAACTGCCATTAGCTTTGTGAGAATTCTTGTCGTGTGCAACAATAGAGAACAGGGAGCAACCTTTATAGGCAAGGCTGTTTAGAGAAATACTAAATGGCTTCAAACCCCACGTTTCCCACTCTGCAGAGATATGTTCAATGGACTCTGGCAGCTGAACTGCGAGTCTGGGGAAATTGTGAGCGTCTACAGTTTGCTGTGGTTAAGTTGGTCGCAGTTATCTCTGAGTCAGAAGGTTGTGGGTTCAAATCCTTGCACAATAAGCAAGGCTGACACTCCCTCAGCACTGCCACGAATCTCAGGCTGCTGTTTGCGTGAGACATAGAACCCAGGTCCTCACTGGTAGGCCTGAAGGATCCCTGGCACCATTAAAAATCCGGGGAGTTATCCCTGGTGTCCTGGGTCAATGTTAATCCCTCAGCCAACATCACAGAGCCAGATTGTCTGGTCATTATCACATTGTTGTTGTGGGATCTTGCTGTGCATTTCCTACGGAAATATGAGCTACGGAGTACAGGGGTACAATGGGCGGAATTCTCCGGCTGTTCCGGCTGGCGGGACGTTCCGGAGCAGCCGACGGCCGTGGGTTTCCCAGCGGCGGGGGTGGGAAGTACCGTAGACCCACGCAGAGGATCCTGCCTCCGGCCAATGGCGGGGGTTGCCTTTGCCACCTTGAAACACGCGGTGGGTTACGTGGAGGAAGGAAGCATTAGAGAGTGAAGGTGAAGCATTGCTCGGGGTGGGGGTGGAGGGGGTGGGGGGGGCGATGGGGGCTGGAACCTGTCCATTGAGTTGTTGGAGACACTGTTGGCAATCCGACCCAACCTCTCAACCAGCAGGGCCCCGCGGCTTAGGGAGGCCATGTAGGCGGAGTGGAGATTGTGGGGAGAAAGATTTGCCCAGGAGGAGGATCCAGGGTGAAGACTCAACAATCCAACTCATCGACTTTCAAGGTTCCTAAACAATCACAGAGAGCTGGGACAGACACAAGAGACGGTAAGGTCTCCTTCAGTGCTGTAGCCATTCAATGATTCTAATAATATAATAACCGCTTATTGTCACAAGCAGGCTTCAATCAAGTTACTGTGAAAAGCCCCTAGTCACCACATTCCGGCACCTGTTCGGGGAGGCCGGTACGGGAATTGAACGGCGCTGCTGGTCTTAATTATTTTGATAAATCAGGACTGGCCAGACCAACCATTTTCGAATGGCCGCCTCTTGGAGGCCACAATTCAGAGCACAAATAAGAAAAGAAAAATGTAAATTCTCAGTGAGCGTGGACAGATGTTGGACATGGGCCACATCAGAGCATATTTCAGGAACACAATATCACAGGTGCAGAATCATCTCCCTCCACAGGCAACTAAACATTTACATCAATGAAATTCAAGTGAAAATAAATAAAAATGTTTCCCTTCGCCCCCCCCCCTCCCCTCGAGGAAGGTGGAAGGGAATCGCTGAGCACTGGAGATTTGGAGGCCTTTACAGGCCGGTAGAAAATATAAAACGACGATCGACCATCCACTGAACAAAAAGACTTTCATCTTTCATTCAGCCCTGCCTTCATTGCTCAAACTCATTTCCAGATGTGCGTGGCTGCAGGCGGACCCGTCAATGCGTACAGGGTGAGACGCTGGCGGAGTTAGCAGAGGGTTTTGTTTCATGATTTAATTGGCTGGCTGAAAGAGACTACGGTTCGGGGCCCCAGGCATGTGTCATTGTGATGACCGATACGCACAGGTCATTGAATGCAATCGAGTTGTATAAACTCAATCGACTCGGGGAACAGCTGAGGGTTGCCGAGCTGGGTGTACAATTCACTCTCCAGCACAGTCTTTCCCTTGCTGCCAATAACACAATTTAACTCGATGGAGAATTAGCCGCAGCGTAATTAAGAGTTGGCTTTAATAATGAGGCGAGTTTACCTTTTCACCTTTAGGGCCAGGTGGTCCTTTCGGTCCTGGGGGTCCTTTATGTCCCTGGAAAAGACGCAAAATTACTTTTAGGTGTTCTGCCAGCGACCAGGTTAAAGTGAAGGAACACAGGCTGTTAGACAAGCACTTTAAAAGCATCATATTATTCGGCGTTACCAGCACAAAAGGAAAGACTGCAAGATGCTTTTTATTAATTTGTAACAAGGCGGTTGCAATCTCAGTAGAATAATGGGGTGTTTCTATTATAAGTGTGTCACTGTAATAAACCCAGCTGACTATCACTGGAACATCTCATAGATGTAGCAAATCTATACAATTTTTTTTTTTTTTCCTTTTTTTAAAATTTAGAATACCCAATTAATTATTTCCAATTAAGGGGCAATTTAGCGCGGCCAATCCACCTAGCCTGCACATCTTTGGGTTGTGGGGGCGAAACCCACGCAAACACGGGGAGAATGTGCAAACTCCACACGGACAGTGACCCAGGGCCGGGATCGAACCTGGGACCTCGGCGCCGTGAGGCAGCAGGGCTAACCCACTGCACCACCGTGCTGCCCCGCAAATCTATATTTAATCTCCATGGAAGACACTGTCGTAAAAAAGTAACGTCGCTATTGTGAGGGCCACGAAGAAGCTAACACGAGTTTGTAGAGTCAAACAGAAAGTAACTTTATTTACAACAATATGTACACAGTACCAGCAGCTCACTACTGAGTCCCTCTCTAGTCGGTCGCACACTGACCAGTTCTATTTACACAGCTGCATTGCTAATGATTGCCCCGGCACCCCTCCCTCATTGGGGGAGCTCGCATTCCTCGAGGATCATGGGGTAACCAACTGTCCCCAGCCAATAGGATCCAGGCAGGTTCTAACAGTCGCCATAGTCCCAGATGACCATAGGCTGCTTTCCCCTTTCAGAGGGGGAGCTGACTGGTGGTGATTTAACCTGAGGGTCACCACACCTCAGGCAAGGGGCAAGGTTGAGAAGGCGGGTCCTTCATGAATAACCTCAGCCGCAATTGAGCCCACGCTGTTGGACTCGTACTGCATCACCAACCAACTGTCCAGTCAACTGAGCGAAACCGGCCCTTAGACACACTAGCCTGTTGAACACAGTCACGTTCCATTATGTTACAATCCCAGCGGCTGTTGCCATATCACAGGGTGTATGCCTGGCTCAATAGATCGTAACTTTTGTTCTTTTGTTTAGAGACGTGGATGAACTGAGTCACCGGACTGCCGATTAACTTTGCACAAAATAATAAAACATTTATTCAATGAGAAAAGATTAATAACTACACGGCAGTCCTTCACTCCCACTACATCTGCACACGGATCTGTAAGGATTACACAAGTTCAAATTATCTTATACTTTAATATTCTCAGTGAGGCGGCAGCACAGTGGCACAGTGGGTTAGCCCTGCTGCCTCACGGCGCCGAGGTCCCAGGTTCGATCCCGGCCCCAGGTCACTGTCCGTGTGGAGTTTGCCAATTCTCCCCGTGTCTGCATGGGTTTCGCCCCCACAACCCAAAGATGTGCAGCACGGGCAGCATGGTAGCATAGTGGTTAGCACAATTGCTTCACAGCTCCAGGGTCCCAGGTTCGATTCCCGGCTTGGCTCACTGTCTGTGCAGAGTCTGCACGTTCTCCCCGTGTCTGCGTGGGTTTCCTCCGGATGCTCCGGTTTCCTCCCACAGCAGGTTAGGTGGATTGGCCAGGCTAAATTGCCCTTCGTGTCCAAAATTGCCCTTAGTGTTGGGTGGGGTTACTGGGTTATGGGGATAGGGTGGAAGTGTGGGCTTGGGTAGGGTGCTCTTTCCAAGAACCAGTGCAGACTCAATGGGCCGAATGGCCTCCTTCTGCACTGTAAATTCTATGAAATCTATGTGAAGGCTAGGTGGATTGGCCACGCTAAACTGCCCCTTGATTGGAAAAAAATGAATTGGGTACTCTAAATTTATATTAAAAGAATATTCTCAGTGAGCACACAGTCCATGTAAACCAATGGACAAGATGTGGTCAGACACACCACACTCTGAAACCAAGCCACCGATGCCACCCAATTCAACTCCTATAGATTTCTCATCAAATTTCTCGAGATATTTGTCACACTGTAAACCAACTGGTCTCCATGGAACCCTGACTTCCACACAAGTGTTTCCAAATTTAGCTTATACTTTACATCTAACATCCACAATATAAATATAAATTGTTTAAACCACCTCTATTTCCTTATTTTCTTATGATAAAAGACTAGAAAGTAGCACCAGGTTGGCTGTAAAATAGCAGCTGATCCCATCCCACTAGGCATTGGGTTTTAATTTTAAATGACTCCCTATTGAATGTAGGGTGCCAATTTGATTTTCAATGACCTTGAGACCAGAGTTAATAGATAATGCAATGGATCAGCACAATGCGATAATAAACATTCCATCAGAATCACAGAATTGTGACATCGCAGAAGGAGGACATTCAGTCCATCGTACCTGTACCGGCTCTGCAAGTGAGCAAGTAGCTTAGTCCCATTCCTTCGCCTTCTCCTCGTAACCCTGCCACATTCTTCCTTCTTCCTTTTCAGATAACAATCCAATTCTCGCTTGAACCTCTCGATTGAACCTCTCGATTGAACCTACACCCACCGCACTCTCAGGCAGCGCCTTCCAGATCTCAACCGCTCGCTGCGCGCAAAGGTTTCGCCTCCCGTCTCCATTGCCCCTTTTGCCAATTACCTTAAATCGGTGCCCTCCGATTCGCCAACCTTTCACCAATGGGAACAGTTTCTCCCAATCCACCCTGCCCAGACCCATCATGGTTTTGAAAACCGCGATCAAAACTCCTCCCAACCTTCTCTCCTCCAAAGAAAACATTCCACCATTTCCGATTTATCAGCGTGACTGAATCAGACTGCAACCAATGTTACAATCTGACAAATATCACCCCTATATAATGAGTTGCTGCTTAATCGCTTTAATCCAGCATCCGATACAGAATTTGTCTAGTCCTGGGGGTTTGCTTTTCTCTCTCTTTGGACACGCATCGAATGTTGCTCAGCAAATCTTTGCAAGTTACTGAATATGAGCGAAAGGTGTGTATTCCGCTCTCTCTTGGCCATATCGACCGGCCGCCTCCATCAGGCCAGATTCCACCCCATTGTTGCCTACTCAGTTGATGAAAGATAACGGAGGGAATAAATTTTGGGGACTCCAAGCGCAGGAAGCAATGAACAGTTCCAGTATCCTCAGTAAGCGCCATCGCCGTGGGTCGAAGCACTTCATCAATCTGAGGGTGCCATGGGTTGTGCCAATTGGGATATCCCCATTGAGATTGCGATGAGTCTGAGGGAACCTGGGCTTCCACGGGCCTTGCTTCATTACCCCAGGGGCTCAGGAGGAAATTTTCAAGTTGTTCTCCCACATTTGCCAAATGACCTATCCTCAGTCTTTCCCTGCCTCTTGGAAGATGTTGCCCCTTTCAGGGAGAGTCGCGTGGTCTGTGATTGGTGTCTGAATTGACTGGATTGGACCCAGTGCTTCGGGACCCAATCACTTCATTTGGTCAAATATCTCACTCTATAACTACTTAAACGTTTGTATTAAAAAAACTATTTTTCTGTGCACTGGTTGCAAATGGAAATAGTTTGCGTAAAGGGGTTCTCTTTCAAATTGAAGCACTACATATTATCCACTGGAGGCTCTTAAGCATCACTCAAATCATTCAAAGATTTAAAATAAGTTCATGGCTTTAGAGTCAAAGTCATAAGAGTCATTGCGGCACAGAAGGCGGCCATTCGGCCCACTGAGTCCATGCAGTCTTTCTTCGGGACAAT